>NC_029790.2:46175311-46185627 GCF_000816755.2 Arachis ipaensis | reverse complement strand
TCCCTGGCGAAGAAGCTGCAGATCAATGAGATAATACCCACAGATGTAATCATCAGACTGGCTGACAAAACTCAAAAGCAAGCAATAGGAGTGGTGGAAAATGTGTTGCTAAAGGTTGGGAAATACTTTCTCCCAACAGACTTTGTCATCCTGGACATGGAAGAAAGTCACACTCATCCAATCATATTTGGAAGACCATTCCTAGCTACGGCCAGAGCACTTATCGATGTAGAGAAAGGGGAGCTAATATTGAGAATCCATGATGAATGACTCAGCTTCAATGTTTTCAAACTCTCACAAGAAACAGATCAAGAGGACAAGGAACTAAGCACAAATGATAATGAGACACTGGAGGAGGAAATAAGCACTGAAGCACAGCCAGTTCATTCTGAGATCCCCTTAATAGATAAACAAGGAAAACAGCAATTGCCACAGCTCAAGGAAAAGTTGGAGGAACTTAAACCTCTAGAGGCAGGTGAAGACAGCATCACAACTCCTTGGAAAAAAGAGATCACCAAGGGGAAGGCAACCTCAAAAGAAACAAAGAAGAAGGTACCAAGGAGATGGAGGAACAAGAAGATCCCTACGGAAGACTTCTCTCTAGGGGATAGAGTTGTCTCAACTTACTTCCCAGATATTCCCCCTAATCTCCCTACTGTACCATCTCAGTTACCCAAGGTCTTCACTATCAACAGAGTTCTTTCCCTGGAACATGTAGAGATCATTGATCCAACCAATAATGGATATAAGTCCACAGCAAGAGGGGAGGACTTTAAGCACTACCAACCACCCTGATGAAGGAAAAACGTCAAGCTAGTGACGCTAAAGAAGCGCTTCATGGGAGGCAACCCATGTTTTATATGTTTTTAAAATAATGAATAAATAAATGTTTATGAATTTCAAACCAAACTTGACAAACACTTGGTGAAATCTTTATCATGCAGTATATAGTGAAGAACAAGTTTGGTGTTCAAAGCAAACCAAGATGCATGCTAGTCTTGGGAGCTATGAACAAAACTTTTCATCACATTGCTTCAAACTAAGTTTGGTGTCACCCCATGGTGCCACCAAAATGCATATAAGGACCCACCAATAGTTAGTTAGTTAGTTGGAATTCATAAATAAACAATCAAATCCTTTCTTCCCTTTTATTCTAGCCGTAGAATTTGATTTTTATGATATTAATTTTCTTATTTTAAATCTTTATAGGAAAGGAAAAGAAGCATGAAAAGGGATTGATTGGACAATTAAATGTGGGAGATTTTGCCACTTAATGAAGAGCACTACACACATGTCTCAAGAGGGAACGCATGGGGAAACGCTGCCATGCAACATTGGAGAAAGAAGACCCTTGAAGACCGAACCAATCACTCTCATTAAGTGATGATCCTTGTCCTTCCTTCATACACAACCCCAACCGTCCATCAAGCAACAATCCTTGCAATCCACACCTTCCATCCACTCATGACCCCCCTATATAAGTGAACCTTAGTGCATGATCATTCCTCACACTCAAATTCCCACTCTCCACACTTCATACTTTCGGCTTGCTCAAACCCCTTCATCACACTCTGTCCTAGCCAACCTATTCCTCATCTCTCTGTATCCTCCAATCTCCACCTCAAAACAGTAACTCAATTCATGGCATCATCAAGCTCAAAGAGGCAAAAGAGGAAGGAACCCATGGAGAGTGTTCCTTTCGATGAGAAGAAATTCAAAACTGCCTTTCATGAACGTGAATTCGAACGGATAAGGGTGAGAAAGATATTGCCAGAGTTAATCTTCCAAATCAATGCAGATGAGTCACCACAAATTTTGGAGAAAATCAAACAGAGGGGGTGGCAATTGCTCACAAGTCCAGAGGGGAAGATTAATGGAAACCTCATCAAAGAATTTTATGCGAATGTAGTAAGAGAGGATAAAACCAAGGCCCCAACCTTCGAAAGTTACGTAAGAGGCAAAGAGGTGGACTTCAGCCCAAATGCCATAACAAGAGTTCTTCACCTGAAATCACCTCGTTTTGATGAGGAAAGTTATCAAGCAAGGATAAGTAGAAGCCCTGATAATAATGAGCTCTTAGAGATAGTGGCAGACATATGTGTTATAGCAGCTGACTAGGAGAGGTACACAGATGGGAGACCCAAGTTCATCAAGAGAGGAGACCTGAGCCCTAAAGCCAAGGGGTGGTTTGAACTTGTGAGGAGGTCTATTCTACCAGCTGCAAATAATTCAGAGGTAAACATCAATCGAGCTACTATGGTGCATTGCTTAATACAGGGTGGGAAAATCAATGTGAATGAGCTCATCGCCGAGGGGATTCAAGATTCGGCTGAGAAGGTTGATTCAGGTGCCAGGCTTTGGTACCCCAGCATCATTCTCCGCTAATACAACAAGGCCAAGGTAGTATTTGAGGACAGCAATCCAGACTGGGTAAACCCAGGGAGGCCAGTTACACTCGAGCGATTGGTTTATACTACACCTGCTCAACAACAAAGAAGACCACAAATAGGAAAATCAAAAGCAAAAGAAAGAGTTCACCAAGAGGAACTTCATCAGGAGGAATATCAACAAGGAGAGTATTCTGATCCAGCCAACTTGAACATGAGTCACCTTCTAAGAGCCATTGAGGATTTGGGGATGAGACATATGGAAGGACAAGAGCAAATACTGAACCTTCAAACCAACTGGCTGAGCCAACAGGAAGCATGGCAAAAACAACAAATGGAGCAGCAGCAGGAACACTACTCTAGGCTCACTCAAGCCATCAACCAAGTGAATGAGAGGCAAGAGCTTCAAGAGAAGCACTTGCAAGAACTCAACCAGCGGCAGATAGCCCAAATGAAAACTTTCAATGAGTTCAGTGTACTCAATGAAGGAAGGCAACTACATAGGGAGGAATTCTATGTGAACACTCAAGCCAAGTTGAACTACATGACTAGTAATATGCATCAGCTACACTATGCCATCCCTACATATGATGAGGTCCAAAAAGATTTTGTAGAACAAGAAGAGAGGAAGGTAAAACAGCAAAAGGAGACACTCAATAAGAAGATGTTGTCTTCAGGATCTCTGCTTTCCTCTGTCCTCTTCTTCATGCATGCACGTCCTCCTATGGCAAGTTGTGTAGGTGGATCACCGTTGTCAATGGCTACCATCCATCCTTCCAGTGAAAAGGGTCCAGATGCGCTGTCACCGCACGGCTAATCATCCGCAGGTTCTCAGTCGTACCGGAATAGGATTTGCTATCCTTTTGCGTCTGTCACTACGCCCAGCACTCGCGAGTTTGAAGTTCGTCACAACCATCCAATCCCAGAATCCTACTCGGAATACCACAGACAAGGTTTAGACTTTTCGGACTCTCATGAATGCCGCCATCAATCTAGCTTATACCACAGAGATTCTGGTTAGGGAATCTAAGAGATATTCATTCAATCTGATGTAGAACGGAAGTAATTGTCAGACACACGTTCATGGATTGAGGAAGGTGATGAGTGTCACTGATCATCACCTTCTCCATAGTTAGGCGCGAATGGATATCTTAGATAGGAACACGCATGTTTGAATGGAAAACAGAAATACTTGCATTAATTCATCGAGACACAACAGAGCTCCTCACCCCCAACAATGGAGTTTAGAGACTCATGCCGTCAAAAAGTATAAAGTTTTGATCAAAAAATGTCATGAGATACAAAATAAATCTCTAAAAGTTGTTTAAATACTTAAACTAGTAACCTAGGTTTACAAAAAATGAGTAAACTATAACAGATAGTGCAGAAATCCACTTCTGGGGCCCACTTGGTGTGTGCTGGGGATGAGACTAAAGCTTTCACGTGCTTGGGGCTGTTTTGGGTGTTCAACGCCAGCTTTGGATCCTTTTCTGGCATTGAACTCCAACTTGCAACTTGTTTCTGGCGCTGGACGCCAGAATTGGGCAGAGAACTGGCGTTGAACGCCAGTTTACATCATCTATCCTTGAGCAAAGTATAAACTATTATATATTTCTGGAAAGCCCTGGATGTCTACTTTCCAACGCAATTAGAAGCACGCCATTTAGAGTCCGGTAGCTTCAGAAAATTCATTTTGAGTGCAGGGAGGTCAGAATCCAACAGCATCAGCAGTCCTTTTTCAGCCTGAATCAGATTTTTGCTCAGCTCTCTCAATTTCAGCCAGAAAATACCTGAAATTACAGAAAAACACACAAACTCATAGTAAATTCCAGAAATATGAATTTTGCCTAGAAACTAATGAAAATAAACTAAAAACCAACTAAAACATACTAAAATCTATATGAAATTAACCCCAAAAAGCGTATAAAATATCCGCTCATCACAACACCAAACTTGAACTATTGCTTGTCCTCAAGCAACTAGACAAATAAAATAGAAGACTAATAAGTCAAGAAGCAATAATATCTCAGAGTTTTTGAGTGAAGCTCAGATTCTAATTAGATGAGCGGGACTAGTAGCTTTTTGCTTCCGAACAGTTTTGGCATCTCACTTTATCCTTTGAAACTCAGAATGACTGGCATCTATAGGAACTCAGAATTTAGATAGTGTTATTGATTCTCCTAGTTCAGTATGTTGATTCTTGTACACAGATACTTTATGAGTCTTGGCCGTGGCCCTAAGCACTTTGTTTTCCAGTATTACCACCGGATACATACATGCCACAGACACATAATTGGGTGAACCCTTTTAGATTGTGACTCAGCTTTGCTAAAGTCCCCAATTAGAGGTGTCCAGGGTTCTTTTTTTTTTTCTGCAAGCTTTGTTCTTTGCTGCTTTTTCTTGCTTCAAGAATCATTTTTATGATTTTTCAGATTATCAATAACATGTCTCATGTTCATTATTCTTTCAAGAGCTAACATATTTAACAGTCTTAAACAACAAATTCAATAGACATATGCACTGTTCAAGCATTCATTCAGAAGACAGAAAGCATTGCCACCACATGTTACTAATTAGAATTTTTCTTATTAAGAACTCGAATTTTATTGCCTCTTATTCAAAAGATCTACTATTTTATTCATGTTTGCTGATGATGAGAAAAATAGACTATAACTTAATTGGAGGTAAAATCAAAATGGACACTAATTACTACTATATGACTCCTAAGGTAAACTCTTATAACGACAACTATCACAGAGTTAAAGCAAAAATTGGAATTTAACAACCTTTGTTCTGGGAAGTGGATGTTCCTCGGATCTGTGGGGTGCTTGGTCCTTCAAGAGATAACTTCTGGCGCTTCAATTCCCTCAAGTCACGCCCTTGCTCTTCCTGTTCTTTAATCAAATAGCAAAGAATTTGACTTTGTTCCTTCTGTTCCTTTATTATTTGTTCCATAGCTTCTTGCATCTTGGTAACTGATGTTTCAAGATACTCCCAATATTCAGATTGAGGGATTTCTGGGAGAAATTCCTGTGTTTTCTTCTTGATGGGGTCATCCTGTGCTTGTTGTTTTTCCATTGATGCTTTGGTGATTGGTTTCTCAATTGAGATATACTCAATTATTCCCTTCCTTACTCCAGCGTCCTTGCAGAGCAGAGAAATCAAGTTTGGGTAAGCCAACCTGGCCTCTTTAGAATTTTTATTAGCAATTTTGTAGAATTCAGTTGAAATCAGTTGATGAACTTCCACTTCTTTTTCCATCATGATACAATGGATCATCACTGCTCTTTTAACAGTGACTTCAGAACGGTTGCTGGTGGGTAGCAGAGAATGCCCAATGAAGTCCAGCCATCCTCTGGCGACTGGTTTGAGATCTTCTCTTTTGAGTTGATTTGGGACACCCTTCGTGCTGGTGGTCCACCTGGCTCCAGGGATACATATATCCTCTAGAATCTTATCCAGGCCCTTGTCTGTTCTCATCATTCTCCTGTTGAAAGAGTTTGGATCATCTTTCAGCTGAGGTAGCTTTAAGATCTCCCTGATCTTGTCAGGGTTGGTATGAACAATCTTTCCTCTGACCACGGTTCGATATTCATAGAAAGCAGTTCCAGATAGTTTTTTCTTGTCTGTCTGCCACATATTAGCATAGAACTCCTGGACCATATTCCTTCCCACTTTCGTTTCAGGATTAGCTAGGACCTCCCAGTTCCTGATTCGAATTTGCTCTTGGATCTCCGGATATTCGTCTTCTTTCAGATCGAATCTAACTTCCGGGATCACTGATCTTAGACCCATTATTTTGTAATAATGGTCTGAATGTTCTTTAGATAAGAACTTCTCTTGATTCGAAAGTGGTTTTAGAACACTCTCTTTCTTGCCTCTTGAAGTGGGTTATTTTCCCTTAGGAGCCATGATCTTAGTGATCACGGATAAACACACCAAACTTAGAGGTTTGCTTGTCCTCAAGCAAAAGAAAAGAAAGGAGAGGGACAGAAGGAGAGTTAGGTGCAATTGTTGATGGAAGGGGAGGGAGGCCGAACCCATATTTAAAGGGGGGGCGGGTTCGAAAATTTAGAAGAGATATGATAAAAAATTGATTTGGAAAAGAAAGGATAGAAGATATGATAAGAGATGATATTGTTTAAAATTGAAAAGATATAAAAGATTTTTGAAAAAGATAAATCTAAATTTTGAAAAAGATATTGTGGGGATTTGAAAAAGATATTAATTATTTGAAAAGATTTTTGAATGAAAAGAGATGGATTTGTTTTGAAAATTTTGAAAAAGAGTTGATTTGGATAAAAAGGGTTGGTGCTTATGGATTAAGATACATTTGATATTTTTAAAAATGGGTTTTTGGAAATTAGAAATTTTAGAAATCAGGGTTCTTAACATGTTTATGTAAGAAATCATGAATTGAAGCATGAAAATCAAAATTAAAATGAAAAATATGAAGAAAAAAATTGAATTTACATCCTTCCCACCATCCTGGCGTTTGAACGCCCAAACGCTGCATGTTTTGGGCGTTCAACGCCCAAATGCTACCTCTCCTGAGTGTTCAACACCCAACTGCTGCTTCTTTCTGGCGTTGAACGCCAGGAAATCCTTTGTTACTGGGCGTTTTTCCGAACGCCCAGAATGCTGTAAATCTGGCGTTAAACGCCCAGAAAGAGCTTCTTTCTGGCATTTAACGCCCCGATGGCTATCCTCACTGGCGTTCAACGCCCAGTGGATGCTTCTGTTGGGCGTTGAACGCCCAAAACAGACTTTTACTGGCGTTTTCTTGCCAGTGAGCTCTTTTTCTCTGTTTTGTGTGCAGAATCCTTCTGTAACCCTATGATCTTATGCAATTGATTCTTTACCTTGTTATCAATGAACTTTATATAAACAAATAAAAATAAAAATAGGGCAAAATGCTTAGAGGATTGATGCCCCATGGCTGGGTTGCCTCCCAGCAAGCGCTTCTTTATTGTCTTTAGCTGGACCTTGCTGAACTTTTAATCTAGCTTCAGCCTTGAGCACTCTTGCTCAACATTGCCTTCAAGATAGTGCTTGATTCTCTGTCCATTGACAATGAACTTCTTATCAGAATCAATATCTTGAAGCTCCACATAACCATATGGTGATACACTTGTAATCACATATGGTCCCCACCACCGGGATTTCAGTTTCCCGGGGAATAGCCTGAGTCTAGAGTTAAACAGCAGAACCTTCTGTCCTGGTTCAAAGATTCTAGATGACAGCTTTCTATAATGCCACTTTTTTTATTTCTCTTTATAAAGCTTGGCATTTTCGAAAGTAGTGAATCTGAATTCCTCTAGCTCATTTAGCTGGAGCAATCTTTTTTCTCCTGCTAATTTGGCATCAAAGTTTAGGAATCTGGTTGCCTAGTAGACTTTATGTTCCAGGTCCACGGGCAGGTGACATGCCTTACCATACACAAGTTGGTATGGAGAGGTCCCTATAGGGGTCTTGAATGCTGTTCTGTAAGCCCACAGAGCATCATCCAAGCTCCGTGTCCACTCCTTTCTACGGGTATTTACTGTCCGTTCTAGGATTCTCTTTAATTCTCTGTTAGAGACTTCAGCTTGCCCATTAGTTTGTGGATGATATGGAGTAGCTACCTTGTGGCGAATCCCATATCGAACCATAGCAGAGTAAAGCTGTTTGTTGCAGAAGTGAGTGCCCCATCATTGATCAGTACTCTAGGGACACCAAACCTGCTAAAGATATGTTTCTGAAGGAACTTCAGCACTGTTTTATTATCATTGGTGGGTGTGGCAATGGCCTCAATCCATTTTGATACATAGTCAACTGGCACCAGAATATAAGTGTTTGAGAATGATGGTGGAAAAGGTCCCATGAAGTCAATTCCCCATACGTCAAACAACTCAATCTCCAAGATTCCTTGTTGAGGCATGGCGTAACCATGAGGCAGATTACCAGCTCTTTGGCAACTGTCACAGTGACGTACAAACTCTCGGGAATCTCTATAGAGTGTGGGCCAATAGAAGCCACATTGGAGGACCTTGGTGGCTGTTCGCTCACCTCCAAAATGGCCTCCATATTGAGATCCATGGCAATGCCATAAGATCCTCTGTGCTTCTTCTCTAGGAACACACCTACAGATTATTCCGTCTGCACATCTCTTAAAGAGATAGGGTTCATCCCACAAGTAGTACTTCGCATCAGTGATTAAGTTTTTCTTTTGTTGCCTGTTGTACTCTTTGGGTATGAACCTTGCAGCTTTATAGTTTGCAATATCGGCAAACCATGGTGTTTCCTAAATGGCAAATAAATACTCATCCGGAAAAGTCTCAGAGATCTCAAGAGAAAGGAGGGACGTCCCTTCTACTGGCTCTATCCGGGATAGATGATCGGCCACTTGGTTCTCTGTCCCTTTTCTATCTCTTATTTCTATATCAAACTCTTGCAGAAGTAACACCCATCTGATGAGCCTGGGTTTTGAATCCTACTTTGTGAGTAGATATTTAAGAGCAGCATGGTCAGTATACACAATCACTTTTGATCCTACTAAGTATGATCTGAACTTGTCAATGGCATAAACCACTGCAAGTAATTCTTTTTCTGTGGTTGTGTAATTTTTCTGGGCATCATTCAAAACGTGACTAGCATAATAAATGACGTGCAGAAGCTTGTCATGCTTCTGTCCCAATACTGCACCAATGGCGTGATCACTGACATCACACATTAGCTCAAATGGTAATGTCTAGTCTGGTGCAGAAATAACTGGTACTGTGACCAGCTTAGCTTTAAGCATTTCAAACACCTGCAGACACTCTGTGTCAAACACAAATGGCGTGTCCGCAGCTAGCAGATTGCTTAGAGGTTTTGCGATTTTTGAAAAATCCTTTATAAACCTCTTATAGAATCCTGCATGCCCCAGAAAGCTTCTAATTGCCTTAACATTGGCAGGTGGTGGTAATTTTTCAATTACCTATATTTTTGCTTGATCCACCTCTATTCCCTTGTTTGAGATTTTATGCCCAAGGACAATCCCTTCAGTCACCATAAAGTGACACTTTTTCCAGTTTAAAACTAGGTTTGTCTCTTGGCATCTCTTCAGAATAAGTTTCAGGTGATCAAGACATGAGCTGAATGAGTCTCCATATACTGAGAAGTCATCCATGAAGACTTCCATATATTTTTCCACCATATCAGAGAAAATAGAGTGCATGCATCCCTGGAAGGTTGCAGGCGCATTACACAGCCCAAATGGCATCCTTCTATAAGCAAACACTCCAGATGGACATGTGAATGCTGTTTTCTCTTGATCCTGGGGATCTACTGCAATCTGGTTATAGCCTGAGTAGCCATCCAAAAAGCAGTAATAATCATGACCTGCCAGTCTTTCTAGCATCTGGTCTATGAATAGTAAAGCAAAATGATCCTTTCTGGTGGCTGTATTGAGCCTTCTGTAGTCAATACACATGCGCCACCCTGTAACTGTTCTTGTAGGAACCAGTTCATTTTTTTCATTATGAATCACTGTCATGCCTCCCTTTTTTGGGACGACTTGGACAGGGCTCACGCAGGGGCTATCAGAAATAGGATAAATAATCCCAACCTCTAATAATTTGGTGACCTCTTTCTGCACCACTTCCTTCATGGCTGGATTTAGCCGCCTCTGTGGTTGAACCACTGGTTTAGCATTATCCTCCAATAAGATTTTGTGCATGCATCTAGCTGGGCTTATGCCCTTAAGGTCACCTATGGACCACCCAAGAGCTGTCTTGTGTGTCCTTAGCACTTGAATAAGTGCTTCCTCTTCCTGTGAATTTAAAGCAGAGCTTATGATCACTGGAAAAGTATCACCTTCTCCCAGAAATACATATTTCAGGGATGGTGGTAATGGTTTGAGCTCGGGTTTAGGAGGTTTTTCCTCTTTCAGAGGAAATTTCAGAGGCT
>NC_029790.2:46171346-46175192 GCF_000816755.2 Arachis ipaensis | reverse complement strand
TTCAACTTAAACTCATCATCATTGACTCTCAGGGTTATTTCCCCTTGTTGGACATCAATGAGGGTTCGTCCAGTTGCTAGGAAGGGTCTTCCTAGAATGAGAGTAGCACTCTTGTGCTCCTCCATTTCCAGCACTACAAAGTCAGTGGGAAAGACGAATGGCCCAACTCTGACAATCATGTCTTCAATCACGCCTGATGGGTATTTAATGGAGCCATCAGCAAGTTGGAGACATATCCGGGTTGGTTTAACTTCCTCAATTAAACCAAGCTTTCTGATAGTGGATGCAGGTATCAGGTTGATGCTTGCCCCAAGATCACATAAAGCTGTCTTGGTGCAATTACCTTCTAATGTGCATGGTATCAGAAAACTCCCAGGGTCTTTAAGCTTTTCAGAATGACTGCACTGCATTCTTCAGTGAAGAGAACTCTTTCTGTTTCTCTCCAATCCTTTTTATGACTCAAGATCTCTTTCATGAACTTGGCATAAGAAGGTATTTGCTCCAGTGCCTCTGCAAATGGGATCTTTATTTTAAGAGTCCTTAGATAATCTGCAAAGCGAGCAAATTGCTTATCCTGCTCCTCTTTCCGGAGTTTTTGAGGATAAGGTATCTTGCCTTTATATTCCTCAACCTTAGTTGCTGTAGGTTTATTGCCTACAGAAGTGGTTGAAGAAGCCTTTTTAGAGGGGTTGTCATCAGCACTTGTGTGTATCTGATCCCTTTCTGGTAATTGAGTTCCAGAGTTAGAAGCTAAAGTGACGTTAGACGCTAATTCCTTGTCTGTTCCTGGCGTCTGAACGCCAGAACTGTGCCCATTTTGGGCATTCAATGCCAGATCCTGCCCATTTTAGGCGTTCAACGCCAGATCCTTGCTTGTTTTTGGCGTTGAACGCCAGTCCTTGCTTGTTACTGGCGTTGAACGCCAGTCTTGGGCATGGTCTGGGCGTTCAGCGCCAGCCTTCCACCAGATTGCTGGCGTTTTAATGCCAGAATTACTTTTCCTTGGGCTCTTACTGTCCTCAGGTAAATTTTGGGTGGTTTGCTCATTCCTTGGCTCTTTGTTGCCTTGAGGTGGGGTATTTAATGTTTTCCCACTTCTTAGTTGAACTGCTTGGCATTCTTCTGTTATTTGTCTTGACAGCTGCTGCTTTGTTTGCTTCAATTGTTCTTCCATATTTATATTAGCCATCCTTGTCTCTTGTAGTTTATCCTTGAATTCGGCTAACTGCTTTGTTAGAAAGTCCAATTGCTGATTGAATTCAGCAGCTTGTTTTACAGGGCCGAATTCAGCAGTTACTGTTTTAACCTCTTCTTTCATGGAAGGGTCACTGCTTAGGTACAGATGCTGATTCTTGGCAACTGTTTCAATGAGCTCTTGAGCCTCTTCAATTGTCTTTCTCATATGGATAGATCCACCAGCTGAGTAATCTAGAGACATCTGAGCTCCTTCTGCAAGCCCATAATAGAAGATGTCTAACTGAACCCACTCTGAAAACATTTCAGAGGGGCATTTTCGTAGCATCTCTCTGTATCTCTCCCAGGCATCATAAAGAGATTCCTTATCTCCTTGTTTAAAGCCTTGGATGTCCAGCCTTAGCTGTGTCATCCGTTTTAGGGAAAAGTACTGATTCAGGAATTTTTCTGTCAGCTGTTTCCATGCCCTTATGCTGGCCTTAGGTTGGTTATTTAACCACCTCTTAGCTTGATCTTTTACAGCAAATGGAAACAGTAATAGTCTGTAGACATCCTGATCTATTTCCTTATCATATACTGTATCAGCAATTTGTAAAAATTATGCCAGAAACTCTGTAGGTTCTTCTTGTGGAAGACCGGAATACTGGCAATTTCGCTGCACCATGATGATGAGCTGAGGATTCAGCTCAAAGCTACTGACTCCAATGGAGGGTATGCAGATACTGCTCCCATGTGAAGCAGTAGAGGGGTTACCATATGACCCCAGAGTCCTCCTGGACTGTTCATTTCCGCTTAGATCCATGATGGAGAAAGGGAGATGATGTAAAATAGAAGAAAAATATATATATATATATTTTTTATTTAATTAATTTATTTTATTTTCGAAAAAAAATTAAAATAAAATAAATAAAAAATGGGTGAAGAATTTCGAAAAAATGAGGAGAGAGAAAGTGGTTAGGAAATTTTTGAAAAAGATATGAATGTAACACTTGTTTTGAACATAAACCAACACTCTAGCCAATTGGGCAATAAATGTAACACTTGTTTTGAAGAAGGATATTTTTAACCAAGAACAATAATAAGAGACTCTAAACCAAAAAGAAAAATTTTCCTAATCTAAGCAACAAAATAAACCGTCAGTTGTTCAAACACGAACAATCCCCAGCAACGGCGCCAAAAACTTGGTGCACGAATTGTGAATCACACTTTTCACTCTCGTACCACTAACCAGCAAGTGCACTGTGTCGTCCAAGTAATACCTTACGTGAGTAAGGGTCGAATCCCACGGAGATTGTTGGTTTGAAGCAATCTATGGTTATCTTGCAATTCTTAGTCAGGAAGTCAATTATATTTATCAGTTGAGTTTTGAATAAACAAGAGAGCATGGATTAAAGGTTACTTGTTATGCAGTAATGGATAATATGTTGGAGTTTTGGAGATGCTTTGTCTTCAGGATCTCTGCTTTCCTCTGTCCTTTGATTCATGCATGCACGTCCTCCTATGGCAAGCTGTGTGTAGGTGGATCACCGTTGTCAATGGCTACCATCCATCCTTCCAGTGAAAAGGGTCCAGGTGTGCTGTCACCGCACGGCTAATCATCTGCAGGTTCTCAGTCGTACCACCATAGTAGAGTTCATAATGTGGAAGTGCATTCATGAATCTTTGGGGTAGTCATAAGTTAGCTAAGTTGGTTCAACCACAAGGCTAGGAGGACAACTATCTATCCTGAATACTTGACTTTGGATATATCCATGAGACTAAGTTAATAACAAGATCCTAATAAGAGAAAAGGAAAAGAACAATGGAAGTGAAAAACAAAAGAAAAAAAGTAAGCAATAAGGCTAGGCACCAATGGTTTGGACCTTGAGACAAGTGTCTGTGGTGCTACTGTGTGAGGGATCTACTTGAATGAATAAGCTCTCAGGGGTGCTTTATCACCTGGTAACTTGGGTTAACTAACCCGGGATTATCAGCTGAAAGTCCATTATCAAGAGTAACCCTCACCACAGAGCATTTAGTAACCCAAAGAGGTGCTGGACACCAAGGTCTCAATAAAAGAAAATAAATAAACTATATGCCTGTGGTGTGTATGTATGGGGGAGAGACTTGAGGGAGTAAGTCCTTAGGGGTGCTTCAACACCTAGCACCTTGAACCAACTGGTTCGGGAGTGTTGGCTGAAAGCTTATCTTAAAGAGTTGACCCCTTACAGAGCACTTAGCCTAAATAACACAAAGAACCCTTGAAATAACAATAAAAGGATCAATGAATAAAAGTCTCATGGGATATAAACAAAGTAAGTGTTTAGGGACATGATAAAAGTCTAAAAGCCAGTAATGGAATGAACCTAAGTTGCTATCCATGAAACAACCATAAAATCAGTAACATGACTTCCACAAGAATGACTCATTCCTCTGGATTTTCCATTCATCATTCTCTTGTTCCAGTACTTGCTTAGGGACAAGCAAGCTTTAAGTTTGGTGTTGTGATGCCAGGGCATCTTGGCCAGTTTCACTGACCTTTTCTTTACTGTTTTTAGGGTAGTTTCATGCATTTCTTTAGGAAATAAGCTAGTTTTCGGTAGATATTCACCTACACCTTGATTCAAGCATACATTGTGCATTTTACATTATTTCATAAGGATTTTGCATGAA
>NC_029790.2:46169209-46169940 GCF_000816755.2 Arachis ipaensis | reverse complement strand
CACGTAAGGTATTACTTGGACGACCCAGTGCACTTGCTGGTTAGTGGTACGAGTTGTGAAAAGTGCGATTCACATTTCGTGCACCAGTTAACGTGGGAGCTAACGTAAGAAGTGAGAGTTGTCGACAACGTTAGTGACACTCAACAATTAGTGACACTTAACATTGTCAGTAACGTTGGCAAACACTCATGAGTGGCCACGTTAGAGCCCACGTTAACCTAGTTAACGTGGCCTCTAACGTTAAAGGGGGAAGAGAAGCCAACGTTAGTGACATTCAACATTGTCACTAACGTTGGCCTAAGGATGCAACACACCACGTTAACTCCCACGTTAACTTGGTTAATGTAGGAGCTAACGTAAGAAGTGAGAGTTGTCGACAACGTTAGTGACACTCAACATCGTCACTAACGTTGGAAGCAACCACACAACCTCCCAAGGAGCCACGTTAACTTCCACGTTAACTTAGTTAACGTGGAAGCTAACGATGAGGAATGAATGATGAGCCAACATTTGTGACATTCAACATTGTCACTAACATTGGGATGGCTAAGAATGGCCACGTTAGAAGCCACATTAACCTAGTTAACGTGGACTCTAACGTGAGATCTAGGGGCACATTGAAACGTTAGTGACAATGTTGAGTGTCACTGACATTCTCGAAGTTTGGCAAGGCCACGTTAGAAGCCACGTTAACCTAGTTAACGTGGGCTTTAACGTGAAGCAAAAAGGGG
>NC_029790.2:46167383-46167985 GCF_000816755.2 Arachis ipaensis | reverse complement strand
GTGGCTTCTAACGTGGCCATTCTTAGCCATCCCAACGTTAATGACAATGTTGAGTGTCACTAACGTTCTTGAAGGTTGGCAAGGCCACGTTAGAAGCCACGTTAACCTAGTTAACGTGGGCTCTAACGTCAGGCAAAGGGGTACATTGGAACGTTAGTGAAAATGTTAAGTGTCACTAACATTCTCGAACTTATACTTTCACTAAATGTTAACACCCCTAACGCCCTGAGCTAAAGTCTTTGCCCACTTAGCACTTTCTCTCTGCAAGTAAAGCCAAGCCCAAATGAAGAAAAGAACTGCTTCAAACTCAAGATCCAAAGGCCCAAGACTTGAAGAGCAAACTAGAAGCTGAGAAGAG
The DNA here is from genome assembly GCF_000816755.2 of Arachis ipaensis. Lineage (NCBI taxonomy): Eukaryota > Viridiplantae > Streptophyta > Magnoliopsida > Fabales > Fabaceae > Arachis > Arachis ipaensis. Next base: position 46,167,627 of record NC_029790.2, on the reverse strand, counting down.
TAGTATATATAGGAGTAGCTTTGAATTGTTAGGGAGTTCTGGAGGCTGGAAAAAAAGAGAACTACTCTCTGTATTTTACTTTCTCTGCAACTTCTAGTTCTATGATGTATTTTCCATCTTTGTTTTCATTTTCTAGAGCTATGAACAACTAAACCCATTTCATTGGGTTAGGGAGCTCTGTTGTAATTTGATGGATCAATACTAATTTTCATTATTCTTCTTCTATCTTTTCTCTTGATTTTAC
>NC_029790.2:46143647-46166355 GCF_000816755.2 Arachis ipaensis | reverse complement strand
TTAAGATTGCCAAGGAGATTAATGAGTGCATTGATTGAGGAAGAGATGAAAATGAACTTGATCCGGAGAATTGCAACATCTCCTAAGCCCAATGAACTCTCCATCTCTGATCTTACCCATTCTCTTTAATTTCTGCCATTTACTTTTATGAGAAAATCCCCCATTCCCATTTACAATTCTGCAATTTATTTTCAGTCATTTACTTCCAGTCTTTTAATTCTAGCATTTACTTTTCTGTTATTTACATTCCCGCCATTTTATTTTCTGCAACTCTCAACCCAAATTCTAGATTCACTCAACTAGAATATTCTTCTAATTAAAGTTGCTTGATCAATCAATCCCTGTGGGATTCGACCTCACTCTATTGTGAGTTTTTACTTGACGACAAATTCGGTACACTTGCCGAAGGGAGATTTGTTGAGAGACAAGTTTCCACCCGCATCAGATACCAGGGCATTTTGGCCAGTTTTACTGACCTTTTTCTTTACTCTTTTAGGATAGTTTCATGCATTTTCTTAGTAAATAAGTAAGTTTTGGGTGAATATATACTTACATCTTGATTCAAGCAAACATTGTGAACTTTACATGATTTCATGAGAATTATGCATGAATTGAATGACAATATGGATGATGTATGATCTCATGACTTGAAACAAAGCTTTGATGCACCTTGTTTGTTTGATTTCAGGACAAAGGAAGCAAAGAAGAGCCACGTTAGCAGCCACGTTAGCTTCACTAACGTGACCACTAACGTGGAATGGGAGTGAGCTTGCAACGTTAGTGGTAAAGTTACCACCAATAACGCCTTCGAAAGCCTACATAACCCACGTTAGTTACACTAACGTGGGAACTAACGTGGAAGGAAGGGGGAGCTCCAACGTTAGTGGTAAAGTGAACACCACTAATGTTCCAAAAGGCCACACATAGCCATGATAAGAGTCACGTTAATCTAATTAACGTGAACTCTAACGTGAAGTGAGAAGAGATCGCTAACGTTAGTGATACTCACCTTTGTCACTAACGTTGGATCAGGCCAAGATTGCCCACGTTAGTGGTCACGTTAAGACCACTAACGTGAAGGGTAACATGGAGCAAAAGAATGATGTGCCAATATTAGTGACAATAACATTTGTCACTAACGTTGGAGATGGCAAGCATACCCACGTTAGTGGTCACGTTAATGCCATTAAAGTGAGGCACTAATGTGGGAAAAGGGGGCACTTTAAAGCGTTAGTGACAAAGGTGAGTGTCACTAACGCTCTCGAAGCCTTGGCATGCCCACATTAAGGGCCACGTTAGTTACACTAACGTGGACCATTAACGTGGAAGGAAGGGACAAAGAGCAACGTTATTGGTAAAAGTGAGTGCCAATAACGCTTGCGAAGGGCTAAGAGGCTACGTTAGTGGTTACGTTAGTACCACTAACATTGAAGTTAACGTGGATCACTTAGTTTGGAACGTTAGTGACATAGTTATCGTCACTAACGCTCTCGAACCAAAGTTAAAACTTAACATTAACGCCACTAACGTCCTAACTAACTTCCCATCATGCCTAACTTACACTTTCTTTGCAAGCAAAGCTGATCCCACTACAGACTGTAACTGCTTCAACTAAAGATCAAGGGCCCATATCTAAGACTTGAAGAGCTAACTAGAAGATCTGAAGAGTAGTATATATAGGGATAGTTTTGAATTAAATATAAGGCTGGATACTGGAGAACTATACCTTGTATATTTTACTTTCCCTGCAACTTCTAGTTTAATTTTGAGAATGCATTCTTCTTTATCATCTTCCATTTCCAGAGCTATAAACAACTAAACCCCTTTTCATTGGGTTAGGGAGCTCTGTTGTGATTTGATGGATCAATAATAGTTTTAATTATTCTTCCTCTTTCTTTTCTCTTGATTTTACTAGAAAGCTTTCGTTCTTCATCCAATTGGTTAGCTATCTTGGAAGAGGAATGAGGAGATCATGCTAGAAATGCTTTCTCATGCTGGACCAAATTGGGGTTTGGATGGATATAGTGACATATAATCCTACCAACACTTTGATTTGGGAATGCATGTGATATAATCAGTGACCAAACTTCATCTCTTCCCATGAGCAATTAAATCAATGAATTGGGCAATTGTTCAAGTTTAGAGAGATTGGGTTGCCAAAGAATTGGAATCCAATCACTTAGGATTGCCAAAGAGATCAATGAATGCATTGATTGAGGAAGAGATGATAATGAACTTGATCCGGAGAATGCAACATCTCCTAAGCCCAATGAATCCCCCATTTCTGATCTTACCCATTCTCTTTATTTTCTGTCATTTACTTTTCTGCTCATCTTCCCCAAATCCCCATTTAAGATTCTACAATTTACTTTATGCCATTTACATTCTGCCATTTATTTCCAGCATTTACATTCTCTGTTATTTACTTTCCCGCCATTTAATTTTCTGCTACTCCTCAACTCAATTTCTGCTTAGCTCAACTAGAACATTCCTCTAATTAAAGTTGCTTGATTAATCAATCCCTGTGGGATTCGACCTCACTCTATTGTGAGTTTTTACTTGACTACAATTCGGTATACTTGGAAAGGGAAATTTGTTGAGAGACAAGTTTCCATGCATCAAGTAATTCATGGTTTTCCGCTTAGGGTTGTGATGTGCTTATATCAAGAACAATGGGGTAAATAAAGCTCAAGGGGTTTGACAATGGTAAATGCAAAGGGTAGGCTATATAGGAAAAGTAAGCTTTTAAACAAAGATGGCCTCAATCATACTCAATGCAATTCAAAATATCAATCATTGGAAATAAATAATCAAGCAAAACCAAGATTACAATCATAGAAGAGATATAGCACACAAGAACAAAAATTAGTGGTTAAAATGTGTAACCACTCAATATAGCCCAAAAGCTAACAAGGTAATTGTTCTTTACTCTTCCATGTTCCATAAGGAATCTATTCAAGAAAGTTTGAAAAACATTTTTTCCATTCAATTCAATAGAAAGCTCAAAATTCTTGAAAAGTTCTTGTTGTTTTTCACCAAAATTATTTCCTATATGTGTGTATGTATGTTGTGATGGATGCAAAATTTTCAAAATTTTCTAGTTCTTTTCCTAATTTTCAACAAGGAAAAAGTAACATGAACAATTAGGATCAAGATAAACTAGGTGTTCATACCCTGGGTCGAGCTGTCCGACCCGGGATGTTTAGCGACAAGTCGACCGAGCTCTTCAGGTCAGACTATCCGACCTCTTCAAAGAGCTCGGCCAAATCACCAAAAAAAGCCCAATGATGGCCCAAACAGAGGAACACGACCCAAATCCAAAGGCAGCCCAAGCCTATAGAGATAAGGGCGGTTCCCTTGAAGATAAAATGACCTCACTCAAAGTTAAGATAAGATAAGATAACTATCTTATCCCCAGAAAGGTCACTCCTCACCATTATAAATACACTGGAGCATCCAGGTATAACTCATATTCTGATTCTACTAAAATACCTGCTTAATACCCTTGCTAACTTAAGCATCGGAGTCCCTTGCAGGTACCACCACCCTCCGGTGACAAAGGATCAGTAGCTTTGCCAGTCCAACAAGTCGGACACAACAGCTCCGGCCGCCACCCACCAGCCGGACACGTCAGCTTTGACCCGTACAAAAGATCTCATCCGAGATTGACCTACAGTTTCAGGTAACCCTCGGAACACTAGGCATATGCTATTCACATCATCCAATCACAATCCATATCTATACTATATTCCAAGCAAACATGCTAGCTCGAAACATATATATATCATAATTAAAATGCAATACCAAAGATAACTAGAAGCAAGCTAATATATATACATCAAAGTACTAAACAGTAGCAAAAAGTAATGTGCTGTCAATATCTACAAAAGCATAATAAAATTGAAAATAAACTAAATAAGTGTGTTCAGGAGAGAATATTTACACCCAAAATATCGTAGATCCTCCCCCACACTTAAGTCATGCACTGTCCTCGGTACTCAAAATAATCAATTGAGGGGAATCAACCATGAGAAGCTCCACCGTCAGATGGTGGTGGGTGATGATGATGGTGATACACGATGATGGCTCGGGATGTCACTGGGGTGGTCTCAACTGCCGGCTGCTCAACTGCCTGGTCAGCTGTCTCGATTGCCATCTCCACTATCGGCTCAGGTCCAGCCGTCGGCTCCTCAACTCTAGGCTCCTCAGCTCTCTGAGCTACTATCTCCTCAACCGTGGCCTTTTCCGGTCTCTGCTCAGGGTGCTCGATGGCCTTGTGATGACAAGTCATCTTAGCCTATTTTAACTAGTCTTTTTCTTTTATTTTCATTAGAATTATGCACTTTCTTGAGCTACAAGCAAGCCAATTAGGTAGATTTTCATGTTTCCTTTGATTTAATCAACCATGTATGAATTCATGCTATTTCATGAGGTTTTATACTATAATTGTCACATATTATGAAAGAATGAATATCTCATGATTTATAGAATTCAAGTTCTTCGGAGAGCTTTCCTTTGGAATTTTCATAATAGTTTTCGGAGAGCTTTGGATATTGAGTGATCTTTAATTTCTTTGTCTTGGGGAAGGAGAATTCACTTCTCTTCCTCTCAGTTTTATTGCTTTCAACTTCTATTACAATTGTCTTGGATCTTGGGTTGAAGAATTGAAGAAATTCTGTTTCAATCTCATCCTTGGATCTCTCTGTTTATAAGCTAAAATTTCTCAATCCTTCAATCCCTGTGGGATCGACCTCACTCTCGTGAGTTTTTATTACTTGATACGACCCGGTACACTTGCCGGTTAGATTTGTGTGTTTTGGGAGAAATTCATTGTTTCACCAAAAATACTCATCACCTGGCCAGCTTCAGCTACTGGCTCCTCAGATGCAGGCTCCTCGGCCTTAGGCTCTGGTGTATCTAGAGGAGGTGGCCTAGGATCTCTACCCTCAAACTTTGCCACTATCCACTGGAAGCGGCGGGCGTTGTGGCGCTTGAAGCGGTGGAGAGTCTCCAAGATCTCTCGACCCAGCTCATAGGGTGTCTGGAGTCGGGGTGTGGACACAGGAGGTGCTGGAGGTGCTGAGGGCTCTGCTGAGGATGATGGTGGCTCAGTGGTCTTCCTCTCCTTTTGTGGCAGTCCATCGTAGTCACCGTATGGCGGAAATGGCTGTTTACTAATGTAAACAGATGTTCGGTCTGTTGGGCGTCTCTCCACTCTAGATAGAGCTACTAATCTAGTGATCAACGATGGGAAGGGAATGTTGTATTTTTGCTATTGGTTCACCTTCCACATGGACTCTCTGATAAGGAGAAGAACATAGATCCTCTTCCCCTCCAGAATAGCCCACAACAAGACTGCCACACGAACTCTGATATGCGTGGTATGCGTGCTCGGAAGAATGTAGTCGGCAATGATCTGTTGCCAGATCCTTGCCTCTGGATTGAGATCAGTACACGCGATGCTCTGCGGAGTCGCGTTTTCTCCCCTACTGTACTCCAAATCTTCCTCAGAACAACATCCAATGACAGCTTGCCCAATAACAAATCCTTCACTATCTGAGGGTAAGCGTCACGAGCCGGAGGAAAATACGGAAGGTCTAAGAGGGCCTCTAAAGCAGTATCAGAGGTGTCCAGAGTGACACCTCTGAGAAAAATAGTTGGGGCATCCCTCTTTAGGGGATTTGCATAAAATTCCTTGACCTGGTGTTCATTGACTTCCACCGGATCGAATTTTACGAATTCCCAATAGTAAAAATTTAATTTGTTCCAAACTTGGTCCACATATTTCTCAGGCAAGTTTAGCTTTCGCTCATAGTGAAAGGCTTTGTTTTTTATTTTTTTATATTGTTCTTGGGCTTCTGAATTGACAAATGTATCTGGTAAAGTACTTGGAGGTGCGGGAAGAGAGCGAGCCAAAGGATTGGCTTTCTATTTTCCCTTGTGAGTCATCCTGAAAAGGACAAAAATAGAATACAACTCAGGAGAACAGATAAAAGTCACAGGAAGAAGAAGGATATAATCAAGCAGTTCAAGTAAGAGTCGATTAAGATAAACAAACACTCAACTTAGGGGAAAACATATATAAAGCAGTGAAATGTTCAAAAGAAATGTGTTTCCCCAACATCAAGCAACCTAAGTAGCAAATGAATGAGTAAACAAACAATGAAAGCATATATATGTCCTAGGTGCATTATGTAAGTAAATTGAATTGGAAGAAATTAATTATTTCCCTGTTACATTTGAATCCAAGGTGTTATCAAAACTTATGCACAAAAGGCAATACTCAACTTGGCAATTTAAAGCATCTGCTTATTCACGGAATAAAATAGTAAAATGGTCACATAGCCAATTCTTGTTCCCAAAAGCAATGTCAATTGAAATCAGGTTTCATTTCTAAAAAAGATTTACAAAGGACAAGTAATTGTACATGATCATTTATGTTCAAGAACACGAGTAAGCAGTTAGTCAATTCTCCAAACAAACATTGTATGTACTGCTGCAAAAGGCACCAAACAGATTTCAAGATGTATAAGTTTCAAGCTAGTTTGGTGTTAAAACAAAAAGGCATGGCAGTCAGTACATAATGCAGTAAGTCAACCTGCGATGCACTTACAAATGCATCAAACAGAATGAATTTCATCTTGGTAATGTATCCAGCTGCAAAATTCAGGTTCAGTTGGATGTCTCAGCAAAAGTTAACAACTAAGTGCTCAGCCGGCAATTCATCAAGTGAAGTATGATATGCACAGGGACGATGAACACCAAACAGAAGAAATATAGTTGAACATTTCAATTTCAAAGTGGTGTTTGAGCTCAGACTCAAAGTGCATAAACCAAGTTATCTCGGGCAGCATCCAAAATAATAGAAAATTGCACAAGTATGAATTAACAATGTAGAACGGAAGAAAATTCAAAATCTGTGTTAATCAGACATAGAAGTTTATTAAAAAAATCCCATTCAAGCAATTAAGCAAGCATACTATGTGCAGAAATTATGAGCAGCAAACACAATTCAATATACATGGCAGCAGTCACAGTTCAGTTAAGAACAGCATTCAGTCTCAGCAAAAATTTACATTATCAGCCAATCAACAACTTTTAATCCGAAACAGAAATCAACTAACCTATAACCACCTAATGACTTGGTGCATGAAATTGCAATCACACTTTTGCAACTCCGCACAACTAACCAGCAAGTGCACTAGGTCATCCAAGTAATACCTTACGTGAGTAAGGGTCGATCCCGCAGATATTGTCGGCTTGAAGCAAGCTATGGTCATCCTGTAAATCTTAGTCAGGCGAATTCAAATGGTTATGAGGTTTTGATAATTAAAAGATAAATAAAACATAAAATAAAATAAAGTTGTTTATGTAATTCATTGGTGGGAATTTCAGATAAGCGTTTGGAAATGCTTTATTGCTTCTGAACCTCTACTTTCCCAATGTCTTCTTCCAATGATGCGTGCTCCCTTCCATGGCAAGCCGTATGATCCTCTCGGATGAAAAATACCAGGTACGATCTCTGCACGGCTAATCAACTGTCGGATTTTTCGTCTCGGATGAAAAATACCAGGTACAGCTACTGCACAGCTAATCATCTGTCGGTTCTCACTAGTGTCGGAATAGGATCTCTATATCCTTTTGCAGACTGTCACTGCGCCCAACATTCGCAAGTTTGAAGCTCGTCACAGTCATCCCTTTCCAGATCCTACTCGGAATACCACAGGCAAGGTTTAGACTTTCCGGATCTCAGGAATGCTACCAATTGGTTCTAGCCTATACCACGAAGGTTCTAATCTCAGATTCGGATGCTCTATTGTCAGGAGAGACGATGCGAATCATGGATCAAAGACCTAAGAGAATATACTCCAGCTGTCGTCCAATGACTATGTTGAACATCATGTAGACTGCTTGTGGTTGTCAGGCACGCGGATCTTGGCTAAGCGAGTAAAGAAGATAGTGGGTGATTATCACGGGTCACCCCTTCATTCTGACTTAACTGAATTAAGTACAAGAGTATATCTTGGAGAAGAAGTAGGTGTGAATTAAAAGAAAAATAATAGTACTTGCATTAAGTTATGAAGAACAGCAGAGCTCCTCACCTTAATCTATGAGGTGTAGAAACTCCACCGTAGAAAATACATAAGAAGAAGAAGGTCTAGGCATGGCCGAATGGCCAGCCTCCCAAAGAGGTTCCAAGGTGTTCAAAAGATCCGAATACAATAGTAAAAAGTGCTATTTATACTAAACTAGTTACTAAGGTTTACAGAAATAAGTAACTAAGTGCAGATAGTGCAGAAATCCACTCCCGGGGCCCACTTGGTGTGTGCTTGGGCTGAGCATTGAAGCTTTCACGTGCATAGGCCATTCTTGGAGTTAAACGCCAGCTTGGGTGCCAGTTTCACTACTAGAAAACTAGTTATTACAGATGGATATTTCTGACGGATTTTATCCTACGGAAATACAGACAGAATTTCAAAGGGATTTTTTTGTCGGAAAACAAAAAAAATGAATTAGCATAAATTACAGATGGAAACAAAATCCGTCGATAATTCTGTCGGTAAAATTAATTTTTTTGTGGGAAATAGTTACAGACGGAAAATCCGTCTGTAATTCAATAGACAAAACGCTACATTTTTTTAAATTATTACAGACAGAAAATTCATCTGTAATTTAAAATTTTTTGTCGAAAATATTGAATTAACCCTAATTTTATCCCTACCCTCTCGATATATTCATGGTTCACACTCCACACAAATCAAATGAGTCTCTCCGTCACCAAGTTGCTTCTTCTCTCCGTCGCACCAGCTTCTTCCGCTACTGTCGCCGCCGCTCGCGTCGCAGGATCTCTCTCTGTAATCCCTTGTGTCGCACGGGCTCCCTCCACCGCTGCTCTCGTCGCGTCTGCAGCAATTCGTGAAACTCATCTCAACTCGGTGGAAACTCGCTTGTTATTGTTGAATGGTGAAGCTTGAAGCAAAGCTCGGAATGATATTTGACTCCATTGGTAACTTCTTCTCCGGCAAAGACCAGCTTCTCCACTAACCGAATCAAATCGAATCAAACACTTTATATATAGGGTTGCATAGATCTTCAATCTTTTGATCTATTCGCACTCCACTAACCAGGTTAGCTCTAACTCCATCCCTTGTTTCTCTCGCTAATTTTTCATTCCAAACGTGTTATTGTGCAGTGTCTTGCTCTAGTCTCGAAATTCGGTTTGAAACAGTGCCGATTAGTGGTTAATTGCTATTAATTTTGTATAGTTGAACATATCTCGATTCTGCTTTCTACTTCAAATTCGAGTGATCAATTAATCGATCCTCTGTTTTTGTTTTTTTTCACCCTCCAGGTTGGAATTAAAATGCAGAGAAAAGCAGCATTGCCGTTGAGGGACGCAAAAAGCGGCAATGCGAACAAGATGAAGGCTCTGTGCGGCAAGGAAGCTTTGGTGAAGCTTCTGCGATGGAATTTTGGTGAAGCTTCTGTGCTGTTCTCTCAGGTTCATTTTTGCAAAAATCTCTCCTTTTTTCTTATTTTTTGGTTTCCGTTACTGTTTGGTTGCTGAGAAATCATAGGAAATTGAATTCTGTATTTTTTTTATAGGTCTCACTTTTCAGTTTGATTGGTTAAATTAGCTTGACACTTTTCTTTTAACAATGTTTTGGTTGCAAATATAGAAAGAAGAATGTAAAGAACATGAAGCAAGTTTTATATCAGTGTCTTACTCTGATAAACAGTTTGGATATGAAAGAAAAAAAATTATAAAAGGATCTGAAATCATGAACTCATGTTCTTTGAATTTGGTAAATGGATAAGTTGGGATTTTTATTTTTTGATGGAATGCCAATTACCTTCCCACCCCTCTTTTGGTGCAGGAAGAGATTATTTTTGTCTTATGCCTACTGGAGGAGGCAAGTCGATGTGTTATCAGATTCCTGCACTGGCCAAAACAGGAATTGTGCTTGTTGTTTGTCCTTTAATAGGTGAATCATGTTCATATTTCCTAATATATACAGTTGTGCATCTTATTTGAAGTTTTTGAGTGATAGAATTATCCCAGCTCTAGTGAACGCTTTACATAAGGTATTCCGTATACAAGTTTATCTGTTCTTAGATGCATCTATATGGAATTCATTAGATTTTTACAGCATGAGTAAGTTGTTATTATGATCTGAACCCTTAAGGGGTTGTTGATCAGTCTCTAAATATCATATAAGCTGAGGTGTTCCTTTGTGTGTGCAGTATGGACTTTTTTGTTAGTTTAGGAGACCTAGTATAGGCATGGATTTGATAACCAAGCTTAATATAGGTTATATTGGGTGGACTTTGCCTGGCCAGGCTCTACAACGGCATTTGTGGTGCTGAAGTTCTCCCTCTTTTGTTTGCTTGCAGGAACCAGATACAGAAATTTGTGCAAGTATATTGGATTCATTGAATGAATGCTTACAGGTTAGTATCATTAGATGATAAATATTATACAAAATTAGGGGATGTTACACTCGAAGTTTGATACTTAACATTCTAGTTGGAAATAAAATCTAGCTTCGCATATATTAGCTAACATCATAAGTGATGCTAATAAAGCCAAAACTAAAAGGTTTTGTTTATTTCATGTTTCATAATTGATCTAGAATTCTAGATTAGGATATATTTGTTGAATTGGTTATTAATCTGTTCAACCATTGCCCCTCATTTCCACGTGATAGCAAGTCTGCTCCACTTTGTAATTGTTGTGGTTTTTGTAGTCTTGTTTTTAAAAATAATCATATATTATTATGCAAGAATTTTCACTCCCCTTCACTATTAAGGTGGATGCCTATTGCTTGCTTCCTTTTGAAGACCCTTTTTCTTGTCACTTATTTATTTTATAATCAAATTATTTTATAATCACGTGATAGCTTTTAGTTGTTATTACTCTTTTCCAATTGATTTTAGGAAATTGAAGTTTTACGGATTCGACAAGAAAGGAAACCAGTGGAATGAGAGAACCGCAGGTACCGTCAAGTTCCCGAAGAACAAGGTTACTAGCCAGGTTTGGCTTCTCATCTGAACAAAATTCATTTGTACTTCTTTGTTTATGTTGCTTATTCTCTGATTCTTCAGTTCGTAAGTCAGTGAAATTCACTTGTGTATATTTCAGCATGAAGTGTTTGCATTTGGGAATATGTTTACAAGTCTATGACCATGACTGCAGGATCTTGCCATGGCATTGCTATTTGTAATAGGATATGTAGGCATCACAATTGAGGAATCTCTAGCTTTCAACAAAAGTGGAATAGGACTTTTGATGGCTGTAAGCTTGTGGACTATAAGAAGTATTAGGGTAAATATCGATCACTTAGCTTTTTTTACTTTTGAAATTATTAGTGAATTCCTTATGCATCTGTTCCTTGTTGTGCTTCTGAGATTTAGGTAGCTCATACAAGCTTTTGTTTTGCAATGAATAGGACAGAAACACTCAATACACATTGACCTGAAGTTGATGTACCTATTCAAATTAGTTCATGTCTCATTCCTCTTGATTTGATTTTCCACTGCTGTTTGCTTTATCTTTTATGGAATGTCTGTACTGTACAGGCTCCATCAACTGGTGTAGCTGTTTCTGAGCTAACGCTTGCATCTGCAGAAGTCAGTGAAATAGTGTTTTTCTTGCTTGGAGCTATGACTATTGTGGAAATAGTTGATGCTCATCAAGGATTTAAGCTAGTTACTGACAATATAACAACTCGAAAGCCATGACTTCTCCTTTGGGTGGTAAATTCAATTGCTTTATCTCTTAATATATTTTTGGCCATTCTAAAGATTTCTCGGAAGATACCCTGCAAATTGAGACTTTTGATATTTGATTAAATTAGTTGAAATTTTCATTCTATGGTGAAATATTTTATTATCATCCAGGTTGAACATCAATGAAAGGAGTTTTTCAACAATATTTCAATTCAAACACCCCCCCAAATACCCACCAACTCTCTCTCGTCTCTCTTCCAACCAAAATATTCTAAATAGAAGGATGGAGAAGGATATTGATGAAGTTAGAAAGATTGCACATGGTGTCAAAACAAAAATAGAAGCTATAAACAGATATGTAATGAGACAAAGATAATGACTTGATGTTTTAGTAGATTTTAGTCCTGAAATTTCAAACATGAGGAATTTTTATATGGTCTTGTTATTTGCATAACTTAGTATAGTTGAACAATACATTGAGTTTATGTTTTGAATTATAGTTGATGTATCAACACACTTTGATGTATGTTTTTACTTATTATTATAGTTGATGATCAATACATTTTGTTTATATTTTGAATTATATTGACTTGCTTGTTTATAATACATTTCTTTTAGTTTGATAATACGATGAGTTTGTTTATTTTTTGAAATATTATAAATATTCGAATACAAATTAGATAAAAATTTATATTAAATTTATATTTATTTTGTATGAAAACAAGCTTATTTTGTAATTAGAAAAATTAAAAAAATTTCTATTTTACCTTAATGACGGATTTACAGACGGATTTTCTGTCTATAATCAGAATGTAAGATGATTTTTCAAAGTTCAAATTACAGACAGAAAATTCGTCGAAAAATTCGTCGCCTTTGGGAAATGGATGGAGAATTTACAGAGGAAAAATCCGTCGGTAACTAGTAAAAATCCGTCGGTAATTTTCTTATGGAAAAAAAACCCGTCGGTAAATAATTTTCGACGGGAATTTTACAGAGGGACAAAATCCGTCGGTAATTTTGTCGGTAACCAAAAATCCGACTGTAATAAAGACTAAATTTGTCTATAAATCTGTCTGTATTAAACTATTTTCTAGTTGTGTTTGGGCGTTTAACTCCAGTTTTGGTGCCAGTTTTGGCGTTTTACGCCAGACAAGGGTCTCTAGCTGGCGTTTTACGCCAGTTTGGGCCATCAAATCTCGGGCAAAGTGTGAACTATTATATATTTCTGGAAAGCCCAAGATGTCTACTTTCCAAAACAATTGAGAGCGCGCCAATTGGGCTTCTGTATCTCTAGAAAATCTACTTCGAGTGCAGGAGGGTCAGAGTCCAACAGCATCTGCAGTCCTTTCTCAGCCTCTGAATCAGACTTTTGCTCAGGTCCCTCAATTTCAGCCAGAAAATACCTAAAATTACAAAAAAATACACAAACTCATAGTAAAGTCTAGAAATGTGAATTTCGCATAAAAACTAATAAAAATATAATAAAAAGTAACTAAAACATATTAAAAACTATATAAAAATAATGCCAAAAAGGGTATAAATTATCCGCTCATCAGATGGAAAACAAAAACAAATAGTGTGATGAAAGAAGAATAAAAGGATAAAAGAACAAGAGAGAATTAGGATTGGGAGAGAGAGAAAGAAAATTAAAACCCAATTAAAATACTTGCATGATCAGAGAAACAGTAAAAACTCAATAAAAATCAAATAAGTAAGAAAACTACTACTATGAAAAGTAACTAAGAATACGAAATTATCGGGTTGCCTCCCGACAAGCGCTTCTTTAACGTCACTAGCTTGATATTTGATTATTGAAGTTTCTTCCTCTTCTTCCAGTTGGTTAAAAGAAATGTCTCCAAGGGGGGAGAGGTGAAAATTAGTGCTCCCTAATATAAATTCCTCCTAACAAGCTTTCTTTTATTGTGATTAGCTTGATTCACCTTGCTTTTTGGGGTAGAGGTTGGATTATTTTTTGCTGACCTTCTCTTTTTCATGGATATTTTCTTCTGTTTCTTGGTCACAATCCCCTTTTCAGTGCTTTCCTTGGTTGCCTTCACTTCTTTGATTTCAAAATGTGGGTGTTGTGTGATGGTTAGAGTATACCCTTCATCAAGAACTTCTTAAATTGGTGGTTCAATAAACTCATCCTCTATGCCACTCTCTGCTTCATTGGAGTGTAGATTCTCATAATTGTTTTCATCCCTTACAACATCATTTGTTTTTGCATCTCCCTCTTCTTCCATGTGTGAGGGTGGAAAGTTCTCTAATTCATTGGAGTATGAACTCCTTTGATTGATTTCTTCACTTTCTTCTATAGGATCTTGCATTATATCTCTTGGAAAGAAATTTGCTTGTTTCTCTTCCTGTGACTTGATAATCGAATGCGCATGTTTCTCTACATTTTTGGCACTCGTCTTTATATTATGTATGAATTCTTTCATGAAAAGCTCAAGGTCTGATGGTATTTGAGATAAATAAGGAGATGGTGGCTCTTGATATGAATAAAAAGGAGATGATGATTCTTGATAAGAGTAAAAAGATGATGGTTCTTGGTATGGATAGGGAGATAGTGGTTCTTGATATGGGTAGAAAGATGTTGGTTCTTGATATGGATAGAGAGGTGGTGGTTCTTGGTATGAATATGGAGATGATGGTTCTTGATATGAATATGGAGATGGTGGTTGTTGATAGTTAGAACATGGAGCACTGAAGTTTCTATGGTTTTGACCTTGCCAACCAAAATTTGGGTAGTTCCCCCATTCATAATGATATGAATCACTCTTTGGGTGTGAGTAGTAACCCATGTGATCCCTCTCCATTATTTTTCCTTAGCACAAAACACCAAACAGAATTAAACGTACCATGTGGTAAACAAGAAAGCAAAAAAGAAATAACAGAATTTTTTTATATATAAAATTTAAATAAAATTAAAACTAAAACGCCTAATCTAAGCAATCAAACAACTAACAGCTGTCAATCACAATCAATCCCCGGCAACGGCACCAAAAACATGGTGCGGAATTTATAACCACAAACTAACCGGCAAGTGCACCGGGTCGTACCAAGTAATACCTCAGGTGAGTGAGGGTCGATCCCACGAGGATTGATGAATCAAGCAACAATAATTGAATGATAGGCTTAGTTAGACAAACAGAAAGTAGTGTTTGAGAGTACAAAAAGCATTAAACAGTAAATTCAGAGTTCAAACATAGGTAAGTAAATAAGTTGGGAATAAAATATGGAGAAGGCAGTTAAGGTTTCAGAGTTATCTATTTTTCCTGATTGATCTTTCTTACTAAATATTTTAATTATGCAAGATTTAATTCATGGCAAATTGTATGTGACTAGACCCTAATTCCTTAGACCTTTCTAGTCTCCTCTAATCCTCATTAACTGCCAATTCCTTGGTCAATTAATTCCAATTAGAGGGTGAAGTTTAATTCTAGTTATTATGCCACAAAAACTCTAATTACTCAAATATAAAAGGATTATATGTCACGTATCCCGTTAAATCCAGATAATTAAAAGTTTAGGAGAATTTGTTTTCAAGCTGTTGTTCAAGTAAAGAACTTTTCCAAGTTATACAAGAACTAAATTAGAATGAGGGTCATACTTCCGTTCCACCCAATTTCATAAGATAAAGAACGAAAATAATTCTTAAATTATAAATCCATACATAAATTAAAATAGAAAAAGTAATAGAATCAATCCATACAAATAGACAGAGCTCCTAACCTTAACAAAGGAGGATTAGTTGCTCATGGTTCAGAGTGAAAAACTAGGATTGTGAATTGGGCTGAGTTAGAATGAAAAGTTAACTAATCTGCGAATCCTCCTCAGGGAAGTTTCTTTTATATCTAATCCTAATAAATTTTAAAATCTAATTTCTAAAATTAAAATAATATCTTTTCCTAAAATAAAATTTAAATTTAAATAAGAATTAATTAAATAATTAGCAAGTCTTCAATTGATGGATGGGGACCACTTGTTTTGTCCATTCTGCAGCTTCTAATATGTGTTTTCTGGGCTGAAAACTGAGACAAAAACAGCCCAGAAATCGCCCCCAACGTTTTCTGCGTTTTCTGCACGTGGCGCATGTCACGCGTACGCGTCAGTCACGCGTACGCGTCTGTGGTCTTCTTTGCGTGTCACGCGTACGCGCAGGCACGCGCACGCGTCACTGAGCAACTTCGCTTTTCAGGTGTACGCGTCAGGTATGCGCATGCGTCGCCATGGAAATCTTCAAATCACGCGCACGTGTGAGGTGCGCGCACGCGTCGCTCCTCACTGCCATCTCCTTTAATTCTTGTGCTGCAGAAACTCCATCAAATTCAGCCGAATGCTACCTAAAATAAATAGAATTGCAAAAGACTCAAAGTAGCATCCATAGTGGCTAAAGATAATTAACTCTTTATTAAACTCAACAAATTAAATGCAAATTTACTAGGAAAAGATAGGAAAGATGCTCAAACTTGAATTGTTGCTTGTCCTTAAGCAACCAAAACTAATATAAGCTTAGGATGTGAATTTGCATGAGAATGAAAGTTCGATTAAGCTCATGTCTCTTCTTATAGTGGGGTTTACAGCTGCAATCCTGAATAGTTTTAGCATCTCACTCTCCTTTGAATCAGAAGGATGTCACAGTCATTCGGAATTAGAATCCAGATCATATTATTAATTCTCTGGTTTTTTTTGTAACTCAATTTAATCCTTGAACACAGCAATTTTTTTCCTTGAATATTTTTTTCTTTGGTGCTTTGCACCTTGAGCCTAATCGTGACTTTAAATATTTTGTCTCAAGCTTTAGTTGACACAGAAACACCATAAGCACTTAACTGGAGAACTCTCTTTAAGTTCTGATTTTCCTTTCAGTTACTCCCAGACAGTGGTGCTCAAAGCCTTTGGCATACTCTGTTAATTGCAATTGATCTCGACTCTAAATGTTTTGTCTCAAGGATTACTTGACACAAGAACACCACAAGCATGTGACTAGGGAAACAACTCTTTGAGCTTTTAATCATGTCTGACCTCCCTAGTCATTGATGCTCAGAGCCTTGGACCTTGCCCCTTTTTTTGCTGTTTCTTTTGCTTCAAGGATTAAACTTTTACTTATTGCAGAGACTTCATAATAGTTCTCTAAATTCCTGTTCCTTGTACATCAACATTCTTTGATTCAAATTTAAATATGCACTGTTCATATCATGCATTCAAAGTCACAGAAAATACCACCACATTTGAATAAATGAGACTATTCTAGAAATTAAACTCAATTTCTCATGCATTACATCCCATTTTCTTCTTTCTTTTTGATTTCAAGCTCAGTGGGCAATACTTGAGGCATCTTTTAGAATTAAAGCAAATTAACAGAAAACTAAAATAGAACCTAGGAATCTAACTAATAAAGGATCATACAATAAACAAAGCAAAATAGCAGAAAACCGGAACATAACATAGTAAAAGCGGGAAGGAATAAAAAATGAAAGGAACTCAACCACCTTAGTTATCCTAGAGGTCATTTTATTCTTCAGGTTGTGCTCCTCCGTGAAGATGATTCGCCACCCTTTGGTACCATAAAATTAGACAGCAAAGCTATAAGCGAAGCGTCAACACCAAACTTAAAGGTTTACTTGTACTCAAGAAAAGAAGAACTGAAAACAAAAAGAAACAAATATTATGATGAAAGAAGAATAGAAGGATAAAAGAACAAGAGAGAATTAGGATTTGGAAGGGAGAGAGAATGAAAAGTAAAAACTGGACGGCGCATACGACGCGTACGCGTAAGGCACGCGTACGCGTGGATCGCGCGAATTTCAAGTGACGCGTACACATCAGGCGCACGTACGTGTAGACGGCCAGGATGGGAAAATGATGCGAACACGTCAGGGTCGCGTCTGCGTGGTGGGTGATTTAGAGAGAATTGTCGTGTCGGTATAGAATTTCACACAAAATGAGTGAATTCTCATTGCAAGTATAGTTCTACACCAACAAACAATCCTCCCAATCAAAAATTTTGGTTGTCACAAGTACAAACCCCAATGAATTTATAACCGAAGTATTTAGACTCCAGGTCGTCTCCCAAGGAATTATAATGAAGTATATAATTATTGGCTACAAAGGGGGTAAGGGGTTTTGATTTGATAATTGGCAAGAAAATAAATGGCAAGAAAGTAAATG
Organism: Arachis ipaensis; assembly: GCF_000816755.2. Taxonomy (NCBI): domain Eukaryota; kingdom Viridiplantae; phylum Streptophyta; class Magnoliopsida; order Fabales; family Fabaceae; genus Arachis; species Arachis ipaensis. The sequence continues at coordinate 46,148,451 of NC_029790.2, read as the reverse complement.
AACAATTAACTCATAAAAGAAGGGAAAAGATACTCTTGGCTAGACCTAGGTAATTGAGATCACCATCCTTGTCTACAAACCAAATGTTGATAATTATGAGAGGCCAACCTATTAAGTCTACTTCCAAAGCCTTAAGTACGTAATATCTACTCCTAGGCTTGAAGTACGTCAAATATGCTTGATCACATCAACCCATAAGTCCCAACCTACCTACTAATTAGATTAGTAGTGGGTTAGTGTTAATGAGTATCAAATTGATCACCAAGGGTTCTCAAATCACCAAATCATTGAGACCCAATGACTCAAGGTTACTCAATTCCCTTAGCCTAGGCCAAGAGTAAAGAAAACTACTCAAAAACTAGTGTAAACATTTTGTCAAACACCTAGAGTGCAATAAAAGAAAACATCACAAAATGCTAGAATTAGTGAAACCCATGACTACCACAAGCAAGAATTCAACAATAACAACAAAGATAAACATAAAAGAGCATGGAAACATAAGATTGCATTCAAATAAATCAAGATTCAACAATGTTCATCAACATAAAAGAGAGTAAAATAAGAAATTAACAAGAGAAACTAAGAAGATTAAGACAATAGAACACTAAAACATAAAGAGAATTGAAATCAAAACAAGAATTGAAAGAGAAAGCAAGTGCAGGTCGAGCGCCGCCGACAACGTAGCAGTAGTAGCGCGCGGTGGCAGCTCGGGTTTCGACGGCGGTAGCGTGCTTCGTCTCTCTCACTTTCTGCGCTACCTCCCCACTCCCTCCTCAATGGTGACGACAACGGTCCCGATCGGCGGCCTCGGTAACAGCAGCGGCGACTTCGATCGGCGATTCCTCGAAAGACAGTAGCACTTTGAACTTTCCCCTACAGTGACGGCAATAACGGCCATCGTGACAAGGGCAAGACCAAGGTTAAGGAAGCAAATACTCTGGACATTGTAAAAGAAGGAACAAAACAATGGTAAAACAAGGAGACAGTATAAAAGCAGGATTAAGACAATCGTATAAAATAAGATCACAACGATTAAATAGAGGATTTGTTAATACTAACCACGACTCTAATAACAACGACAACGAGGTTCTCCTTTCAACAACGATGATCCTTAATTTTTATTTGCTTACCAAACAACGCAAATTAATGGCTCAAAACCGATTAACTCCATCCCCTAAAATAAAACTTTAATTTACAAAATTAAATACTTAAGGTACCTTCAGATCCTAAATTTAAATAATCTTGAAGACTAATCCCTATAATAAAAAATAATAGTCTTGAACACTTATAATCCCGACAACTAATAACAAGACACATCAAAAAAAAAGACTAAACAATAAACAAAAAAAAATGAACAAGACTAATCATTAAATCATACTAACCTTGAAGTTTAATAATGAACATTAAATCATTAAATCGTAATTACCTATACTTTGAAGTTACCTTTGACCACAAACGAAGAAAACTACTTAATGTTATCGAATTGAAAAGATATAAATAGAAAACCACCCTCATGTAAATTAGCTTTAGACGTAGATGTATATTATTTGGTAATAGAATAAACCTTCAGACCCCTAATCTATCACTCCCGAAAAAATTACACTAGGAGGTTTGGGGATAGATTGATAGGTAAACATACTTGTAAAATTTCATGGTATTCAGAACCTCCTAATATATAAATATTAATAGGTAAGGTTTCTTTCTTTTTAGTAGTGAATTTTGTGGGGAGTGTTAGTTTCTTTCCTTTTGAAATTTCTAATTACAAAATGATTGAGTTAATGATGACAAGACAAACGAATAAAAATAAACCTTAAAAAACACTTGATGTTCCACCCTTTTCGTGTGACTTTTTGACAGTTCAAAATGTCCATTCCACAGAGCCAAGGAGAGTCAAAAAGTTAAAAAGATAACTCTCGAGAATATTATGGAAAGAAAATAAACTATTACACGAAATGATTTTAGGGGAAAACTTTTAGGTAATTTATTATTGTAGTAAGTTATTTGCGTTTGTATAAAGTTGACTCTCGATACAGAACATTACGATATTACTTCGGGTTATTTGACCAATATTCGTAAATGAAAAAGTCATCATACATCTATTAATATGACTACAATAACCCCAGTAAGAAATCTAAGAACAGAATGGATTATGAATACAACTGTAACTACACTTGTGCAGATAACTAGTCTCGAGACTTTTAAACTTGTAGTTCTACGATCTTCAAGAAATAAAGACTAAATGTATAATTAGAAGTCGTAGAGTTGAACAATTATCCAGATTTTGTTTTCTAATTCATCAAACCCCTAAAATGCAATCTTGAATCTTATATTAACCGTACTCGGTTAAGAAAATTTTCGAATTTGATAAAAAAAATCTTTCCTTTACACAACGTACGGTAAATCTTTTTTTATTATTATTTTATTTTTAAACGTTCACATGAACACTACTCACGTAGTGAAGAAAAATAATGATAATAAAAATTAATTATAGTATAAAGACCGCGTAATTAATAACTGATGAAACATATATCTTTGATAGTTGAATATTAATTTTCTTCTAACTCCAAATCAATTTGGCTAATATTTCACAATTTTGAGACTTGATTATTTCCTCGTATATCATCATGGTAGGTGACTGTGATCGCATAAAACTAATGAAAACAACTTCTAAGAAACATAGAGAGTACTTAACCATTGTAACCCTCTTTTCACAATCAAGACAATATATAACTTTAAAATATACTCTCTTTTTAATTTTTCTTTTCCTTCTTCCTAATCAACTACGTTACTTATTACTAGTACACCACACTTGTCCTTAGTTTCACAAAATTAATATTAACTATACTTGGTTAAGATAAAAATACTTTAACCCACGAAGAAGGTTCGAACTAAGTATTTAAAGAAAACTTATACGTCTTACAAGGAATGAACCCTACGTCACGGAACATATGAACATTCAAGTAACTGACAATCAGTAATATAATATAACTTGATAAAAAAAATAACGTAAAGGTTAGTACTAACACAACTTAAGACAACACCAACGTCGGATCATCAATAACCTACCTAAAATCAAAGTACATGGAAGTATGAAACACGACCTAAAGACAAAGAAGTACGTACGTCAAGCCAAAGTTATGAACTGTGATATAGATTTAAGTATAAACGTTATGTTATTACATAGACAAGGGAAAGACTTATGATTCAAGAATTAATGAAGAATCTCACTCAGACGTAATAAATTCTAAAAGGACAAGAAAATACCGTGAAGTTAAATAAATTCTAAAAGAATCTGTTAAATATAATAATAAAAAAATAAATTCTAAAAGTCCACACACCGTGTATAATCTTGAAGAGGTACTCTTTACTCTTTCCTCAACTTACTTGTACTACCTCAAACATTAAACATCAAATGTAAAACCTCTAAATATTGAGGAACAAAAAGAACAGGATACATAGATAGATCAAGTAATCCCAAGAAGTTACACAGAATAATCAAACATGAAATTTCAAATATACAACTTCTAAATATTTTGTTAGAATCAATTATTTTCTATAAACTTAATAGATACAATAATATATAATATATTTACAACTGAACAACTCATTTAATCAATTATATAAAAAATTAATTTTTTATTATATTAGACTATTTAATACACACGTTAAACATAATTTTTTATAATAATGTTTTATTTATCACAAAACATTGATTTCTTTTTTTACAATGTTTTAATTCAATGTAAAACATTGTTTTAAAATACTATCCTTTTTTATCTAACAGTGGTTTTTATGGAACTTCTAGTTTTAAACAATGGTGAAAACATTACTAAAGACCAAAAAACATAGTGTTTTTAAACAATGTTTTATAGTAAAACTTAACATTGTCAAGGCAAAAAACAATGTTTTTGAAAAACATTGTCCTGTATGACGTTGCCGGGGAAAAAAACAATGTTTTAATAAAACAAAGTTTTAAAGCTAAAAAACATTGTTAAAAAAAACAATGTTTATAATGAAAAAGAACATCACGTTCATGATAACAAAAAGAAAGTTAAGTGCGGATGATAACACACCCCGACCTTGATACGACCCGCGTATTCGGGGTACTATTTGGGGATAAAACACCAAATAGAACACGAATTAAACCCCCCTAAAATAGTGGAAAAGAGTGTAAATAAGTTACTTTATCGTACCAAAACGTTAAGAGGGAACTAAACACGAATTTATACTTTTGTATGAAAAATCCGGAATTTTATCGATTTAAATTAAGTGAAATTAAGGTAAGCTACGGAACTATACAAACAATTCACTAAAGTCCAAATCTTACGTTCATAACCTACCTTTCTCACTCCTTTTTTTCATACGTTTCACCCTCTTGAGTACTTCTTTACTTCCTTGGCATTTCGACAGTTCGAACTGGAGAAACGTGAGTTTACTGGTATTGAACTCGATGTCTCCAGGTTTACTCCGCCAAAGTCAACGCAACCTTTCAATTGTAGACCCCGAAGTTTTACTATATTTTAAAAGGTATACAACGAAGCGCATATCCCCGCGCGTACGCGGTACACGCGCACGCACGGCTACGATGTGTACCGGATAATTTTCACTTTAGTACCGGTCCCTAAAGATCGAGTAAAACCCGGGTTAGGTTGAGTAAATACTACGATAACTTGGGTTTCTAACTTCCCTCTTACTTGGTTCATCAGTATCAAATCAAAAGTAGTACAAAATCCCATCTTAAAATCTCTCTCTTCGAGAGGGAAGAGAGATCTTAAATCCCATCAAATCCAATTAGAGAGAGTTA
>NC_029790.2:46089431-46108634 GCF_000816755.2 Arachis ipaensis | reverse complement strand
TAATTGAGATCACCATCCTTGTCTACAAACTAAATGTTGATAATTATGAGAGGCCAACCTATTAAGTCTACTTCCAAAGCCTTAAGTACGTAATATCTACTCCTAGGCTTGAAGTACGTCAAATATGCTTGATCACATCAACCCATAAGTCCCAACCTACCTACTAATTAGATTAGTAGTGGGTTAGTGTTAATGAGTATCAAATTGATCACCAAGGGTTCTCAAATCACCAAATCATTGAGACCCAATGACTCAAGGTTACTCAATTCCCTTAGCCTAGGCCAAGAGTAAAGAAAACTACTCAAAAACTAGTGTAAACATTTTGTCAAACACCTAGAGTGCAATAAAAGAAAACATCACAAAATGCTAGAATTAGTGAAACCCATGACTACCACAAGCAAGAATTCAACAATAACAACAAAGATAAACATAAAAGAGCATGGAAACATAAGATTGCATTCAAATAAATCAAGATTCAACAATGTTCATCAACATAAAAGAGAGTAAAATAAGAAATTAACAAGAGAAACTAAGAAGATTAAGACAATAGAACACTAAAACATAAAGAGAATTGAAATCAAAACAAGAATTGAAAGAGAAAATTGAGAGAGATTAACCTAAACTACCCTAAATTCTAGAGAGAAGGGAGAGCTTCTCTCTCTAAAATTCTACCCTAAAACATGATGAAAACTAAACTATGACTACTTGGTTCATTCTCCCTTCAATCTTTGGGTTCAATAGCATCATAAATGAGTTGGATTGGGCCCAAAATGAGCTAGAAATCCCTGGCCATGATTTCACTTTTAATAGGCCATGTGTAGCATCGGCACGCACGCGCACATGGCGCATGCGCGCCCCTATACGCGAAGCAACATATGGAAAATTTTATATCATTTTGAAGCCCCAGATGTTAACTTTCCAACGCAACTGAAACCGCCTCATTTGGACCTCTGTAGCTCAAGTTATGGTCATTTGAGTTACTATTTATTTTGTAATAATTTTTTTTACTACAAATTACACACATAATTTATCAGATTATATTATTTTTTAATTAAAAAATATATTAACTAATTTACTCAACAAGTCAACATTTATATAATATATAATAACATAGATAATTCAAATATCTTTTATTAACTAAGATTGTTTTATAAATCTTCAACATATAAACTTTAAAGTACAAACTAATAAGACACATTGAAGAACCCTAATGAACTAGATAGATACATAGGACAAGAAAAACAAGGAGTTATAAATCTCCAAAATGTAAACTACAAATTACAAACTCCATCATGTTCATTCAACTCCTTTCTCATTTCTCATGGAGAAGTTCTAATATGTGCCACACACCTGAAAATCTTAAATAAAAAAATAATAATATAAATTGTCTAAGAAAATCTTAAATAAATTGAAGTGCCATAAAAGAACAGGAAAATCTTAAATAATGCAGACTCACTCTAAGAAGTAATTAAGAACTTAGTATTCAGAAAGGGAACAGATACATTATTGTATTGCAAATATGAATTTAGATATAGTGTCAAGTATTGAAACCGAACTGCATGCATGAAGAAACAGAAATCCAGCACAAAGTATGAAGGTACATGAAACTAAAATCCATCCAATAACTACTAGGCTGCAACCACAACAGAATTCAACACAATCATGATTGGAAATGCAATAAAAAAAATAGTTCAATATAATATAATGACTAACAGTCAATGAACTTACAAGTATACAAGGCACTGCATCCCAAGTAAGGAACATTCTGCATATTCAAAAGAAATTTATGAATCAAGCTTGGAAGAAGCACCCAATTTCATAAAAATAGAATTGGTTCATATCAATTATAATTAAAACACTTTGATTCCTGTTCACACCACATGATCATTATTCATTGCATCAACTAATCCTTCTTCCTTTTCTTTTTAATTTTTCTCTCATATAAAATTTCAATATATAACAGAACTAACACTTTTCTCCCAATGTTACCAATTCATGAGAGATACAAAGAATCTTCAACAAAAGTAATCAAAATACGCTAGTGTCAGTGGATGGTACTACTATATGCTCCTTTATTAGTTCAGAGTTTTAACACTTTATAATCGGTTTAACTAAACCTCAATCTTCTTTTAATTATAAGTTGATAGTTTCTATATACAAAGTAGTCAATAATTAATGCGCCAGAAATATGATATTAATTAAAAATAATAGTAATAAAAAGAAGTGATGCACTCATCACAAGGACACTTGCAAATTTTTATTTTATTATTATTTTTTTCTAAATGGCATGCAACACATTTCCTTTCTAAAAAAAATAGTTTAAGCTTTTAAAAGAATTGGCTCATGCCAATTATATTCTAAGTTCTAACGTAAAATCCCCAAACTACTTAATCTTTTGTTTTAGACCTATTAACAAGTTGAGATGCTGAAGATTAATATGTAAATCAGAAATAAAGAACTTCTAGCATCTTGATGTTCAAATTTTCAGAGCTCTGATCAATAGACGTGTTCACATCAATGTCAACATAAGTATTAGGTAAGACAAGAATCTAAAGAATGACCCCAATAACATCAGTATAATTATCTACATACTACTGAAAAAGTAAATGCTTATAACCAGTTTATTGGGCTTCATTATAGCATTACAAGACATAGCTCTCAGTTGAAATATGTTTGCGTTTATTGAATGATGTTATTATTTAATGGATTTTCAAAAGGGGATTTTAGTAAAGCACATTATCAAATAAAAGAAAGGTATTATAAGAGCTCTCAATAGAAAAATTGAAAAACTGAGAGGAACCGAGACACCTTACCTGTAAAACTTGACAGTTTTTCAGTGTGCTTTTCCCACCTTGTAGTTCACAAAAAATTCCAAATAAAAATAAGCAAACAGAACAGTAGTAATTGAGTTAGTAAAACATTAATCTTTAAAGTTTTCCTTTCTTTGATTGTGAGGGGTGTTTTAAGTGATGATTTTTCTTTCTTTGGAATGGATAATTATAAATATATAATCCTCCAAGACTTATGGTACTTTAAAATGTTCATACAAATGGATAGTTAGATAGGGGTTTGGAGGATCACATTAAAAAAGCCCTCACTATCTAATCCCCAGACTTCCAAATAAGATAATGGTTTATTATATGTAGATGCAGATTTCGATTAAATGTACTCCCACCAAAAGATAAATATAGAAAAGTTAAGCTATTGTAATTCATCAAAAGAAGCAAACACCAGTTTCCATTGAAGTTTCATATCCATTAATGCTAAATTACTAAATTACAAGTAATAATTTGAAGTTCCAATCATACTAAATTACTAATCAGAACAAGTAAAAAAAAACAAATAACAAATCAGAAAAAAAAACTACACAGAACAATAATCAACAGCCCTAATATTCACAAGTTCTGATAATAAAAAATAATATCCCTAATCAGAAGTTCTAATAAATTTAAATCCTAGACTTCCATGGAATTCATAAATTAAAACATTTAATTTCAAAATAAAATCCCCTACCTCAATTAGCCAAAACTCGGTAATTAAACGCAACAAACCATTCGTTTATTTTTAATTCCTAGTAGCAACAACTTTCCTCTTGGAGCAACAGCAACAATAATCTCAGCACCAATCATAATTGTTTAGGAGATAAATTAGCAACACTAGAATAAAATATGCTAACAGAATTAGGACGAAAATATGACAGAGGAACAAAATGGTAACAAAACAAGGAAGAAAATGTTACAGGTCTCATAAACGAAGGAATTGGAACCAGAACGGGAACAGTGCTACCGGCAATAACGGCAGTGACATCCCCTTTCAAGTTTCACGATGACAGAAAGCTCCTTAGCGGCTAGCTTCAGCGGCGACGACAATGGCTCCGGCGGCTAGCCCTGGCAACAGCAGTGGTAACTCCTCCCTCACCCCTCCATCGCGTCTTTCACTCTCTCTGCTTCGTGCGATGGCGGCAGCTTTGGGCTCGACGGTGGCGCGCGATGATGACGATGCAACAGCCGCCGCGAGCTGGACGTGAACGGCCTCCCTCCAGCGGCGGCGACAGGACGCGGGCGGCCTCCCTCTTCTCGCGGACTCTCTCTCTTCGCGTCTTGACAGCACTTTCTCCACGGTTCCGTTTCTGATGGCGATTCAGCAGCAGTGACCGACGGTAAAGTGCGACGGAGGTTGTGCGACAATCTCTAGTGGCGGCGCGGCCTCCCCCCTTTCCTTTCCTTCTTCTTCCCCGCGACTCCCTCACTTCCTAGGGTCTCTCTCTCTCTATGCATGTGTCTGTGTATACGCTTGTATTGGTTGTATGTGTGGTGTGCTGTGAGTGTTAGAAAAAGATAGGGTTAGAGATTGGGTAACTTAAATATTTTTAATAAAAATAAGGATAAGCAAATAGATATTTTGTTACAAAATATTTTGAATTTTTGTAACAATATAATCTTTTGTTGCAAAACATTATAACATTTTGTAACAAAACAACAATTCGATACGAAAGCTAACATAATTTGTAACAAAAGAAATTAAGTTGTTACAAAATATTGAAATGTTTTGTAACAAATTTTCTTATTGTTACAAAATATTATTATTTTGTAACAATAACTAATTATTGTTACAAAAAAACTATAATTTGTAACAATTTTAAATTTGATAAAAAATTTTTGTTACAAATATTTTATTTTCTTGTAGTGTTGCATTAAGTTATGAAGAACAGCAGAGCTCCTCAGCTTAATCTATGAGGTGTAGAAACTCCACCGTAGAAAATACATAAGAAGAAGAAGGTATAGGCATGGCCGAATGGCCAGCCTCCCAAAGAGGTTCCAAGGTGTTCAAAAGATCCGAATACAATAGTAAAAAGTGCTATTTATACTAAACTATTTACTAGAGTTTACAGAAAATAAGTAACTAAGTGCAGATAGTGCAGAAATCCACTCCAAGGGCCCACTTGGTGTGTGCTTGGGCTGAGCATTGAAGCTTTCACGTGCATAAGTCATTCTTGGAGTTAAACGCCAGCTTGGGTGCCAGTTTGGTCGTTTAACTCCAGTTTTGGTGCCAGTTTTGGCGTTTTACGCTAGAAAAGGGTCTCTGGCTGGCGTTTTACGCCAGTTTAGGCCATCAAATCTCGAGCAAAGTATAGACTATTATATATTGCTGGAAAGTCTAAGATGTCTACTTTCCAACACAATTGAGAGTGTGCCAATTGGGCTTCTGTAGCTTCAGAAAATCTACTTCGAGTGCAGAAGGGTCAGAGTCCAATAGCATCTGTAGTCCTTTCTTAGCCTCTGAATCAGACTTTTGCTCAGGTCCCTCAATTTCAGCCAGAAAATACCTGAAATTACAAAAAAACACACAAACTCGTAGTAAAGTCCAAAAATGTGATTTTTGCATAAAAGCTAATAAAAATATAATAAAAAGTAACTAAAACATATTAAAAACTATATAAAAACAATGCCAAAAAGGGTATAAATTATCCGCTCATCACAACACCAAACTTAAATTGTTGCTTGTCCCTGAGCAACTAAAAACAAAATAGGATAAAAATAAGAGAATATACAATAAGTTTCAAAAATATCAATGAAGATTAGTTTCAATTAGATGAGCGGGACTAGTAGGTTTTTGCTTCTGAATAGTTTTGGCATCTTACTTTATCCTTTGAAGTTCAGAATGATTGGCATCCATAGGAACTCAGAATTCAGATAGTGTTATTGATTCTCCTAGTTTAGTATGTTGATTCTTGAAGACAGCTACTTTATGAGTCTTGGCCGTGACCCTAAGCATCTTAGTTTCCAGTATTACCACCGGATACATAAATGCCACAGACACATAACCGGGTGAACCTTTTCAGATTGTGACTCAGCTTTGCTAGAGTCCCCAGTTAGAGGTGCCCATAGTTCTTAAGCACACTCTTTTTGCTTTGGACCATGACTTTAACCGCTCAGTCTCAAGCTTTTCACGTGACACCTTTACGCCAGAAGCACATGGTTAGGGATAGCTTGATTTAGCCGCTTAGACCAGGATTTTATTCCTTTGGGCCCTCCTATCCATTAATGCTCAAAGCCTTGGATCTTTTTTTTCCCTTGCCTTTTAGTTTAAAGGGTTATTGGCTTTTTTTGCTTGTTTTTTATTTTTCTTTTTTTTTCTTTTTTTCCGCAAGCTTTGTGTTTTTCACTGCTTTTTCTTGCTTCAAGAATCAATTTTATGATTTTTCAGATTATGAATAGCATTTTTATTTTTTCATTATTCTATCAAGAGCCAACAATTTTAACATTCATATAATTCACTATAAAAAATATGCACTGTTCAAGCATTCATTCAGAAAACAAAAAGTATTGCCACCACATCAAAATAATTAAGCTAATTTCAAGATGATTTTCGAAATTATGCACTTCCTGTTCTTTTACAAATAAAAACATTTTTTATTTAAGAAAGGTGAGAGATTCATGGAATCATTCAGAGCTTTAAGACATAGACACTAAACACTAATGATCATGTAATGAAGACACAAACATAGACAAAATATAAAGCATAGAAATGAGAAACAGAAAAATAAGAACAAGGAAATTAAAGAACGGGTCCACCTTAGTGACGGCGGTTAGTTCTTCCTCTTGAAGATCCTATGGAGTGCTTGAGCTCCTCTATGTCTCTTCCTTGCCTTTGTTGCTCATCTCTCATGGCCTTTTGGTCCTCTCTGATTTCATGGAGGATGATGGAGTGCTCTTGGTGCTTCACTCTTAGTTGCTCCATGTTGGAACTTAATTTTCCTAAAGACGTGTTGAGTTGCTCCCAATAGTTGTGTGAAGGGAAATGCATCCCTTGAGGCATCTCAGGGATTTCTTGATGAGGGACTTCCTTATGCTCTTGTTGAGGTCCATAAGTGGGCTCTCTTGTTTGCTCTATCCTTTTCTTAGTGATGGGTTTGTCCCCTTCAATGGGGATGTCTTCCTCTATGACAACTCCAGTTGAATTGCATAAGTGACAGATAAGATGGGGAAAGGCTAACTTGCCAAAGTGGAGGGCTTGTCAGCTACTTTATATAGTTCTAGGGATATGATCTCATGAACTTCTACTTTCTCTTCGATCATGATACTATGGATCATGATAGCCCGGTCCACAGTTACTTCGGATCGGTTGCTAGTAGGAATGATAGAGTGTTGGATGAACTCCAACCATCCCCTAGCCACGGGTTTGAGGTCAGGCCTTCTCAATTGAACCGGCTTGCTTCTTGAGTCTCTCTTCCATTGTGCTCCTTCCACACAGATGTGCATGACGACTTGGTCCAACCTTTGATCAAAGTTGACTCTTCTAGTGAAAGGATAAGGATCTCCTCTCATTATTGGCAAGTTGAATGCCAACCTTACAATTTCCGGACTGAAATCCAAGTATTTTCCCCGAACCATTGTGAGCCAATTCTTTGGGTTCAGGTTCACACCTTGATCATGGTTCTTAGTGATCCATGCATTAGCATAGAACTCTTGAACCATTAAGATTCTGACTTGTTGGATGGGGTTGGTGAGAGTTTCCCAACCGCTTCTTCGAACCTCACATCGAATCTTCGGATATTCATTCTTTTTGAGCATGAAGGGACCTTAGGGATCACCGTTTTCTTGACCACAACTTTATAGAAGTGGTCTTGATGGACTTTTGAGATGAATCTCTCCATCTCTCACGACTCGGAGGTGGAAGTAATTGCCTTCCCTTTCCTCTTTCTAGAGGTTTCTCCAGCCTTATGTGCCATTAATGGTTATGGAAAAATAAAAAGCAGAGCTTTTTTTTCACACCAAACTTAAAAGGTTTACTCGTCCTTGAGCAAAAGAAGAAAGAAAGGAGGAGAAGACGAAGAAATAGAGGAGATAGAGGGGGGTGTTGGATTTGGCCAAGTGGAGGTTTGAAGTGTTTATGATGTGTGAAGGTGATGGTTGTAAGGAGGGGTATTTATAGGGTAAGAGAGAGAGGAAAGTTGTGTATAAAGGGGTTGGGGAGGGAAATGTTTTTGAATTTGAATGGTGAGGTAGGTAGGGTTTTATGATGGGTTTTGGGGAATAGTGGATGGATATGAGTGGTGAAGAGAATATGGGGAAGAGTGTTATTGAAAGGTGTGAAGAGGAGAGAAAGAGAGGTGGGGTAGGTGAAGATCCTGTGGGGTCCACAGATCCTGAGGTGTCAAGGAATTCAGGTCCCTGCACCTTTCTATGTTTAAACGCCCTCTGTGTGCCATTTCTGGCGTTTAACGTTAACTCTGCTACCTTTTCTGGCGTTAAATGCCAGGCTGATGCCCTTTTCTGGCGTTTAACGCCAACCTGACACCATAAACCCTTTTCTGGCGTTAACCGCCAGTCTGTCTGCCAATTCTAGCGTTTAACGCCCAGAATGCTGCCAGACTGGGCGTTAAACGCCCATTCTACTATCCTTACTGGCGTTTAAATGCCAGGTAAGCCTGTCCTCCAGGGTGTGCTATTTTTGATGCTATTTTTGATTCCGCTTTAATTCTGCAGTTGTTTTTGTGACTCCAAATGATCATCAACCTAAAGAAAACATAAAATGACAGAGGAAAACAACTAAATATAATTAAATAACATTGGGTTGCCTCCCAATAAGCGCTTCTTTAATGTCAATAGCTTGACAGTGAGCTCTTAGAGAGCTTCATAGAGACTCAGAGCTTAATGGTGGTCTCCCAACACCAAACTTAGAAGTTGAGTGTGGGGGCTCTGTTTGACTCTGTTTTGAGAGAAGCTTTTCATGCTTCCTCTCCATGGTTACAGAAGAAGATCCTTGAGCCTTAAACACAAGGTATTCTCATTCAATTAAAGGACTAACTCTCCTCTGTCCACATCAATCACAGCTTTGTTGTGGCAAGGAAGGGTCTTCCAAGGATAATGGATTCATCCTCATCCTTCTCAGCGTCTAGGATTATGAAATCAGCAAGGATGTACAGGCCTTCAACCTTCACTAAGACATCCTCTACAAGTCTATAAGCCTGTTTCTTTGATTTGTCTGCCATCTCTAGTGAGATTCTTGCAGCTTGTACCTCAAAGATCCCTAGTTTCTCCCTTACAGAGAGTGGCATAAGGTTTATTCCTGACCCCAGGTCACACAGAGCCTTCTCAAAGGTCATGGTGCCTATGGTACAAGGTATTAAGAACTTTCCAGGATCCAGTTTCTTCTGAGGTAATTTCAGTTGAACCAAAGCATTCAGTTCATTGATGAGCAATGGAGGTTCGTCCTCCCAAGTCTCATTACCAAATAACTTGGCATTCAGCTTTATGATTGCTCCTAGATACTGAGTAACTTACTCTTCAACAATATCTTCATCCTCTTCAGAGGAAGAATAATCATTAGAGCTCATGAATGGCAACAGTGAGTTCAGTGGAATCTCTAAGGTCTCTGTATGAGCCTCAGACTCCTTTGGTTCCTCATTAGGGAACTCCTTAGTGGTCAGTGGACGTCCATTAAGGTCTTCCTCAGTGGAAATCACTACCTCCTCCTCCTCTATAGGTTCGGCCATTTTGGATATATTGATGGCCTTGCACTCTCTTTTTGGATTATCTTCTGTATTGCTTGGGAGAGTACTAGGAGGGATTTCAGTAACTCTTTTACTCAGCTGACCCACTTGTGCCTCCAAATTTCTGATGGAGTACCTTATTTCAGTCATGAAACTGAGAGTGGTCTTAGATAGATCAGAGACTATGGTTGCTAAGTCAGAGAGGCTCTGCTTAGAATTCTTTGTCTACTGCTGAGAAGATGATGGAAAAGGCTTGCTATTTCCAAACCTATTTCTCCCACCATTATTATTATTGAAGCCTTGATTAGGCTTCTGCTGATCCTTCCATGAGAAATTAGGATGATTCCTCTATGAAGGATTGTAAGTGTTTCCATAGGATTCTCCCATGTAATTCACTTCTTCCATTCTAGGATTCTCAGGGTCATAAGCTTCTCCTTCAGAGGAGGCTTCCTTGGTACTGCCAGATGTAGCTTGCAATCCAGTCAGATTCTGAGATATCATATTAACTTACTGAGTCAATATTTTATTCTGAACTAATATGGCATTCAGAGTATAAATCTCAAGAACTTCTTTCTTCTAAGTCATCACATTATTCACAGAATTTCTTTTAGAAGTGTACATGAACTGGTTATTTGCAACTATTTCAATGAGTTCCTGGGCTTCTGCAGGCATTTTTTTTTAGATGAAGAGATCCACCAGCAGAGTGGTCCAATAACATCTTGGACAATTCAGACAGACCATCATAGAATATACATAGGATGCTCCATTCTGAAAGCATGTCAGAAGGGCACCTTCTGATCAATTGCTTGTATCTTTCCCAAGCTTCATAGAGGGATTCACGTTCCTTCTATCTAAAAGTTTGGACTTCCACTCTAAGTTTACTCATCTTTTGAGGTGGAAAGAATTTGGCCAAGAAAGCATTGACCAACTTTTCCCAAGATTTCACGCTTTCTTTAGGTTGTGAGTCCAACCATATCCTAGCTCTGTCTCTTACAGCAAAGGAGAAAAGCATAAGTCTGTAGACCTCAGTATTAACCTCATTGGTCTTAACAGTGTCACAGATTTGCAAGAATTCAGCTAAGAACTGATGAGGTTCTTCCAATGGAAGTCCATGAAACTTGCAATTCTACTGCATTAGAGAAACTAATTGAGGCTTAAGCTCAGAGTTGTTTGTTCCAATTGTAGGAATTGAGATGCTTCTTCCATAGAAGTCGAAAGCTGGTGCAGTAAAGTCACCAAGCATCTTCCTTGTATCTCCACTATTGTTATTGGGTTCGGCTGCCATGTCTACTTCTTTTTCAAAAATTTTTGTAAGATCCTCTCCAGATTGTGGTGCTTTAGCTTCTCTTAGCTTCCTCTTCAGAGTCCTTTCAGGTTCAGGACCAGCTTTAACAAGGATGTCTTTATCCCTGTTCCTGCTCATATGAAAAAGAAGAGAACAGAAAAGAAGAGGAATCCTCTATGTCACAATATAGAGATTCATTTATGTGAATAGAAGAATAGAAGAATAGAAGAAGGAGGTAGAGAGAGAATAAGAAGAATTCGAACACAAAGAGAAGGAGAGGGTTCGAATTATGAGTAGAAGAGAAGTGTTAGTAAATAAATAAATAAATAGAAAGAGATGAGAGAGGGAGTATTCGAATATTAATTTAAAAGAAAAGAAAAATATTTTTGTTTTTATTTAATTAATTAAGTTAGAATTCGAAATTATTAAAAGAAATAAAATTAAATTAAAAGTTAAAACAATTAGTTAATTAAAAAGAATTTTGAAAAAGTTATTAGTGGTTTTCAAAAATTAAAGAGAGAAAAGAAGTTAGGTGGTTTTGAAAAAGATAATAAATAGTAAAATTTTTAAAATCAAACAAAAAGTCAAGTAGTTAATTGAAAAAGATCTGAAAATAAATTTTGAAAAGATAAGAAGTTAGAAAAAGATTTTGAAATTAAAAATTTGAAAAAGATATGATTGAAATTTATTTTGAAAAAGATTTGAAAAAGAAATTAAAAAGATTTGATTTTTAAAATTAAAGTTGATGACTTGACTAACAAGAAACTAAAAGATACGATTCTAAAACTTAAAGATTGAACTTTTCTTAACAGGAAAGTAACAAACTTGAAATTTTTGAATCAAAACATTAAATGCTGGCAAAGATTTCGAAAATTATGAAATAAAAATAAGAAAAAGATTTTGAAAATTTATTTTAAAGAATTTTCGAAAAACATAAAAAAAATGAGAAAGATTTGATTTTGAAAAAGATTTGAAAAGATAGAATTTTCAAATTGAAACTTTGACTTGACTAACAAGAAACAAATGAATTTAAAAAATTTTGACTAAGTCAATCTAAAATTTCGAAATTTATGAGTAAATTAAGGAAAAGATTTATTTTTTGATTTTTTTGGATTAATGAAGAAAGAGAAAAACAACAAAATGACTCAAGACAAAAAAATTTAGGATTGACACAAATGGAACATACAAGAACACTTTGAATGTCAAGATGAACACCAAGAACACTTTGAAGATCAAGATGAACATCAAGAACATATTTTTGAAATTTTTTTTAAGAAAAGAAACACATGCAAGACACCAAACTTAGAAATTTCTAATGTTTAGATGCAATGAATCCGAAAATGCATATGAAAAACAACAAAGAACACAAAACAAGAAAATCACAAGATTAAACAAAGAAAATCATCAAGAACAACTTGAACATCAAGAAAAACATAATGCATGAATTTTCAAGATTTTAAGAAAATTAAAAATACAATTGACACCAAACTTAAAATTTGACACAAGACTCAAACAAGAAACACAAAATATTTTTGGTTTTTATGATTTTATTAAATTTTTTGGTATATTTTTCGAAAATTATGTCTGGAAAAAGAGAAATAAGAAATTCAAAATTTTTAATAAGAATTCCGGGATTCATGCAATGTTAGTCTAAAGCTTCGGTCCAAAAGAATTAGACATGGCCAAATGGCCAGCCAAGCTTTAGCATAACATACAAGCATGTCCTTTTTACAATGGAAAGTGAAAACCTCAGTCCAAAAGATTAGACATGGCCTAACAGCCAGCCAGGTTTCAACATATCTCATGAAACTCTAGAATTCATTCTTAAAAATTTTTTGAATGATTTTTTCGAAAACTAAATATATTTTTTTTCGAACAAAAAAATAAAAAGCTCAAACATAAAATAAAATTACCTAATCTAAGCTACAAGATGAACCGTCAGTTGTCCAAACTCGAACAATTCCCGGCAATGGCGCCAAAAACTTAGTGCACGAAATTGCAATCACATTTTTGCAACTCCGCACAACTAACCAGCAAGTGCACTGGGTCATCCAAGTAATACCTTACGTGAGTAAGGGTTGATCCCACGAAGATTGTCGGCTTGAAGTAAGATATGGTCATCCTGTACATCTTAGTCAGGCGGATTCAAATGGTTATGAGGTTTTGATAATTAAAAGATAAATAAAACATAAAATAAGATAAAGTTACTTATGTAATTCATTGGTGGGAATTTCAGATAAGCGTTTGGAGATGCTTTGTTGCTTCTGAACCTCTGCTTTCCTATTGTCTTCTTCCAATCATGCGTGCTACCTTCTATGGCAAGCTGTATGATCCTCTCGGATGAAAAATACCAGATACGATCTCTGCACAGCTAATCAACTGTCGGATTTCTCGTCTGGGATGAAAAATACTAGGTACAGCTACCGCACGGCTAATCATCTGTCGGTTCTCACTAGCGTAGGATCTCTCTATCCTTTTGCACACTGTCACTGCGCCCAACATTCGCAAGTTTGAAGCTCGTCACAGTCATCCCTTCCCAGATCCTACTCGGAATACCATAGACAAGGTTTAGACTTTCCGGATCTCAAGAATGCTGCTAATTGGTTCTAGCCTATACCATGAAGGTTCTAATCACGGATTCAGATGCTCGATTGTCAGGAGAGACGATACGAATCGTGGGTTAGAGACCCAAGAGAATATACTCCAGCTGTCGTCCAATGACTACGTTGAACATCATGTAGACCGCTTGTGGTTGTCAGGCACGCGGATCTTGGCTAAGCGAGTAACGAAGATAGTAGGTGATTATCAAGGATCACCCCTTCATTCTGACTTAACTAAATTAAGTACAAGAGTATATCTTGGAGAAGAAGTAAGCGTGAATTGAAAGAAAAACAATAGTACTTGCATTAATTCATGAAGAACAGCAGAGCTCCACACCTTAATCTATGAGGTGTAGAAACTCCACCGTAGAAAATACATAAGAGAAGAAGGTCTAGGCATGGTCGTGTGGCCAGCCTTCCAACATAGACAATGGTATAAGCTTGATCAAAAGTCCGAATACAATAGTAAAAAGTGCTATTTATACTAAACTAGTTACTAGGGTTTACAGAAACTAAGTAACTAAGTGCAGATAGTGCAGAAATCCACTTCCGGGGCCCACTTGGTGTGTGCTTGGGCTGAGCATTGAAGCTTTCACGTGCATAGGCCATTCTTGGAGTTAAATGCCAGCTTGGGTGCCAGTTTGGGTGTTTAACTCCAGTTTTGGTGCCAGTTCTGGCGTTTTACGCCAAAAAAGGGTCTTGGCTGGCGTTAAATACCTGAAATTACAGAAAAATACACAAACTCATAGTAAAGTCCAAAATTGTGATTTTTGAATAAAAACTAATAAAAATATAATAAAAAGTAACTAAAACATACTAAAAACTATATAAAAATAATGCCAAAAAGGGTATAAATTATCCGCTCATCATGACTAAAGCAAAATTAAAGGCAGAATGAAAAGTATGTAAAATAAAGCAATGGAAATGGAACAAGAGTAGGGGAACAGGGGGGAAACCTGTAATGCAGAAGGAAGGAAGGGGAAAGGGAGGACCGGAGAAGGAGGGGGGGTGCGCGGTCGCAGCGGTGCAGAGGTCCGCCGTTGCAGGCGGTTGCTCGCTGGAACTTGGAAACGCAACCTAGAGCTGTGGCGCGGAGGGGCTCAGGCGGGATAGCAAAGAGAGAAGGGGAAATGCGAAAAAGAGAGAAGAAAGAGAAAAGAGAGAATGAGAGAGAGGGGGCGACGGCAGCGTGGTGGTGCGGTCGCCGGCGGTGTGGTGGCGTGAACGGAGGACTGAGAGGGGTTAGGGGGTTAGGGTAGTGATGCTTGTGTTCAGAGAGAGAGGGAAAAGAAGAAGAAAGGGATGTAGTTTTGAAACTGAAACGCAACATTCCCCCTTTTTGAATTAACGTTCGAAAAGGGACTTGTACGGACGCACAAGGTCGTGAGCGGACGCACACAGGGAAAAGGAAGGAGGGTATGCGCGCGCATAAGGTCGTGCAGACGCTGCGAGCAGAAGATGTAACGCGTCCTATGCATCCGCACAAGAAGGTGTGCGTTCGCACAGAAAGAGAGAAGGGTTTGGGTTCCCTCATACAAGAGGTGCAGTCGCCGCGACCGGAGGGGTCACTACAGTCTGTGCGGGCGCACAAAGCTATGCGCTCGCACAAGTGTCTTTTTTTTTTTTATGTGGCTCTCTTTTTTATTTTTTTTGAAGGAAGAACAGGGTGGAGTGTGCGGACGCACGCATGGTGTGCGGTCTCACAGAGAGAAAGGAAGGGGTGCCGTCAGACGCACAAAGGGTGCGTCCGCCACGAGCAAAGGGAGTGTTTAGGGGTGTGCAGGGGCACACTTCTCTGCAGACGCATAGGTGCAGGAAAACAGAGGAACTGTGTGCGCGCACAAGGCTGTGCGGGCGCACAGGTCTCTGTTCCTGCAATGAAAATTTTGGCTCTAAGGCACCAAACTTGACATCCAAAACAAGTTTTCAAGTCCCAAAACATCACAAAACTCCCAAAAACACATTATTTCACTAAAATTACTTAACAAACATCAAAATAAATCTAATCAACCAAGCAGTATAGCCAATTATTCATGAAACAAAAGGTAAAAGAGAGAAAGTTAGAAGGATATTACCATGGTGGGGTGCCTCCCCCTAGCACTTTGGTTTATAGTCCTAAGTTGGACTTGTTGAGGAGATCCTTGTTAGGGCGGCTTATGCTTCCACTCCTCCTTGAATCTCCAACCAAGTTTGCTATTGATTCGACCTTCGAGGTCCCAATTAGATTGCATCAAAATCACGAGAGAATTCAAGCTAGCAATTAGGATCCAACTTTTTTTACTCTTGAAATTTATGCCCGGATCTCATACTCTAGTCTTTTGTTCGTCCTCTTCTTGATCTTCACTCTTGCACTTGGATGAACAATGTCTTAAATCACCATTAGAACACTTGTGTACTCCTCGGAATACACTACATTGACTCTTGCACCATAATTGAGCTCTAAAGGTTGGACTGGTTCCTTGGATGAACTTCTCATTTATTGGCCAATCAACATTCTTCTCTTCACCATCCACTACTCCAAGAAAGGTTCAAAGTTGACCATCTGTTTCTAAAACGGCATATTAATGTGGGGCTAGAAAGCTTGTTGGAGAATTCTTCACCCACTCAATTCGCTCTTGCACAAATGCTTTCACCTCTTGGCAACTAAAATCTTTCTCAACCTCTTTTGAATTTTCTTCATCATCACTCAAGTAAAAAACTGGAGGTTGTGTGAAGTCCACATCAACATCTCCTTCCAAATATAATAATAGAGGTTCATGAAGGGCATAGAAGGAATTACCCAAGTTGGACAAAAAATCTCGAATGATGGAATCCTCTTGATCAATTCCTACCAACTCTTCATTTATCTCCTTTTGCACGTCATGTTGCGACTTGACGTCTTCTTCTTGATTTTGCAATTCTTCTTTCACTCACACTTTTCACTTGGTCCCAAACATTCATCCACTAGAATTTCTTGCTTGTGGCATGAATGCAATGAAGCTAAATGATCTAAAGCTTCTGCTAAGGTAGACATGACTTGCTCTTACTTCTTCTGGAACTCTTGTTGTTCTTGAACGAGCATGAAAAGTACTTCTTGTGTGGCTTGATCCATATATGAAGATGAAGATTGAGCTGATAAAGGTTGACAATCAAACTCGTGAGGGTAAGGGTTTTGTATGTAGTGAGGCGATGATGTGTAAGATTGGTGACTAGAAAGGAAAGTATTTGGGTTCCATTGGGATGCATTGTGGTGATGGTGTGAAAAAGTCATCAAGAAAATATAAACAAAAACCTACTAGGAAAAGAAAATAAATAACCAAAAAGTGCTATTTACACTATTAACATATTTACATCAACCAAAAGATATAACACTGATTGTATTCCCCGACAACGGCGCCAAATTTGACGAAGAGAACTATTGCCGGTTTAGAATCAATCAAAACACAAGCATCAATTCGTTGGTAGCATAGTCCAAACCAACAATTAATTTCCAAGATCAAATATTTAAATCCAATACAAAATATAAGCCAAGAGTATTTAGCTCCCGGGTCGTTCTCCCTATGAATGCAATCGAAGTGTTATAAGCCTTCGGTTGTGAGGAGAAAGAGGGGTTTTAAAATCAAGAAATGAAATATTGAAAGAACTAAGTAATGAAAGAACTAAGAGATGAGCAAAATTGTAAGTAATGCAAGCAACAAGGAAATGAGATCAAAACTAGTGAGAATGCTATAAATGCAATGAAAGAGCCTTGACTTGGGAATGAGATTTTAAGGAATCCTATCATTGCCATAACCACAACTATGGTAATTACCATGAGTCAATCTCGCCTAGTTAACCCCAAACATCAAGGGATAAGTCAAGCAAGCATAATTGACCTTAATCCATGAGTCCTAACCAACTTACCAAACTAGTTGATAAAAGGCTAGCGTCAATGGAAACAAGAGTCAACTAACTACCCAAGAATTGCCACTAAATGTCGAACATTATGAATCTAGTACCCTCAGGACTCAAACCACAAGCCAAGGTGTAAAAATATACTCAAACTTAAAGTTGGCATTTTCACAAACACCTTGTGTGCATAAAAGTAAAGTATGAAAAATTGCAAAGTAAACTTGAAAACTATAACCAACTATCAACAAAACCAAATATAAACAAGCAATCAAACATATAGAAGGCATGAAACATAAAATTCATTGATCAAAACTTTAAGAAACACAAAATTGCAAATATGGGCAAGTAACTTGAACCAAAAGGAAATGAGAGTAAAGGCAATGTAATTAAAGATGAAATTGAGAGTACTTACAATTAAAGAAGCAAAACCCAAAAAAAGGCTTGCTACAAAATGCTACAATGGAGATGGAAATTAAATTGAAACCATAAGAGAATAAAGCTACACTACTCCTACTCCTACTCCTAATTACTCTCTAAAATTGTCTAAGTGCACCCTTCAAATGTGTTGATTTTTCCTTTATATAGCACTCCCATTCAGCATTTCAGCCTTCCAAAAATAACCCAAGGGCCTCCGAATTTGTGTAGCACGTGTTTAATTAATGCAATCACGTGCAGGGACCTGTGCAGACGCACAGACGTGTACGTCTGCACACTCAGCTGAAAGTTGACCTGTGTGTATGCACAGGTGCTTGTGCGCACGCACACATGGAAATTCTCGCTTGTGCGTACGCACGTAGGGTTGTGCGCACGCACACATCGCTGAGTGTGCTTTTCCTTATTTTTTTCATATTTTCTCCCTTGTACATGCTTTCTTCCAATTTTAGCCATCCATTCTTGCCTCTAAGGTCTGAAATCACTCACAAACCATATCACAGAATCGAATGACATAAAAGTGAAACTAAAAATCACTAATCTAAGCATTAAAATGTATGTTTTCACATTTAGAATCAAATTAGGGATCAAACACAAAAGTATGCTATTTTGGTGATTAAGTGTGAGTTCATGTGCTAGAATCCATTCAAATCAAGACAAAATACATCGGAAAATATGGACTCATCAGCCCCACTACTTCCTGAAATTGCAATTGCAACATTTACATTAGTGATCAGGGAGTTGTATTATTTCTTTCCAATTAATTGGTATTTATTTTGTGTGTCTTTTGGACACCAAACTTAAGTTCATTGCATCTGGTAACTTGTTCTCATGATTAGACTTTATTAGATACATCATGAATGGAAGGTATTTAATTCTTGATACCCTTCTACTTCCACTTTATGTGTATGCAATTAAGTACCCTTTTCATTTATCCCACCATGTTACTGGGTGCATTGAGATACCAATTCATTGGACTCACTTTCTTTGGATGCACAACTCATTTATAAGTTTAGATGACGGTGAATAGGCGTAGGAAGTTTTGTGGATGGAATAGCTCGAATGTCTGGGTGGAGCGTTGAAATGACAATGAAATGGGAAACATAAATGATTATGGTTAATGAGATGAGTATAAACAGATTTGTGCTATGAGCAGTGATCTCTGAGTTTGAATATGTGATTATGCATGTGTTGTTCTCCAATGTAGGGGCTGTGGCAATCTCTCGCCTACGTTCGGATGTGAGGGCTGTGACAGTCTCCCACTCACGTGACATGTATTGAATTGGCAAGTTGCTATGCGCCTTGGACAAGGGCTGCGGCAGTCTCCCGCTTCTCGAGGTAGTGGTGTTGGCATAGAGGCCGAGGCAGTCTCGCGCCTACATTAAGATGTGAGGACTGAGGCAGTCTCTCGCTCGCATAACCTTCTCTGCTGCAAGAGTTTTTGATGCACATAAACTAGTTATGCTACGATTTAGGAAATTGCACGATCGGCAAAATTCCTTCCGGCAAGTGCACCGGTT
>NC_029790.2:46085712-46088047 GCF_000816755.2 Arachis ipaensis | reverse complement strand
CATCACAACACCAAACTTAATACTTGCTTGTCCCTAAGCAAGTCCTGAGTTATTTGAGAAGAAAGTATGAACAGAAAGTAAATACATTGGCTATATTAGCAAGCATTTGAAGTTCATCAGAAGGGTTTTATGCAGATAGTTGCAGCATCACTTTTTCATACTTATCAGGTAGGATTATCACTTTTTCATTGCATCCATCAAAAATTGCTATGGCCTCTTGTTATTCTTATGTCTTTGGCACTTTTCTCTTCTTTGTTTTTCTTTTCTTTTTCTTGGAGCTTCTTTTGCTCCTTGTTTGCTTAGTGTCATGTGTTGCACAAGCCTTTGGCATTTTCTTTTTCTTAACAGTGCACTACACATATCCACTTTAGGCATTTTAGTTCACATTTCTTCTTGAGACATTGGTGCCCAGCACCTCTTTGTGTGACTAAATGTTTTGTATTGAGGTTGCTCTTGATAATGGACTTTTGGTTGATAATCCCGGGTTAGTTAACCCAAGTTACCAAGTGTTGAAACACTCCTCAGAACCTATTCATCCAAGCATATCCTTAATACATAAACACCACAGGCATTTGTCTCAGAAGTTCAAACCATTGGTGCCTAGCTTATTCTCTCAAATTTTTTTTGCTTTTTGGTTGCCCTTTTTCAGTGGCTTTTTCTTCTTCTTTTTCTTTCTTTTTCATGGCCAAAGACATTTATTCATCAAGATCCATAGACAATTTTTACTTCTACATAAAAAATGATAATTCTACACTCAAATTTTAGTGATGTGACTAAACAATCAAGCATGCATACCACCACTTAATTCTACTTGATTTGTCACTAATTGAGCCAAGTTACTTTTGTTCAAAACTTTTCTTTTATTTTTGGAAACAGAACAAGCATGGCAAGCACTCGTTTAAGAAGGTGAAGTTATATCCAAACATCCAGGCATTCACTTTATTCAAAGCACTTAACAAACACACATGTGTAGGTGTTCCCCTATGTAGTTAAGCTTGATTTGCGAACTGATGTTGTAATCAGCTTGGACTGAGTATCTTGCATTCTGTAAAGTGGTGGCTTCCTTGATTGCCAAGACATTGGCATCTTGGTGTTGGCATATGTGGCTGAAGGATTCCTGTAAGTGTAAATTTTGTTCCCTTTGCAGATCGAAGAATCTTGATTCAAAGTTCCTTTGCATATCCATCATTTTTAGATGAAAGTCTTCTTGTCTCTCCTGAGACCTCATGTGTTGTTGAGACATTCCTTCCATGATTTCCTGCATTTTGCTCATATCCATGGGGTCTCTGGGAATTCGTTGTCTTGGAGTTGCTTGCTCTTCTTGCTCTTCTTCTCTGTCTTCTCCTTCCTGTCTTTCTTGTTCTGCTTCTTGCTCGGCTTCCGCTTGTTGCCTTTCTTCATTTCTTCTTCTTGTATGTCTTGGAGGAGTTGGGCCAAGAGTCATTCTGTGTGCAGTTATGGCCAGTCCAGGATATAGCCAATTAGGTCTTTCATCCTCAAGTGGTACTTGGGCATCGATGCATAGTCTAATGATAGTGCTAGGGAAGTGGAGCCAGGATTCAGGGTCACTTTTCTCACTAAACTCTTGTATCTGTTCAGCAATGAGTTTATGAACTTTGATCTCTCCTCCAACCATAATGCAATGTAGTAAGATGGCTCTTTTAGGGACTATTTCTGAAGAGTTTGCAGTGGGTAGGATGGATCTCCTAACTATTGCATACCACCCTTTAGCTTCAGGTGTTAGGTCTCCCCTTCTCAAGACTCTTGGAGCCCCTCTTGTTTTTCTCACCCATTCAGCTCTGATGGCACAAAGGTCTTCAGCAATAGTTGTATAGTTAGGTTCTCCTCTCATCCTTTCATCATAACTTGCTTGGCTGAAATGTATGTTTTTCAGGCCAAGAGTTTTCATGATTGCTTTGGGACTGAAGTCAACTTCCACCCCTCTCACATAGCTTTTGTATGTGGGGTTCTTGGTTTGATCCTCCCTTACTGCATTTGCATAAAACTCCTTCACCAAGTTGATGTTGATTCTAGTGATTGGCTTCGTTAGGAGCTCCCACTTCCTCTTTTTGATCTTTTCCCAAACACCTGGGAACTCATCCTTTTCAAGTTCAAAGGGTACCTCAGCTAGCACCGTTTTAGGTCTCATCCATTCAGCTTGAATCTCATGGAACACTGATCTGTATCTCCATGCATCGAATCCCCTATTTTCCTCCATTGGCTGCTTGTCTTTTCTTCTTTTGTGGCTAGATGAAGCTGCCATTTTGGTAAGTGACAACTAAAGTTGAAAGCTAAAATTGACAAGGTGAAGCAAGAAGTGTTGTTGGAAGTGTGG
>NC_029790.2:46082221-46084793 GCF_000816755.2 Arachis ipaensis | reverse complement strand
GGGAGCTGGGAAGGAATGGTCTTGAGGCCAGGTGGGATTGGCAGATAATGACTTGATATCACTTTATCTCCCGGAGAGAAACCTTCAGTGGGAATTTTCTTGTTTCTCCACCCTCTTGGCAATTTCCCTATCATTCTTCCCTTTCTCTTGAGGATTTCTTCATTGACCTTTATGTCAGGAGGATCCTTCTGATCCGTTTCCACTGATTCTTGTGGTTCTAACTCTTGCAACTCTTGTTTGCCTTCCAATGACTGTTTTAGAGTCTCAGCTGCTGGATTACTTTCTTCCAAACACGGATGGCTACTATCATCTTTAGGCTTTTCAGATTCTGGTTCAGGCTCAGATGCAGGTTTGAAGACTTTGAAAATGAGCTGTTCATCACGTATTCTCAGAATTAGTTCTCCTTGTTCTACATCTATGAGCGCTCTAGTAGTGGCTAGAAATGGTCTGCCCAGAATGATAGGGTGTAAATAGCTTTCCTCCATGTCCACAATGACAAAGTCTGTGGGGAAGTAATAATCTCCTACTTTCACCAGCACATTTTCAACTACCCCTTCAGCTTGCTTCTGAGTTTTGTCAGCCAGTTGTATGATTACATCAGTGGATCTCACTTCGTTCAGTTGTAGCCTCTTCATAAGAGTTAGAGGCATTACATTTATGCTAGCTCCTAGATCACAGAATCCTCTGTCTATTTTTGTTTCCCCTATGATGCAAGGGATATGAAAGCTTCCTGGGTCCGTTTTCTTAGAGAGTGTGTCCTTCTTGATGAGAGCACTGCATTCTTTGTTCATTGTTACCGTTTGTCCTCCCTTCAAAACTCTTTTCTTGCTTAACAATCCCTTTAAATACTTGATGTGTGTGGGCATTTGATGAAGAATCTCAAGAAAGGGAATATTGACATGCAGAGAATTAAATGTCTCTAGAAACCTTGAATAGGTTTTCCTTTTTTCACCTCCTCCTAACCTCTCAGGAAATGGTGCTTTTGGTTGGTATATTTCCAGCATGCCTTTTTGCAATTCCTTGGCTTGCTCAGTTCCACTTTCCTGCTTAACTTCTTCCACTATGGATAAAAGTAAAACTTAGGGTGATGGGGTGTTACATTTAGTGGTATCAGAGTGGTTCATCCTCGTGAGCCTGAGGAATGGACCGACTATGCTTCATTGCAAACTCTATGTCATTTTTCTTTCATGCTATTTAAGTTATCTGTTTGATATGCATATCATGCTTGTTTTTGAGTACTTTTGGGGATAATTGAAGTACTGAACTTGAGATATTGAGACTGATCACATTGATATTGATTGTTTAGTATGGAGATGAAACCCAAATGGTGCCTCGCAGGCAAGGTCAACCTCGTACACGAGAAGAGAGTGAGTTTAATCCGCCAGTTGACAACCATGCCAAGTTTATGGTGGCAATGACTAATGTAGCTGCTGCGATGCAAGCGAATGCTATTGCGACTACTCATGCCATAGAGAGAATGGAATGAGGAAATGGACATGGTAAGGGAAATGGAGAGGGAATTGAGAACAACATGGGGGGATGCTCCGATGACATTAGCGGCTTTCTTAAAGGTTCACCCGCCAAATTTTTGAGGAACAACAAACTCCACTAAAGCAGACAACTGGTTCTAATCTATGGAGCATGCACTACAGACTCAACATGTCCCGGCTAACCAATACGTAAAGTTTGCAGCCTATCAACTAATGGGGAAGGCGCAACACTGGTAGCAGGGAGAGTGCCAAACGTTACGACTTTCGAATGTGGAGATTCCTTGGGACGTGTTTCAGATGGCATTTTACAAAAAGTATTTTCCAGAATCGGTAAGAGAAGCTAGGGAGTTGAAACTTACGCAGCTGAAGCAAGGCTCATTGTCTGTAGCGGAGTACACTAGTAGATTTGAGAAACTCTGCAGATTTTTGAGAATTTGTCAGGGTGCTCCCGAGTCATACGAAGGTTAGAAATGCATCAAATATCCAGGAGGGCTCAAGGATGACATTATGACTGTTGTGGCTCCTTTGGAGATTAGGAGGTTCTCAGAGCTAGTAAACAAGGCGAGGGATGTGGAGGACTATGCCAAGAAGATAGTTATGGCGAGAGAACTGTGGTGGTACCAACAATTAAAGTTGTGGGGAGTACCTTACACCGAGGGGACAAAACTTTAAAAGCAACGGACCTGCCCCTCAGCATCTTCGAGGCCAAAGGAACTTCGGAAGGAACAACAATGCCCAGTTTTATTAGATGAAGGAAAATGGTCTATGCTACACTTGTGGGCTGCCTGGACATCTATCCAAGAACTTTCGTCGTAAGAGAAACCAAGATGCGGGTCAAAATAAGAAATGGTAAACCCTATTTTTAGGATTTATCCTGTGCTTAATCTAGTGGATTTTATCCATTATTTTCACACTTATTCATACAAATTGCATGTTTTACATTTTCTTTCCTGATTTTGTGCTATGATTGAAAAGATGCTTCTTTGGCCTTATATTTGCTAATATTAATCCTCTCTTATTACCATTCGATGCTGTGATATGTGTGTTAAGTGATTTCAGGGATAACAGAGCAGGAAGCAGGA
>NC_029790.2:46065245-46078710 GCF_000816755.2 Arachis ipaensis | reverse complement strand
GGAGGATGGAAAGGAAGCATGCAAAAGTGGAAGGAATACAAGAAATTAAAGGAACTGCAAAGCTGTCAGCCCTGACCTCTTCGCACTAAATGACCATAACTTGAGCTTCAAAGGTCCAAATGAGGCGGTTCTAGTTGTGTTGGAAAGCAAACATCCGGGGCTTCACAATGATATATAATTTGCCATAGCTGCCCCGAAGATAGGCGATGCACACGTGTGGATTAAGCGCACGCGTGACCTAGGAAAAATTCAATCCACGTGTACGCGTGGACGACGCGTACGCATAACTTAGCCGCGTGCTGGACGTATCAGAAATTGTTGGGGGCAATTTCTGAGCTATTTTTGACCCATGTTTTGGCCCAAAAAACATAGATTAGAGGCTACAGAGTGGGGGAATGCATCCATTCATTCAGACACTGCTCATTATTCAAAAATTAGGTTTTAGATGTAGTTTTCTAGAGAGAGGCTATCTCCTCTCTCTAGGTTTTAGGATTTAGGATTTCTATTAGGATAGGTTTACTTCTTCTCAATTCCAGGTTCAATGTTCCTTTAATTTAGTTTCTCTTCTACTTTTATTTAATCTATTACTTTAGTTTGTTTATTTTTCCAATTTGATTTATGAACTCCATGTTAGATTTGACTTTCTATTTAATACAATTTGAGGTATTTCAGATTTGTGATTGCTTTTTTATATTTATGATATAAATAATTTGGATTTTTACCCTCTTGGCTTTGGTTGAGTAATTGGTGACACTTGAGTTATCAAATTCCTCTGTTGATTGATAATTGGAAATTGCTGGTTGATTTGGATCCCTCTAAAGCTAGTCTTTCCATAGGAGTTGACTAGGACTTGAGGAATCAAATTGATTAGTCCACTTGACTTTTCTTTATTTAGTAAGGGTTAACTAAGTGGGAGCAATAAACAATTCTCATCACAATTGATACGGATAACTAGGATGGGATTTTTAGTTCTCATACCTTGCCAAGAGTTTTTATAGATAGTTGTTTCCATTGCCATTTACTATTCTTGCTTCTTATCTTAAAAAACCCAAAATATACTTTTTCCATAACCAATAATAACTACACCTCCCTGCAATTCCTTAAGAGACGACCCAAGGTTTAAATACTTTGGTTTATTTTTATTGGGTTTGCTTAAGTGACAAAAAATTTTTTGTACGAAAGGATTCTTTGTTGGTTTAGAAACTATACTTTCAATGAGGATTTATTTGTGAATTTCTTTACTGACAGAAAACCCGATCGTCAAAATGACGCCGTTGTCGGGGAATTGCAAATGTGTGCCTTATTATTGGTTATTGTAAATATTTGCTTTTTCGTTTCTTTTTTAGTGTTTCTAGTTTTAGGAGTTTATTTTCATTAATTTTTATTAGTGTTTATTTTCTTTAGCTACTATGAATTCTCACCCCTCTGGTTTCAAGTTTGGTTCCAATGTTGTTGTAAGGAATGGAAGCTATAATGAGAACAGGCATTAAGGTTGGAAGAATCAAATATGGGAGGAGCCACAAGGATTTGATCAACCCTCTTGGCAACAACCCCCTCCAATGCACTATCACCAACAACCATTCTGTGATGCATACCAAGACAATAGTTACGGTTGACCTCTTCGTGACAACCAACCTCCACCAAAGTACTATGGTCAAGAGACATTCCAGGGAGCGTACCAAGATGATGAATATGGTGGACCCCCTTGTAGTTACCAACAAGGCCCACCATATGCTTATGAACCACCTCCACAACATACCTTTGAACCACCACACTCACAAGTCCCCTACTACCAAACACCCTCACATGATCCTAACCCTCATCCACCATACCAACCACTCTATGAGCCATATGAACCATACATAGAACCACCCCAATTCTAACCCAATTACTCCCAAGAACCACCACCTCCATATACACCATGTCCATATCCATCAATCCAAGAGCGCTATGATCCTACTTATGATGGCCGAGCACAACAAGAATCAAAGGATCGTCTCAAGGAAACAACGGATCGACTTCATGCAACTCTTCATCAACTGGAGCGAGCAATAAACCAATTAGCTTCCCAACGTTTGAAAACTCAAGGAACCCCCATGGCTTCATGTGGAGAATCTACTGAAGAACGCAGCATGAAGGAGAAGCTAGAAACTCTGGTGGATGGTGAGCGGTATGACTCTGTATTGGAACAATTGGAGGAAGCCGTAATCGTTGAAGAGGAATAAGTGGTCGAAGACTTAGGAGATGCGAAACGTTCATGGGAGAGCCCAGTCATAGAGCCCCCTTCTAAGGAGTTTGAATTTGATGTTGAGGAGGGTGTACAACCTCCAAGGCATATTATAGTTGAAGACTTTGAAGGGGATAATCAAGAGATGGATTCAATCATTGATGAATTCTTATCCACATTTGAATACTCTCCCATTGGGCTTGACATGGAGATTAAAGAAGAAGAAGCATAAACTCCCATGCCCTTGGTGAACAATGAAGAAGAGGTCGAATTAGAAGAAAGCTACCAAGAGGAAGAGGTTGATATTGAAGAAGCTTGCAAGGAGGTGGAAGTTGTCAAAGAAGAGCCCAAGGGAATGGAGCTGGAGATCACCTTGCCAAGATTGTTGGAGACCTCTTCCCCAAAGCCATCACCATCCATCCCTTCATTCAAGTGGGTAAATCTCTCATCTCTAAGCTTAATTAGCCCACTTGAATATGCTTTGCTTGAGACGGATGGGCAACTTAGAGCTCTTTGTGGCTATAAGAGTAAGAGGGAGATGGTTAGTGGTTGGCAACACAATCCTAGGTTCATTGTAGTAGGAAGCTCACGGATGAATTATCATGGTTGGAAGAATACTAAATTGTATGGGTCTAAGAAGCTGTTTAGATGCCTTAGTGAGAATTCGGATTGCTTACCACCCGGTTGGAACAAAGATGGTCAACAAGAAGACGGGTGCAAAGGCAAGGTCTGGGACCCTGGAATTCATTCCAACAATCAACACTCTTGGGGCCATGTCACTTGCTTTAACCTGCTTGAAGGCTTTCTGTGCCTAGTTTGGGACCCCGGAGGCTATTGGAAGTACAAACATTGGTGGGGATTCCTGGATGAGTTCAAGCACAAGCCACCATAACAAGGAGCTCACCGAATGTCAGACTTCAGGACTATAACTAAAAGTGATAGGTGGGAGACAACCCACCATGGTATAATCGTTCCTTTTTTATTCTTAATCTTATTTTATTTTATTTTTACTAGTGTTCATTCATAATTTCTGGATATTCACCTGCATTCTGCATTTTGCATTCTGCATACACATAAAAAAAGGGCAAACCACGCGTGCGCGCAGGCCACACGTGGGCATCGATAGTAATCTCGCTCCCCCATCCAACGAATAGAAAGTTGCGATGGAATCATGCGGCTGGCGTGCTCTGCGCACAATTCGATCCATGCAAACGCGTCTATGACGCGTGCGCGTTTATGACGCGTGCACGTCATTTGCCACAAGGGAAGACCATGCATACGCGTCAAGCACGCACACGCGTGGATAGGGAAATCTGCGTAAATAGCATGTTGGACAGAAAGTTGTGCTGCCCCCACGCTGGAATTGTGCTAGAGGCACAAGGTCATCCACGCGTACGCGTCCCTGACGCATGCGCGTCCTTTTGCTTCAACGACCACCCACGCGTACGCGTTGCATGGTGAATACAGTTCTCACGCGCACACGTGCCTTGCGCGCGCGCATCGCGTCCCGATTTTTCATGCCCTTCTCCTTTCTTCCTTCATTCTTCTTATTGCATTTAATTAATTTTCTTTCTTCATGCATTTTTCTCTTTCATGCTTAGTTATTTCTGGTTTCTTTTCTATTCTTTTCTTCTTTCTTCATGCATTAATTTTTATGTTGGTGTTGGAGCTTTATTTGGGTCTTATATTATTATCCTTGAGCTTGTGTATATCATCAAGAGTAATTTGACAATTAATATAAATTTTTGGGTTGCTTGCATGTTGGATTTCATACTTTCCTTAACTTATTTTACATGCATACTAAGTGTTTGTGAAAAGCCCGTATGGCATTGTGCATTCTTAATTATTTTATCCTTCTGCTCTAATGCTTGTTTTTCACAAAACCCTTCCAATATTTTATTAATTAAATATAATTGTCAACACAAATGTTATTGTTAGTTTGTTATGAGTGATAATACATTTTGGCCTTTAATGCTTGATCTACACTACTCATGCCTTTGCCAGCATGCCAATAAACATCATGCATTTAATTGCCTCAATTTATCTTGTTATATTTCCAATGATGTCCTAATTGCATGGAGTCGCGACCATGTGTTAACGATATTCTTCTTTATCTTGGCATGATTATCACTCGTACTGCCCTCTTCCTTGCTCTATCCCTATGAATTCATGCCTCTTTCTCTTCTCCCTTTTCAGGATGGCCACCAGGTAGGGTACAGAGAAAGCCACTAACAAGCCACCGGCGAGGAGAGGAACGAAAAGCATAAGCACCTTCAACAAATCAGCTGCCCCTTCAGATACTTCAGAGGCTAGACTGGTAGGCAAAGCGAATGGAGCGCCGTAACAAGCGCCAATTTACATACCTCAAGGAGCTGATTGTTGGCAATCACCCACCTGAAGAAGAACCAAACACTCCGGACTCCACTTCACCTACCAGCACCGGGAGCCATGACAACCCCGACTGTGGAGATACTGTTACCAGCCCCCTTTGTTCCTAACTGATGGCACCGAGGACGGTGCCAAGCTTTAAGTGTGGGGAGGTCAGTCAGTACCTGACTTCCGGAGGTAAGCTCTCTCTCTTAACACCAACATTTTAGTTTTTCTTTTGTTAAATAGAATAGATTGCATGATAATACTTGTTTGCATGTATGTTTGCTTGGTTAAAGTAATAAATTTCTTTTCAAGACTCTATTTTATAGTATTTCACTAATTTAATTTGAAAAATTTGTGTTAAACTTGTTTGAAGACTGTGAATTGGAACATGGTTTTTGAGCTAGAACACACAACCTGTGAGATTTGAGCTTAATTACATGGTTTCATTATTTAACCATAATATTCCATTATTGTGTGTTTTCTTCTCTATGATTGTAGACTTTACTTTGTTCCATTCTATATGTCCACTATTTAGTGTATTTACATGCTTGCATATGATTGAGGCTATTATTTGATTTTCGCTCACTTATCCCAAATAGCCTACCCTTTCAATCACCTTTGTTAGCCACCTTGAGCCTTTTAATCTCTATTTATTCTGTATTTTACCACATCACTAGCCTTAAGCAGAAAAACAAATTAAACATCCCAAATTGAATATTTGGCTAGCTTAAGTTAGAAATTCTGTATCAATTAAGTGTGGGGAACCGTGGGAACTTGGGTTGATAGAAGATATTAAATTGATAAATTATTCGAAATTTGGATGCATGCTCATGTAAGACAAAATAATTAAAATACCATGTGAATTGAAATGTTATGTGTATTTTCCAAAAAAAAAGAAGAGAAAAAAGAAAAAATTCAAAAATATTCAATAAATAAGTAAATAAATAAGGTGACAAAATTACCCTAATGCAAAGTTAAGTTAATAAAAAGATCAATGCATATGTGATAAAATTAAAAGAAAAGTTGATGCATGAGTATGAGATGAAAAAGTGGGAATTTTGGGTAGCTAAGCATGATTTTAGAATTATATAGAGTGTGTGTGTGTTAGGTGAGAGCTAAGGATAGTCAAAGATTCATACTATAGCTCACTCAGCCATACGTATATCCTCACTCTCACCTTAGCCCCATTACAACCCTGAAAAGACCTCATGATATTTGCATTGGTATACTAAATATTTGTTAATTGCTTAGATGAAAAACAAAGTTTAGAAAGTATGACTAGAGAAGAGTAGAGTAATTAACCCTAGACACTTGAGACATTAGAGTGGATATACACTACCAGTGAGGGTTCAATGCTTGATTCTATGTTCCTTGCTTTCATGAGCTATCTTCTTACAAGTTTACTTGTCTTTTATTGTATAATTTGAATTAGTGAAATCTGATTTATGTTTGTCTTGAAGAGCTTATTTACTTTTAACCAAGTAGGTAGAAACATTTTGCATGTAGTTTCATTCACATAGATAGGTTTCATTTCATACTCTCTACCATTCCTCTTCACTCTTTTAGTTCTCTTGAGCCTAGCATGAGGACATGCTAATGTTTAAGTGTGGGGAGGTTGATAAACTCCATTTTTAGGGTTTAATGGAGTTTATCATGTGCTTAATCTAGTAGATTTTATCCATTATTCTCACACTTATTCATACAAATTGCATGTTTTACATTTTCCTTCCTGATTTTGTGCTATGATTGAAAACATGCTTCTTTGGACTTATATTTGCTAATATTAATCCTCTCTTATTACCATTCGATGCCGTGATATGTGCATTAAGTGATTTCAGGGATTATAGAACAGGAATGGCTTTGTGGATGGAAAGGAAGCATGCAAAATTGGAAGGAATACAAGAAATTGAAGGAACTGCAAAGATGTCAGCCCTGACCTCTTCGCACTAAATCGACCATAACTTGAGCTACAAGGGTCCAAATGAAGCGGTTCCAGTTGCATTGGAAATCTAACATCTGGGGCTTCGCAACGATATATAATTTGTTATAGCTGCCCCGAAGATAGGCGATGCACATGCGTTACCTGGGAAAAATTCAATCCACGTGTACGCGTGGACGATGCGTACGAGTGACTTTGCCGCGTGCTGGATGTATCAGAAATCACTGGGGGCAATTTCTGGGCTATTTTTGACCCAGTTTTCGGCCCAGAAAACATAGATTAGAGGCTACAGAGTGGGAGAATGCATCCATTCATTCAGACACTGCTCATTATTCAAAAATTAGGTTTTAGATGTAGTTTTCTAGAGAGAGAGGCTCTCTCCTCTCTCTAGGTTTTAGAATTTAGGATTTCTATTAGGATAGGTTTACTTCTTCTCAATTACAGGTTCAATGTTCCTTTAATTTAGTTTCTCTTCAATTTTTATTTATTCTATTACTTTAGTTTGTTTATTTTCCCAATTTGATTTATGAACTCCATGTTAGATTTGACTTTCTATTTAATACAATTTGAGGTATTTCAGATTTATGATTGCTTTCTTCTATTTATGATCTAAATAATTTTGATTTTTCCCCTCTTGGCTTTGGTTGAGTAATTGGTGACACTTGAGTTATCAAACTCCTTTGTTGATTGATAATTGGAAATTACTGGTTGATTTGTATCCCTCTAAAGCTAGTCTTTCCATAGGAGTTGACTAGGACTTGAGGAATCAAATTGATTAGTCCACTTGACTTTTCTTTATTTAGTAAGTGCTAACTAAGTGGGAGCAATAAACAATTCTCATCACAATTGATAAGGATAACTAGGATGGGATTTCCAGTTCTCATACCTTACCAAGAGTTTTTATAGATAGTTATTTCCATTGCTATTTACTATTCTTGCTTCTTATCTTAAAAAACCCAAAATATACTTTTTCCTTAACCAATAATAACTACACCTCCCTGTAATTCCTTGAGAGACGACTTGAGGTTTAAATACTTCGATTTAATTTTATTGGGTTTGCTTAAGTGACAAATAATTTTTTGTATGAAAGGATTCTTTGTTGGTTTAGAAACTATACTTTCAACGAGGATTTATTTCTGAATTTCTTTACTGACAGGAAACCCGATCGTCAAGAAACCAGACCGTGTGTTTGCTTCGGATGCGGGTGATACGATGATGCCAGGGCATCATGGCTAGTTTTACTAGCCATTTTTTGTATGCTTTAGGTTGGTTTCATGCATTTTCTTAGGAAATAAGCAAGTATTTGGTTGAAAATGCATTCACACCATGATTCAAGCAAACATTGTGAATTTTGAATGATTTCATGAGAATTATGCATGAATTGAATGATAAAATGGATGATGCATGATCCCATGATTAAGAGCAAGACTTTGATGTACTTTGTTTGATTGATTTTAGGCAACAAGAAGTAGAGAAGAGCTACATTAATGGCTACGTTAGTGCCACTAACGTGGCCATTAACATGGAAGAAAAGAGAAGCCCCAACGTTAGTGAGAAAGTTAGTGGCATTAACTTTGAAGAAGGAGAGCATGGAACGTTAGTGGTAAAAGTAAACACCACTAACGTTAGCGACGAGCAAGAAGACCCAAGTTAGTCTCCACGTTAGTTACATTAACGTGGGAACTAACGTGGAAGGAAAGGGAAACGCCAACATTAGTGGAAAAAGTGAATGCCACTAACGTTTGCGAAGGCTAGAACACCCACGTTAGCTTCCACGTTAGTTACACTAACGTGGAAACTAACGTGGAAGGAAAGGAAAACGCCAACGTTAGTGGAAAAGGTGAACACCACTAATGTTTGCAAAGCAAAGAAGGACCCACGTTAATGGCCACGTTAGTTACACTAACGTGGATATTAACGTAGGCAAAAATCTCACCCGGCAGCCTGACCATGCCTTCTTCAAATAAGAATAACTTGAGCCACAACGCTCCAAATGAGGTGATTTCACTGGCATTGGAAAGTAGGATTCCAGAGCTTTCCAAGCATATATGGCACTACATGGTGGACACTAAATTTGAGGGAGAAAACCTGCCCCAAAACTGCAAAGATGAACATGGTATCAACCTGTAGTAAGGCCAACTGACCTCTTTACCTTCCAAGAAATGTAACTCGAGCTGTAAAGCTTCAAATGATACGCTTTCAAAGGTGTTGGAAAGTAGACATCCAGATCTTTCCAACAATATATAATAGTATGGGGTGGACAGTAAGTTTGAACTTCAGAACCTGGCAATATTCATCCCCTGATCGCTAACGTTATTGTGACTCACGTTTTCCAGTAACGCTAGCGACTATGCCAGCGACCTTGTCCACTTCAAAGGAGCATAATTTGAGTTACAAAGGTCCAATTGAGGTGATTCTAGTTGTGTTAGAAAGCTGACATTCAGAGCTTTCCAACGATATATAATACTCTATAGTGGGCATGAAATTGGAGTACAAACCAGAGGCATCTTTTAAGCCCCAAAAATACCAACTCGGTAGCAAGTGTGACGTTAGCCACACTAACTTCCGCACTAATGCCACACTTGTAGCGTTAGTGTGGCTAACGTAAGCACTGACATTAGCACCTGGACCTCAACTTGATTCACTTTCAAGGACCACCCAACCAAAAGGAAGCAAGCCCACAAGTGTCAACCAATCTAGGCCACAAGAAACATCTAGAATAGGAATTTTCATTTAATTGTAATTTGCTTTTAATTTCATTTTGTAATTTAGGAGAGCCTATATAAGGGCCTTAGTTTTTACATTCAAGGGGGACTGACATTCTGGAATTAGGGGATTGAAGAGGGGTCTTCGGACTCCCTCCCCTCACACACCTTTCCTTCTCTTTCTTTTCTGTGTACTTTTCATTTATGAATTTTGAAGTTTCAATTTTAGTTTTAATCTTCATCTTTACTTTTCTGCACTTTCTTTCTTTTCTATTTTGGTAGAGCAATGATCAACTAACTGTTTACTTTTCTTGCCATTTTATTTTTCTGCACTTTATAGTTTTTCCTTTACATTCATGAAATTTACTTTTCCTGTTGCTCATCACTCCTTAATGATTCGTCTGACTAGGATAATCAATGAACCATTGATTGCTTAATCCGTTAATCTCTATGGGATTCGACCTCACTCTTTTGTGAGTTATTACTTGACGACAATTCGGTATACTTGTCGAGGGAGATTTGTTGAGAGACAAGTTTCCGTGCATCAAGTTTATGATGTTGTTGCCGGGGATTAATTGTGATTAACAAACTACCGGTTGATTGATTTACTAGATTAGACACTTTTCTTTTGTTTTTGTTTTCTTTTGTTTCTTTATTTTCTTTTGCTAACTAACTGTTTGTGATATTACCTCACTGGGAATTTTCTCATCTGTGACAATGGAGATTCCAATTTCTTTTGGTGATTATTATTTGAGACAGAGCTTTCTACAGGAAAGAAAGGAGCATCCATCATATTTTAGTCAATCAAATTTCATGGGAAACACTCCACCACCACAGAATGATTCACTTTACTATGCTCATGGTGGATGGGAGTATCAAGAACATGAAATGGGGTACTTTCCAGAGCCACAAAATGATCCATATTTTTGTGAAATTGATCACTACTCAGGTTGTGGCTTGGGAGATCAAAATCAAAGAGATTCCACTCATTCATACCCCATTCATCAAGAGCCATCACCTCTCAATTATCCAACCTCACCTCCAAGTTTTACATGCCTAAATTCTTCATCACTTGAGTATACCTCAGCACAAAATTCTGTCCCAAATCTATACAATTCATTTCACCATCCACAAAACTCAATCCACTACCCACAAGAGTGATACCACTTTCAGAATACACAACCACAAAACAACCAATTCCATTCACAAGCCAACCCCGACCAACCATTACAACCTACCCAACCTCCTTTAGATAGACTTGCTAGGATGGAACTCATCATTGAAGATCTCAAAAAAAGTAGAGAAGAAGAGAGACTCGCTAGGATAGAACTCCTCCTTGAAGAAATAATAAAGACAAACAAAGAGGAGAAAATAGCAAAAAGAGACCATGAAGAAAAATTGAGATAGAATGCACAACTCTATTCTGAAGAACAATTTATTGAAGAGCTGAGATCACAAAGAGAGACCACTTCACTCTCTCCAGAAACAGAGGAGTTCATTCAAAGGTCAAGAACAAGGGAGGAAGTCAATCAAGGGAACCCACACTCCAATGAAACAGAGAGTTGCATAGAGGATGAGTTCATTAAACCACCAATTCAAGAAGATCTTGATGAAGAGGATGCTCCAACCATCATACAACACCCAAGTCCTGAAATCAAGGTGGTGAAGGCAATCAACATGAGCACTAAAAAGAGGATGGTGACCAAGAAAAGAAGGACAATATCCATGAAGAAGAAAAGGTCAACCAAAAGCCATCCCACCCCTACCCCAACAAGCAAATTATTGCTTGAGGATAAGCAATCATTCTAAGTTTGGTGTCAGAAGGGGAAGAATATGAGGAAAAGGGCAACAACAATGAAGATGAACTACAAGGTGGTAAAGTTCCTTTTTCCTCTTACTTATTTCCAGCACTTTAAATTGCATGATTGTCTTCTATTTTCTTTGTATGCATGTGTGATTACTCCTTGTGAATAAGCATAATTTGATATTTGATTTGTAACATGTTGCTATGATATCATGATTATCATCTTGAATTTTACTTGCACCCAATATCTCTAAGAATGCAACAAAGAAATCATTCTTTTGAAAGGAAAATGTTGAAGAATTTTATAAATCTTGGGGCAAGCAAAAGATTAAGAGGAGTGGAGGTTCTGATTGTATGATTGTGTATTGAGGTTGCATGTTTATGAAAACTTTCATGGGAGCTTATAGACAGGAAATGAAGTTTAGAGAAGTATTATGGAATTTCTCAAACATCTATTGATCCAAGAAGCAGTCACAAAAGAAAACAAAAGAATAAGAAAAACAAAGAACAAGTCCAAGGCTCTGAGCATCAATTACTAGGAAGAAAAAGAAAGAAACAAGAACTCAAAGAGTTATTGTCCTAGTTACATGCTTGTGGTGGATTTGTGTCAAAGAGAGAGGCTTGAGCAAGTATATCCTAAGGGCTAAGGCAACACCTAATACCTTAGACCAACTGGTTTGGGAGTATTGATTGAAAGCTCATCTTAAAAAGCCGCTTTGAGACATGATAATAATTCAAGCAAACATTGTGAATTTTGAATGATTTCATGAGATTATGCATGAATTGAATGATAAAATGGATGATGCATGATCCCATGATTAAGAGCAAGACTTTGATGCACTTTGTTTGATTGATTTCAGGCAACAAGAAGTAGAGAAGAGCCACGTTAATGGCTACGTTAGTGCCACTAACGTGGCCATTAACGTGGAAGAAAAGAGAAGCCCTAACGTTAGTGAGAAAGTTAGTGGCATTAACTTTGAAGAAGGAGAGCATGGAACGTTAGTGGTAAAAGTAAACACCACTAACGTTAGTGACGAGCAAGAAGACCCACGTTAGTCTTCACTTTAGTTACATTAACGTGGGAAATAACGTGAAAGGAAAGGGAAACGCCAACGTTAGTGGAAAAAGTGAATGCCACTAACGTTTGCGAAGGCTAGAACACCCACGTTAGCTTCCACGTTAGTTACATTAACGTAGGAACTAACGTGGAAGGAAAGGAAAACGCCAACATTAGTGGAAAAGGTGAACGCCGCTAACGTTTGCGAAGCAAAGAAGGACCCACGTTAATGGCCACGTTAGTTATACTAACATGGACATTAACGTAGGCAAAAATCTCACCCGGCAGCCTGACCATGCCTTCTTCAAACAAGAATAACTTGAGCCACAACGCTCCAAATGAGGTGATTTCAGTGGCATTGGAAAGTAGGATTCCAGATCTTTCCAAGCATATATGGCACTACATGGTGGAAACTAAATTTGAGGGAGAAAACATGCCCCAAAAGTGCAAAGATGAACATGGTATCAACCTGTAGTAAGGCCAGCTGACCTCTTCACCTTCCAAGAAATATAACTCGAGCTGTAGAGCTCCAAATGATACGCTTCCAAAGGCGTTGGAAAGTAGACATCCAGAGCTTTTCAACAAAATATAATAGTATGGGGTGGACAGTAAGTTTGAACTTCAGAACCTGGCAATATTCATCCCCTGATTGCTAACGTTATTGTGATTCACGTTTTCCAGTAACGCTAGCGACTATGCCAGCGACCTTGTCCACTTCAAAGGAGCATAATTTGAGTTACAAAGGTCCAATTAAGGTGATTCTAGTTTTGTTAGAAAGCTGACATTCAGAGCTTTCCAACGATATATAATACTCTATAGTGGGCATGAAAATGGAGCACAAACCAGAGGCATCTTTTAAGCCCCAAAAATACCAACTGGGTAGCAAGTGTGACGTTAGCCACACTAACTTCAGCACTAACGCCACACTTGTAGCATTAGTGTGGCTAACGTAAGCACTGACATTAGCACCTGGACCTCAACTTGATTCACTTTCAAGGACCACCCAACCTCAAGGAAGCAAGCCCACAAGTGTCAACCAATCAAGGCCACAAGACACATCTAGAATAGGAATTTTCATTTAATTGTAATTTACTTTTAATTTCATTTTGTAATTTAGGAGAGCCTATATAAGGGCCTTATTTTTTACATTCAAGGGGGACTGACATTCTGGAATTGGGAGATTGAAGAGGGGTCTTCGGACTCCCTCCCCTCACACACTTTTCCTTCTCTTTCTTTTCTTTGTACTTTTCATTTATGAATTTTGAAGTTTTAATTTTAGTTTTAATCTTCATCTTTACTTTTCTGCACTTTCTTTCTTTTCTATTTTGGTAGAGCAATGATCAACTAACTCTTTGCATTG
>NC_029790.2:46039202-46065220 GCF_000816755.2 Arachis ipaensis | reverse complement strand
AATGAGGAGATCATGCTAGAAATGCTCTCTCACATTGGATTAGGTTGGGGGTTGGATGGATATTGTGACATTTAATCTTACCAATACTTTGATCTATGAATGTGTGTGGTATAATCAGTGACCATACCTCATCTCTTCTCATGAGCAATTGGACCAAGGAATTGGCTATTGATCAAGATTTGAGAGATTGGATTGCCAAGGAATTGGGATCCAACCACTTAAGATTGCCAAGAAGATCA
This sequence comes from Arachis ipaensis, assembly GCF_000816755.2. Classification (NCBI taxonomy): domain Eukaryota; kingdom Viridiplantae; phylum Streptophyta; class Magnoliopsida; order Fabales; family Fabaceae; genus Arachis; species Arachis ipaensis. Next base: position 46,064,981 of record NC_029790.2, on the reverse strand, counting down.
ATGAATGCATTGATTGAGGAAGAGATGAGAATGAACTTGATCCGGAGGATTGCAATATCTCTTGATCCCAATGTTCATTTTATTTTTAGTTCTTACGTTTACTTTTCTTGCCATTTTATTTTTCTGCACTTTATAGTTTTTCCTTTACATTCATGAAATTTACTTTTCCTGTTGCTCATCACTCCTTAATGATTCGCCTGACTAGGATAATCAATGAACCATTGATTGCTTAATCCGTTAATCTCTGTAGGATTCGACCTCACTATTTTGTGAGTTATTACTTGACGACAATTCGGTATACTTGCCGAGGGAGATTTGTTGAGAGACAAGTTTGCGTGCATCATACGACGGGATTAGATCCACTAAAGAGAGGTAAGCAGATAAAGTTGGTATGGTATGTTGGTAGGAACAAGGTTTAGCTTAGTTTTATCTTAGTTTTAACTTAGAGTTCATTTGGAGGAACCAATGAGAAATGAAAATTTTGGTGAATTGTTAAAGTGCACAGACAAGTCGAAAGGATATAAATTAGTTAGCGAGATTTAGTCTTGAATTTGGCTGGGTTTGACATTTGATTTTAGTTATGATAAGTAGAAATTTATTAGTTGTTTAGTTTGTTTAAGGGAGGTTTGAATTGTATACGTTGATGGAGTTTTGAATGGAAGCTGTGAATGAATTGAATAATTAAATGCAGAATAAACAGTATGGTGGTATTGTGGATTTTTAGATTTTGTTGAATGAGTACAGAAAATGGAGAATAGAATATTTAGGTGTTAGAATGATTGAGTATATTATGAGTGTGATTGTGTGGATGGTACTAAAATTGTGGTTAGTATATGAACCATTGTTGGGTTTGAGTGATTTATTATAGTGGATTGAATTTGAATTGTTAGGCTTTTAAAGTGTTGGATGGTTGGAAATTGACGAATGAGTACTTGGAATTGTGGAAAATTGTTTAGGATTAGAATTGGTATGGTTGCGAATAGGAGTAGTAGAATGATGACCGAAAATATCTTAGGTTTTAAATACCTGAAAGGTTAGCAGATTAATTAAAATAATAATTTTCAGGAAACTAAATTTGAATTTGACTGTAAGATTAGATTGATTCCGAAATAGTTATGGAGATGAGTGTAGATGAGTAAATTGGATTTGGGTGATAAGTGAGTACAATTGTCGTGTTTGAAAAGTAACGATTGCGATACTTGATCATGATGACTTTGGGTCTAGATTGGAATAGGAAATGATTGAATTAAAAGACAGATTTGAAACATATTGAGTTGAAATGCTAATGTGGTATTGAGGTTGATTTGAGGGAGCTAAGAGTGAGAAGGATGACTACGACATAGGCTTGAATTTGATTAAGTCATGGCGTGGTAATTATGAATAAAGGCTGTAAATATGAATATAATTCGATGTTGAGGATATAAGCATAATTCATTTTGAACGTTAGTAAAGAAATGAGGAACTACAAGTTTAGGAGAATAACCTATGATTTGAATTTTGGGGACAAAATTCCTAATTAGGAGGGGAGAATGTAAGAACCGAATTTTACAATAAAATAATAAACCGATTAACTACAATAAAATAATAATTTAATTTTTCAGAATAGGTTCAAAAATATAGAAATGTTATATTGAAAATATAAAGGTGAAATTTAGATTCAGTAAATTTTTTCAAGCGAAAAAAAAAGTATTTTTTCACTGAAATATGCGTAAAAATGCGTATTGATAATTAGCCGGCAGTACCGGCTTAATATCAATCTGGTTCTACGTGAGAGTAATAAAAACTGTATAAAAACTTAGAAAAATATTTAGAATTAAGACCCGGGCACTAATCTTAAAGGTTTTGGCCCAAAGTGGGCCAAATAGACTAAAAATGCTAATAGGTCGGACCAGACCCAAATTGGGCCCAAGCCTAACATTATATAAGTTCATTATGAAGCCATTTCAGCTTCATAACATCCCAATCATAAACCCTAGCAGCTAAATAAGAAGAGGAAGAAGAACACTATTTACCCTCTCATCGAGCTATTCAATTCGAGCTAAACAAGTTGGTAAGGAATTCGAATTTTCTGGCCCAGTTCTCTTTTCCCAATAAATTCAAAACTTTGGTTTTGGTGAATGAGTGATTTTCGTGATTTTGGGTGTTTAGGTAAAATCTAGCACTTGATTGCTATTGGGTTTTGTCCCAATCAATATTGGATAAGGTGAGCATGTTCGAATCCCTTGTGGTTTTGTGTTTATATGAAACCCTGGGTTTGATTTGTGAAATTTTGTGTATTTGCTAGCTTAAATTGGTTGTGTGAAGTGTATTAGTGAATTGGTTGCTTGGAAGTGGACTTGGTGGCTGAACTCATTGAACTTGGTTGAGGATTTTGGTGTTTTGTGCATATTGGGAATCGACCAAGCTATGGTTTCAGTTTTCTTTATGTAATATGTAATGTTTCGTGACACTTAGGCTAGTAGCTTTAAGATAGGATTGAATGATGTGGTTGTATGATTAATTGCATGTAAATGTTATGGTTGATGATGATTTTGATGAAGGATGAAGGAGTTGTATATGGTGGAGTCTAGATATTGATGATTATGATGATTGTAATGATTGGATGAATCATGATGTTAATAATGGGTAATTGTTTATGTGTTAATGATTAATGATGTTGTTGTTGATAGATGATGAGAGATTAGAGAATTTAGGATGATAAGTTGATAAACAATGTTTGTGATGATTTAGAATGGTGTATACGTGAATTGTTTGATGGTTGAATTATTGATTATCTTTAAGATGGTTATATTGAGAAGGCATTAAGAAAATTAGGAGAATTTGATGTTTTGATAGCTAGAAGCTTGAGAAATGGTTAGAAAGTATTTACTATGAATATTTGAGTTGTGTTGAGTGAGTTTTGTTTGGTTTAGTTTTAGAAGTTTTGGAAAAACTAGAGAATTGTCACTTTTGGTAAAGAAAACCTATTTTTGGTGAATTTTGGCGGATCATAACTTAAGCCTCAGTTTTTGAATTTGATTGGATTTTGTTTTAAATTAAAGATGATTTAAAGAGATTTAAAGTGATATAAAGTTTAAGAAAAATGATGTTTTGTAGAGGAAGTTATGAGCGTCAAAGTTTTGGTACAAAAATCTGATTTCTGCAGCTTTAAAATTTTTCCAAGTCTGATACAGCATGCTAATAAACGAAAATTCTTATGCCTGTATAGAAATTAACAATGAATCCAATCGTTAGTATAGTCTAACCGACACGCAAATATCGCATCAAACAATTCTAAAATCTATGACCGAGAGTATTAGTCACGGGTCGTTCTCCCTAGGAATTGCCTTAGAATGCACATTATTGATTAGGAAGTCTTTTGTGGTTTTGAGAGTTGATGTAAGAATTTAAGCTAACAAATGTAAACAACAATTGATTAAGATAAAGGCCTTGGCTAAGGATGAGTATTGGAAGTTCCATCATTGTAGTTTCCTTCAATTGAGATGACAATTGATTATTGCTTCACCTAGTTAACCCCCTAATAACGGAGGAAAGTCAAATGAAAGTAACTAACTTGAGTCACAAGTCCTAGTCTAACCCTAAGGAAGTCTAGCTTTAGTGCACTCCAAGTCAATTAGCAAGTCTCAATTCCCAATCAACAATTGATATCCACTACTCAAGTGTCTCCAATAACTCAACCCCTAAGCCAAGTAAGAGAAATCTACTCCATAGCTAGGGTTATCATTTCATCAAATATTTGGTGGGCAATTATAGGAGACATGATGAAATTGAGAAAAAAGAATTGAATTAAAGCTATCTAATTCAAGAAATCATCAACAATCAAGCAATTGAATGAAATTCCTCAATTCATTAATCAAAATTCAAGGTAACAATGTCAAACCTAGATCCAAAGTGAGTGAATCAAAAGAACACAAATTGAGAGTAGGAGAAGAGCAGATCTACAACTTGTATCAAAGTAAAAGTGAATTAGCAATGGATCTCACCAAGAAATCAAAGGAGAATTGCAATGGAGAAAGTAAAATCCTAGAGAGAAGTTGGAGTTTCTCTCTCTAAAAACAAGATGTAACTAACTCCCCAAAATATCTAGAATAATGTCTCCTTTTTAATATCCCTAATCCTTGGTCTTCTTATGCTCTTCCCGCCAGAATTCTGCCCCAAAACAGGGCCTATAACTGCCTGAAATTGCTGGTCACATTTTCTTCTTAAAAAATCACGTGCGGCCATTGGCGCGTACGCGCACAGCACACGTACGCGCCTCTGGGGCTTTTTGCGATCCACGCGCAGGTGCGCAATACGCGCGCACGTCCAAGGATTTCTGGCCCAAACGTATAAGCGCGCCGGCTTTTCGTTTCGGGTCCATCGCGCCAGCTCTGAGGATGCACATCCACGCATACGCGTATGGTGCGCGCACGCGCCCATGTCCAAATTCCAAAACTCTAATTTTTCCATGTTCCTTCCATTCATGCATGCTTCCTTCATCCCTCTTAGCCATTTTTGCCCTAAAACTTCTGAAACCACTTAACAAACGGATCATGGCATCGAATGGTAATAGAGGAGGATTACGATATATCAATTCTAGTGCAAAAGAAGCATGTTTTCATCTATGAAGCAAAGTTCGGGAAGGAACACAAAATCATGCATTTTTATATGAATAAGTGTGAAAGGTCATTGATAAAACCCTCAAAATTCATACAAGATAAACCCTCAACATGGGGTTTATCAACCTCCCTACACTTAGACTATAGCATGTCCTCATGCTAAAGGAAGGAAAAAGATCAAAGGATCACAAGAGAATGAGACTCATGGATGCAATCTACTTACTTGAATGCAACTAGGGTGTATGCCACTATCCACTTGGGCAAAGGCAATTCAATCTTCCTAGAACATATATATATATATAGGCACATAGGGCAAGAAGATAGGCAATGCATGAACTCTACCAATTCTAATCATCAAAGTGAAATGTGCACAACTTGCATGAAGAACGCTCGTGAGAGCCGGGAACAAGGGATCGAGCTTCGAACCCTCACCGGAGGTGTTTGCACTCTATTTGCTTGGTGTATAGGGTTTATCACTCAATCCTCCTCTACTTCATGCTCTTCCAAATTTGTTCTTCCTCTAACAATCAACAATTGTTCTATGCATGCATACATATATCATGAGGTCTTTCCTTAGGTTGTAATGAGGTTAGAGTCAAGGTAGGGTTATATATTTGGCTAAGTGGGCTAAAAATTGAATCCTTTGATTGACTTAAGCTCCCCACCTAACCTATATAACATCATATACAATTATGTACTAACCTAACTACCCATTCCTCACTCTTTCACATACTCATGCATTTACTTTTGATCATTATCCATATGCATTGATTTGTCTTTAATTCTTATTTTGGGGCATTTTGTCCCCTCCTTTTTTTTTTCTTTTCTTTTCTTGCTTTGTTTGTTTCTTCTCTTTTTTTTTTCATTATGCCCCTTTTTTTCTTTTTTTATTTTGTCTCTTCTTTTGTTTTCTCCTTCTCCTTTTTCTTTCTTATCAACACATATGGTCTACACATTTGGTTAACACATGAGTATGTATCCACTTTCCAATATTTTTAACAAAAATAACAACATGCTCTTACCTCAACCAATGTCCCCGGGACATTCATGGTTTTCCGCTTTTGGCTAGTGATGTGCTAAAATTAAGAATAAGTGGGTTGAGCGTAGACTCAAAGTTGGTTGCAAAGGTTGTTATAAAGTAAGGTCATTTGGGTAAGTGGCTAAGTAAATTGATGTCCTCAATCATGTACATGCATTCATACATATAACAATGGACATATATAGAGTCAATCAAATTAAGGATGACAATCATAGAGGGAGAAAAATGCACACAAGAAGGAAGGTAAGTGGCTAGAAGATGTAGCCACGCAATTAGGCTCAAAACTCACTTGCTTGTGTTCTTGGCTCAAAATTCATGTTCCAAATTACATTCTTCAAACAAGCTTAGCATTAAAAATTTTCAAATTTGGTAGGGTTGCCCTAAAATTCTAGTTTCTTAGGAAAGAAGTCATTACTCTAACCAAGTGGACTTATTAAGAGATAGCTATCATGCAAAGGATGTCAAAAAATGAAAAAAAAATAAAAAACTAATTATGCAATCTATCCTATGGAGATCGGTCGACCGACTTGGCCACACTTAAAACTTATCACGGTCCTCCGTGCTATAAGTGATGCGCAATGGGCGATCGGCTCTGGAATGTCCATCATCTCCCTCATCACCGCTATCTTCACTTGAGGTTGCGGTGGATGTAGAGATATCCAGTTCCTCCATAGGGGAGGTGGCAACACTTAGAAGCTTCTTCACATAAGCATACCGGCATTGGTTTCGCCGTTCATAACAATCCATCTTCTTGTGAAGATACTCAAGGCGTTGGTGGGTTGACTTGGGTGGTGCGGATGAAGTAGCGGGAATGCTTATGGGAGTGGCCATGCCAAAGTTCTCGGTCCTCGCCGGAGGCTTGAGATATTTCCCGGTTGGAATAACATTACCATCAACCGGGATTATGGCTTTTCGATCCTTGGTCTCACGGTGAACACCGGCCGCTGCAACTAACTCGGTCACCTAGGCGGGGAAGGGTAGGTTACCCTTGGCATGAATACTTCCCATAGCTTGTCAAATGATATGTGGGATGTTGACCGGCTTCTCGATTAGGATGCACCAAACCAATAAGGCAAGCTCGGTGGTAATGGATGACCCATGGGTGCTCGGAAGCACATAGTGGGCTAAGATTTGGGCCCACACCCCAGCCTCCTGAGTGAGATAACGTGCATCAATGTCCTTGGGCCTCGGCCTCATTCTCCCTCGAATCCAGAATGATTCGGGTATGGCAATGACCTGGAGAATGGCATCCCAATCAAATTCATATTCGGAACGGGCCGACAAGATCTCTTAGTAAGCATCAATCCCATCCGTTAATGGGCCAGTTTGAGGCACTTTTTGAATGGCCTCCTCTGTGGCGGGAACTTGCTTTCTACGCATGAAAACCGATTCAAGAGAAGTCGAGTGGTAGTTGGAGTAAAACTCCACCACCCAAGATAGGTTGGCTTCCTTAGGTTGTCTCATGAGAAATCCCCATTGCCTCCGCTCGATGCGGGGCATCACAAACAGAACAACATGAGCCAGAGGGATATATAAAAAGAGGCTCCGCGTGATAATTCCTTTCAATCATCATAGGGTAGACAAGCTCACAGTATCGGTTGGGGAACTTGTTTGGGTCCCTTGGAGGGTTATCCTTCTCTAGTGCATCAATATTGACGATGCTCCTTGGCTTCTTGATGAGGGGTTTAACCGTAGTGGCCTTAGCAGCCCACTTCTTTGGCACCCTTTTTGTAGCTGGCGCCTTTTCCTTATCCCTCTTAATGACCATCCTATAAAAGTGGGAAAGGAGGAGACATTAAATTCAAGGAATCACTCAAAAATGGTAGTCATGCAAGTGAGAAAATAGGCCATAAAAGGATAGGTGTCTTAAAAACATGACAGCTGCAACATGTAACTAAGACAACATTAGAAACAATGGCAAGTCACTAGCATATGATGCAAGAGTGGTATAAGCATTCAATTGAGAGGCACGAGAAGCATACACTCAAACATCAAAATCAAGAAGCAAGTCGTAAGGGGTGAGCATGTAAGATAAGAAACATGAAGAATGATATGATCAATGCACATAGGAGTAAGCAAGTGAGTGAGAAAGAGCACGAATCGCAAGGCACTAAGTCAAATTTGACTCAAAAAGTCATGTATGCGTTTCATCAAACACTTGGTGTGCCCCCTTTAAGTAATGAACAAACAAAGGAAATGGGGCAATGTAGCCTCCCACAAAGCAATATCAATCATCCTAGAGCACCATATTTTGCAAGGAAATCAAATATAACAACCTAACCCTCCAATAGAAAAGAAATCTCTACCCATAACACCCATGAAAAATAGAAAAATAAAGACAAAGGCAAGCAAGCAAGTAAGTATAATCAAGAGGTTAACTAAGTAAAACAATTAAAGAAATGCAACTAAAAAAGGAAGAGAAAAGAAGTAAAGCAAAGAAAAAGTGAATGTAAGAGTACCCTGAGAAGAAGAGGGAAGTAATGGAGAATGTAGGTGAGAAAAGAGGAGGAGAATGAAGATGGAGAATGAGAGGAAAGAGAAAATGTGGAACCGTCGGAGGTGGTGGTCGCCAGAGGTGATGCCATCGGTAGAGGTGCTGAGAGAGGGTGGTAGAAGGGGTTGAAGAAGTAGGGAAGAGGAGACTTAGAGAAAGAAGATGAAAAATGAGAGCAAAAGGAATGAAAGTTTGAAATTTAGGCGCGCTACAATATTTCCGCATCGGAGAACCGGCGCGAACGCGCACGGTACGCGCATGCGCGGATGGGCAAGATACAGCGGGGACGCGGACGCAGTATATGCGCGTACGCGTGAAACGGGTGATATGTAAGTGTGTGCGCGAGCCTCAGGTGCGCTTGCGCGTGCGTCTTAGTTGTGCTCCCAGCACAATGTGGGCACAACTTTGGCTCAGCTCTCAGGAAAGTGTACCGGAAATTGCATTGACATGATCGGCGCGGATGCGCACGGTGCACTTGTGCGCTGATGTGCATATCGTCCGAGGGACGCATGCGTGCCAGGTGTGCGCACGCGTGACTAGCGTTGTGCTTGGGGTTCGTCGTTGGTTCAGAATTGGCACAACTCTCTAGAAAATGAACCAGGAGTTACGAGTGGGGCGACTGACACGGACACAGCATGTGCGCTCCCGCGTCCATTCGCGAAGTGGCATAAGGGCGCGTACACGCCAGGTGCGTGCACGCGTAGGTCGCGTTAGGCCTTGGGCTCAGTGTTGGCTCAATGCGTGCATAACTCTCTGGAAAATGTACCAGGAGCTGCGAGTGGCCTAAGGACGCATACGTGCATAGTGCGCGCACGCGCCCCCGTCCTTTTTTTAACATGTTGAATGCATATTTATCAGGAATTCAGTGAGAAAACAAGCTAAAGGGGTCAAAAACACCCAAAATTCCAAGCGATACCTAAAGATGGGGTGTTTTCTACCCCACAATCAATCCACCTATTGAAAAATTAATGCAATTCTTCATGAACAAATTATCCAAGGCAGCCATAATCAAATCTAACTAAACAATTCTATAGCTAAGCAATCACAAAACAATGAAGAAATCAAGAATTATATACAAAAGTGGCAAAAAGATAGATATCACCATGGTGTGGTGTCTCCCACCTAGCACTTTTGTTTAATGTCCTTAAGCTGGACTTTCACTAGCTCGTTGCTCTTTGCCAAGAGGTGCATCTTCCAAGAGGAATACCTCAATCTCCTTGTTGCTTTTCATTTGCTCACCATGATACAACTTGAGACGGTGCCCATTGACCTTGAAGATATTCGGACTTGAGGGATGGCGCAAATGAGAGACCCCATAGGGTTCCGTTTTCACTACTTGATATGGGCCTTCCCATTTTGATCTTAATTTTCTGGGCAACAATCTCAATCTTGAATTAAAAAGGAGGACTAGATCACCGGCTCTAAATTCTTTACCTCTTATGTTCTTATCATGCACGGCTTTCATTTTCTCCTTGTAAAGTCTCAAGTTCTCATAAGCTTCAAGCCTCAAACATTCCAATTACGCTATTTGTAGCTTCCTCTCAACTCCAGCCCCGCCTAAACTTGGATTGCACTCCTTGACGGCCCAATATGCCTTGTGCTCTGTCTCCATCGGTAAGTGGCAAGCTTTGCCATAGACCAACTGAAAGGGGCTCATGCCAATCGGTGTCTTGTATGCCGTTCGGTATGCCCATAGTGCGTCGGTAAGCTTAGCACTCCAATCTTTTCTATTGGGCTTCACAATCCTTTCTTGTACACACTTGATCTCCCGGTTGGAGACTTTGGCTTGGCCGTTTGTCTGTGGGTGGTAGGCCGTAGCTACTTTATGTATGATGACGTATTTCTTCATTAGCCCTTCCATTCTCTTATTGCAAAAATGTGAGCCTTGGTCGCTCACGATTGCTCGTGGCGACCCAAATCTACAAATGATGTTATTTCTCACAAAGGAAAGGACCACATTAGCATCGTCCGTCTGGATGGGTATCGCTTCCACCCATTTGGACACATAATCAACGGCTAGTAGAATGTAGAGAAAACCATTAGAATTTGGGAATGGCCCCATGAAGTCGATACCCCACACATAAAAAATCTCGCAAAATAACATGGTTTATTGAGGTATCTCATCCTTCTTGGAGATATTACCAAATCTAAGACATTGAGATCAAGATTTACAAAAAAGAGAAGAGTCCTTGAAAAGGGTTGGCCACCAAAATCCACAATCAAGGATCTTTCTTGCCGTCCTTTGAGGTCCATGATGTCCACCTCTCTCGGAGGAATGGCAAGCTTCCAAGATTGATTGGAATTCGGTTTGTGGAATGCACCTCCGAATTACTTGGTCCGCTCCACATCTCCAAAGGTATGGGTCATCCCATACATAGTATTTGGATTTGCTTTTTAGCTTACCCCTTTGATGTTTGGAGAGATTAGGAGGGAAGGAGCGAGACACCAAGTAATTGGCAATTGATGCATACCAAGGAAAGGCTTCTGAGATTGCTTGCGAGCCCTCAAAGGGAAAAGAATCATTAATAGGAGTGGTATCACCTTTAGTGTGTTCAAGGCGACTTAAGTGATCCGCCACTAGGTTTTGTGAACCACTCCTATCTTTAATTTCCAATTCAAATTCTTGCAATAATAAAACCCATCTAATCAATCTCGGTTTGGATTCCGTCTTAGCCAACAAATACTTTAACGCCGCATGATCCGAGTACACTACCACCTTGGAACCAAGTAGATATGCTCGGAACTTATCCAAGGTGAAAACTATTGCCAATAGTTTCTTTTCGGTGGTAGTGAAGTTTGATTGGGCTCCATCTAGTATTTTTGATGCATAGGCTATGACATATGGATTCTTACCCTCGCGTTGTGCTAACGCGACTTGATGAGCAGATAATTTATACGCTTTTTGGCATTGTTTTTAGTATGTTTTTAGTATATTTTAATTAGTTTTTATTATATTTTTATTAGTTTTTATTTAAAATTCACTTTTCTGGACTTTACTATGAGTTTGTGTGTTTTTCTGTGATTTCAGGTATTTTCTGGCTAAAATTGAGGGACCTGAGCAAAAATCTGATTCAAAGGCTGAAAAAAAACTGCATATGCTGTTGGATTCTGACCTCCCTGCACTCAGAGTGGATTTTCTGGAGCTACAGATACCCAATTGGCACGCTCTCAATTGTGTTGGAAAGTATACATCTTGGGCTTTCCAGCAATATTTATAAGTCCATACTATGCCCGAGATTTGATGGCCCAAATAGGCATTCCAAGTCAGCTCAAGAATTCTAGCGTTTAACTACAGAACTGGCACAAAAGCTGGAGTTAAACGCCCAAACTGGCACAAAAGCTGGCGTTTAACTCCAAGAAAAGCCTCTACACATGAAAGCTTCAATGCTTAGCCCAAGCACACACCAAATGGGCACCGGAAGTAGATTTTTACACTAAACACCCTAGCTTACTCATTTTCTATAACCCTAGGTCACCAGTTTACTATAAAAACTACTTTTAGTGATTCATCTTGTACCTCATGACACTTTACACGTTTCTTATTGTATTCCCTACGGCATGAGTCTCTAAACCCCATTGTTGGGGGTGAGGAGCTCTGCTGTTCTTCATGAATTAATGTAATTACTACTGTTTTCCATTCTATCACGCTTGCTTCTATTCTAAGATATTCATTCGCACCTCAACCTGATGAATGTGATGATCTGTGACACTCATCATCATTCTCACCTATGAACGCGTGCCTGACAACTACCTCCGTTCTACCTTAGATTGAATGTATATCTCTTAGCCTCACGATTCAGATCAGAGTCTTCGTGGTATAAGCTAGAACTATTGGCGGCCATTCCTGAGATCCGGAACGTCTAAAGCTTGTTTGTGGTATTCTGAGTAGGATCTGGGAAGGGATGGCTGTGACGAGCTTCAAACTCGCGATTGTTGGGCATGTGACAGACGCAAAAGGACTAATTCAAGTGCTAAGGACACACAAGACAGCTCATGGGTGGTCCATAAGTGACCTTAAGGGCATTAGCCCAGCAAGATGCATGCACAAGATCCTATTGGAGGATGAGGCTAAACCAGTGGTTCAACCACAGAGGTGGCTAAATCCAGCCATGAAGGAAGTGGTGCAGAAAGAGGTCACTAAGTTACTAGAGGTTGGGATTATTTATCCTATTTCTGATAGCCCCTGGGTGAACCCTGTCCACGTTGTCCCCAAGAAGGGAGGCATGAAAGTAGTTCATAATGAAAAGAATGAACTAGTTCCTACAAGAACAGTTACAGGGTGGCGTATGTGTATTGACTACAGAAGGCTCAATACAGCCACCCGAAAGGATCACTTTCCTTTACCATTTATAGACCAGATGCTAGAGAGACTAGCAGGTCATGAATATTACTATTTTTTGGATGGCTATTTAGGTTACAACCAAATTGCAGTGGATCCTTAGGACCAAGAGAAAATAGCATTCACATGTCCTTCTAGAGTATTTACTTACAGAAGAATGCCTTTTGGTCTGTGCAATGCACCTGCAACCTTTCAGAGGTGCATGCTCTCTATCTTCTTTGATATGGTAGAGAAGTTCCTGGAAGTCTTCATGGATGACTTTTTAGTATTTGGAGACTCATTCAGCTCCTGTCTTGATCATCTAGCACTTGTCTTGAAAAGGTTCCAAGAGACTAACCTGGTCTTAAACTGGGAAAAATGTCACTTTATGGTGACTGAAGGAATTGTCCTTAGGCACAAAATTTCAAGCAAGGGAATAGAGGTGGATCAAGACAAGGTAAAGGTAATTGAGAAATTATCACCACCTACCAATGTTAAGGCAATCAGAAGCTTTCTGGGGCATGCAGGATTCTATAGGACATTCATAAAGGATTTTTCAAAAATTGCAAAACCTCTAAGCAACCTGCTAGCTGCTGACACGCCATTTGTGTTTGACACAGAGTGTCTGTAGGCGTTTGAGACCCTGAAAGCCAAGCTAGTCACAGCACCAGTCATCTCTGCACCTGACTGGACATTACCATTCGAACTAATGTGTGATGCCAGTAACCATGCCATTGGTGCAGTGTTGGGATAGAGGCATAACAAGCTTCTGCACATCATTTACTATGCTAGCCGTGTTTTAAATGATGCACAGAAGAATTACACAACCACAGAAAAAGAGTTACTTGCAATGGTTTATGCCATTGACAAGTTTAGATCCTATTTAGTAGGTTCAAAAGTGATTGTTTATACTGACCATGCTGCTCTTAAATACCTACTCACAAAGCAGGATTCAAAACCCAGGCTCATAAAATGGGTGTTACTTTTACAAGAGTTTGATATAGAAATAAGAGACAAAAAAAGGGACAGAGAACCAGGTAGCTGATCACCTGTCCCAGATAGAACTAGTAGCAGGGGTGTCCCACCCTCCTACTGAGATCTCTGAAACCTTTTCGGATGAGCAACTCTTCGCCATTCAGGAAGCACCATGGTTTGCAGACAGGAAAAGGATGAAGCATGAAAGGCTTCTCTCAATACAGAGTCGAATAAAACCCCCACATTCAAACTCTAAGTTTGGTGTTGGAAGGCCACAACCAAATTCTAAGTTTGGTGTTAAGAGGCCATCATCATGCTCTGAGTATCTGTGAGGCTCCATGAGAGCCCACTGTCAAGCTACTGACATTAAAGAGGCGCTTGTTGGGAGGCAACCCAATTTTACTTATCTATGTTAATTTCTATTTTCCATTGTTATTTTATGTTTTCTGTAGGTTGATGATCATGTGAAGTCACAAAAATAATTGAAAAAGCAAAAACAAACTGAAAAATAGAATGAAAAATAGCACACCCTGGAGGAGAAGTCTACTGGCGTTTAAACGCCAGTAAAGGCAGCAGAATGGGCGTTAAACGCCCAGTCTGGCACCATTCTGGGTGTTTAACGCCAGAAATGGGCACCAGACTGGCGTTTAATGCCAGAAAAGGGCAAGAAGCTGGCGTTAAACGCTAGAAATGGGCAGCAACCTGGCGTTTAACACCAGGATTGGCAGCAAAGGGCGTTTTGCAAGCCTAATTGGTGCATGGATGGGAAATCCTTGACACCTCAGGATCTATGGACCCCACAGGATCCCCACCAACCTCAACTCACTCTCTCACTTTTTCACACCTTTTCATAATACTCTTCCCCAAATAACCTCCACCAATCACCTCTATTACTCCTCCAAAACCATCATACAAACCACCAACACCCACCCACTAAAATTTAAACCATCACTCCTTCCTTTTCCACATCATAACCACCTAAAACCCCCTTGGCCGAATAATTCACACACCATCATCTCATCCATCTCTTCTTCTTCTCCTCCTTTATTTATTCTTTTGCTCGAGGACGAGCAAACCTTTTAAGTTTGGTGTGGAAAAGCTCACTTTTTTTTGTTTTTTTCATAACCATTTATGGCACCTAAGGCCGGAGAAACCTCTAGAAAGAGGAATGGAAAGGCAATTGCTTCCACCTTCGAGTCATGAGAAATGGAGAGATTCATCTCAAAGGTCCATCAAGACCACTTCTATGAAGTTGTGGCCAAGACTCCTCATTGAAGAGGACAAGCCCATCACTAAAAAAAGGATGGAGCAAACAAGAGAGCCCACTCATGGACCTCAACAAGAGCATGAGGAAAATCATCATCATGAAATCCCTGAGATGCCTCAAGGGATGCATTTTCCTCCACAAAACTATTGAGAGCAAATTAACACCTCCCTAGGAGAATTAAGTTCCAATAGGGGACAACTAAGGGTGGAGCACCAAGAGCATTTCATCCTCCTTCATGAAATTAGAGAAGATCAAAGAGTCATGAGAGAGGAGCAACAAAGGCAAGGAAGAGACATTGAGGAGCTCAAGCACTCCATAAGATCTTCAAGAGGAAGAACTAGCCGCCATCACTAAGGTGGACCCGTTCTTTAATCTCCTTGTTCTTTATCTTCTGTTTTTCGAATTTTTATGCTTTATGTTTATCTATGTTTGTGTCTTTATTACATGATCACTAGTGTCTTAGTGTCTATGCCTTAAAGCTATGAAAATGAATCCATCACCTCTCTTAAATGAAAAATGTTTTTAATTGAAAAAGAAAAAAAAGAAGTGCATGAATTTTGAATTTTAAAACAGACTAATTATTTTGATGTGGTGGCAATACTTTTATTTTTCTGAATGAATGCTTGAACAGTGCATGTTTTTGAATTTGTTGATTCATGAATGTTAAAATTGTTGGCTCTTGAAAGAATGATGGGAAAAGGAGAAATGTTATCTGATGATCTGAAAAATCATAAAATTGATTCTTGAAGCAAGAAAAAGCAGTGAAAAGCTTGTAGAAAAAAAAATAGAGGCGAAAAAAAAGAAAAAGAAAAAGCAAGCAGAAAAAGCCAATAGCCCTTTAAACCAAAAGGCAAGGGTGAAATAAAAAAGGATCCAAGGCTTTGAGCATTAGTTGATAGGGGGGCCTACAGGAATAAAATCTTGGCCTAAGTGGCTGAACCAAGCTGTCCCTAACCATGTGCTTGTGGTGTGAAGGTGTCAAGTGAAAACTTGAGACTGAGCGGTTAAAGTCGTGGTCCAAAAGCAAAAAGAGTGTGCTTAAGAGCTCTGGACACCTCTAATTGGGGACTCTAGCAAAGTTGAGTCACAATCTGAAAAGGTTCACCCAGTTATGTGTCTGTGGCATTTATGTATCCGGTGGTAATACTGGAAAACAAAATGCTTAGGGTCACGGCCAAGACTCATAAAGTAGTTGTGTTCAAGAATCAACATACTTAACTAGGAGAATCAATAACACTATCTGGATTCTGAGCTCCTATAGAAGCCAATCATTCTGAACTTCAAAGGATAAAGTGAGATGCCAAAACTATTCAGAGGCAAAAAGCTAAAAGTCCCGCTCATCTAATTAATACTGATCTTCATAGATGTTTTTGGAATTCATTGTATATTCTCTTCTTTTTATCCTATTTGATTTTTAGTTACTTGGGGACAAGCAACAATTTAAGTTTGGTGTTGTGATGAGCGGATAATTATACGCTTTTTGCCATTGTTTTTAGTATGTTTTTAGTATATTTTAATTAGTTTTTATTATATTTTTATTAGTTTTTATTTAAAATTCACTTTTCTGGACTTTACTATGAGTTTGTGTATTTTTCTGTGATTTCAGGTATTTTCTAGCTAAAATTGAGGGACCTGAGCAAAAATCTGATTCAGAGGCTGAAAAAGGACTACAGATGCTGTTGGATTCTGACCTCCCTACACTCAAAGTGGATTTTCTGGAGCAACAGAAGCCCAATTGGGGCGTTTTCAATTGCGTTGGAAAGTAAACATCTTGGGCTTTCTAGCAATATTTAATAGTCCATACTTTGCCCAAGATTTGATGGCCCAAATAGGCGTTCCAAGTCAGCTCAAGAATTCTGGCGTTTAACTCCAGAACTGGCACAAAAGCTGGAGTTAAACACCTAAACTGGCACAAAAGCTGGCGTTTAACTCCAAGAAAAGTCTCTACACATGAAAGCTTCAATGCTCAGCCCAAGCACACACCAAGTGGGCCCCGAAAGTGGATTTTTACACTAAACACCCTAGCTTACTCATTTTCTATAACCCTAGGTCACCAGTTTACTATAAAAACTACTTTTAGTGATTCATCTTGTACCTCATGACACTTTACACATTTCTTATTGTATTCCCTATGGCATGAGTCTCTAAACCCCATTGTTGGGGGTGAGGAGCTCTGCTGTTCTTCATGAATTAATACAATTACTACTGTTTTCCATTCTATCACGCTTGCTTCTATTCTAAGATATTCATTCGCACCTCAACCTAATGAATGTGATGATCTGTGACACTCATCATCATTCTCACCTATGAACGCGTGCCTGACAACCACCTCCGTTCTACCTTAGATTGAATGTATATCTCTTAGCCTCATAATTCAGATCAGAGTCTTCGTGGTATAAGCTAGAACTATTGGCGGCCATTCCTGAGATCCGGAACGTCTAAACCTTGTCTGTGGTATTCTGAGTAGGATCTGGGAAGGGATGGCTGTACTTCAAGCCGACAATCTCCGTGGGATCGACCCTTACTCAGGTAAGGTATTACTTGGACGACCCAGTGCACTTGCTGGTTAGTTATGCAGAGTTGCAAAAGTGTGATTGTAATTTCGTGCACCACGACTCCCACGGCAAAATTTGAAGCATCACACATTATTTCGAATGGCCGACTCCAATCCGGCCCTCGCAAGATGGGAGTGATGAGAGGAACTTTTGCGTGGTCTAGAAATTTGCGGATAAATCCTCGTTGCAAGTATAGTTTCTAAACCTTCAAAAGTCCTTTCATACAAACGTTTTGGTTGTCACAAGTAACAAACCCCTTTAAAATTGATAACCAAGTATTTAAACCTCGGGTCGTCTTCTCAAGAAATTGCAGGGAAGTATGTTCTTATTATTGGTTATGAAGATTGTAAATTGGGGGTTTTGGAAGTAAGGTGGGAATATGTTATATGACAAGTAAAATAAAACAATAATAATAAAATCTCTTGGCAAGGTATAAGAACTGGAAGTCCTATCCTTATCAATTGTGATGAGAATTGGATTTTAATCCCACTTTGTTAACCTTTACTAAACAAAGGAAAGTTAAGCGGACTGATTAGCTTGATTCTCAAGTCCTAGTCAACTCTTGTGGAGAGACTAGCTTTAGAGCAATCCTAGTGCAATCAGAATCTGCCAATTTCAACCACGGTTTTATTTGACAGCTCAAGTGTTACCAATTACTTGACCCAAGCCAAAAAGGAAAAATCCAAATTATTTATATAAATAAAAGAAAGCAATCATAAGTCTGAAATACCTCAAAATATATTAAATAAAAAATCAATCTAAACATAGAGAGTCATAAACAAAAATGAGAAAAGAAATAAAAGAACATTGAACCTGGATTTAGAGTCACTCCTAAAACTAAGAGAAGTCCTAAATCCTAATCCTAAGAGAGAGGAGAGAACCTCTCTCTCTAAAAACTACATCTACTCCTGAAATTGTCAATATGAAAGCCTCCTCATGAATGGATGCATTCTCTAACTTTATAGCCTCTAATCTGTGTTTTCTGGGCCGCAAACTGGGTCAGAAATAGCCCAGAATTCGCTGGTCTCGAATTCAACCACGCTGGATTTCCGTCACTGCGACATGGCCGCATGGATCATGCGGTCGCGTCACCTAGCGTCAGGGAAACTATAGCATATTATATATCAAATCGAAGCCCCAGACATTAGCTTTTCAACGCAACTGGAACTGTATCGTTTGGACCTCTGTAGCTAAAGTTATAGCCGTTTGTGTGCGAAGAGGTCAGGCTGGATAGCTTAGCAACTTCTTCATCTTCTTGTATTCCTTCCACTTTTGCATGCTTCCTTTCCATCCTCCAAGTCATTCCTGCCCTATAATATCTGAAAACACTTAACACACATATCAAGACATCTAATGGTAATAAGAGAGGATTAATAATAAGCAAATATAAGATCAAAGAAGCATGTTTTCAATCAAAGCACATAATTAGGAAGGCAAATGTAAAACCATGCAAATAGTATGAATAAATGGGTAAAGAGTTGATAAAAACCACTCAAATGAGCACAAGATAAACCATGAAATAGAGGTTTATCAGGGAGCTTGGGTCAGTGCTACCTTGAGCTTGTCAAAAGCCTCCATGCACTCCTTGCTTAGATCAAACTCAATTTCCTTTTGCAACAATCTTGATAGAGGCAATGCTACTTTACTAAAGTCCTTTATAAATCTTCGATAAAATCCTGCATGTCCAAGGAAGGAACGGACTTCCCTCTCGGAGAAGGGGTAAGGCAAGCTAGATATAACATTGAACTTTGCTGGATCTACAAAAATACCATCTTTGGAAACAATATATCCTAAAACAATGCCTTTCCTAACCATGAAATGGCATTTCTCAAAATTCAAGACAAGGTTGGATTTAGTACATCTTTCCAAAACTTTTTCAAGGTTAACCAAGCAATGATCAAAAGACTCACCATATACTGTGAAGTCATCCATGAATACCTCCATGCATTGCTCTAAAAAATCTGCAAATATGCTCATCATGCACCTTTGGAAAGTCGCCAGTGCATTGCATAAGCCGAATGGCATACGCTTATAGCATAAGTTCCGAAGGGGCAAGTAAATGTTATTTTTTCTTGGTCCTCTAGAGCAATGTGTATTTGGAAGTACCCTGAATATCCATCTAAAAAGAAATAATGAGATTTACTGGATAATCGATCGAGCATTTGATCGATAAATGAAAGTGGAAAATGATCCTTTCTAATGGCCGTGTTCAATCTTCGGTAGTCAATACATACCCGCCATGAGTTTTGCACCATTGTTGCTATAAGCTCCCCGATCTCATTCTTGATTGTGGTCACCCCGGATTTCTTTGGTACAACTTGGACGGGACTCACCCATTCACTATCCAAAATGGGGTAGATGATGTCCGCCTCTAGTAACCAGGTTACCTCCTTCTTGACAACCTCTAGAATGGTAGGATTCAATCATCTTTGAGGTTGTGGAACAGGTCTAGCTTCTTCTTCTAAGAAGATCCGGTGCTCACACACTTGGGGCTTATCCCCACTAGATCTGCCAAGCTCCATCCTATTGCCCTTTTGTTCTTCCTCAAAATACATAGCAACTTCTCTTCTTGTTGAGGATTTAGTTCCCTTGCTACAATCACTGAGAACTTGTGGGCTTCATCAACATATGAGTACTTTAGGTAGGGCAGTAGTGGCTTTAATTCTAACTTTTGCTCTTGACTTGACACTTGAACTTCCGGTGGTTCCGGATGGGGTAATGGGTTCACTTCACTTGGGTCTTCACTTCTTTCTTCAATCATATGCTTCCCATCTAGCTTTGCATAATGCACTTCAGCCACAATGTTGTCAAATAAGTCACACCGGAATATGGAGTGGTTCTCCGGTGGGTGCTTCATTGCTTCTTCTAAGCTAAAACTTACGACTCTCCCATCTATCTCAATGAGTAGGTTCCCGAATAGGCATCCAACTTAAATCTAGAGGTCCTCAAAAATGGCCTCCCGAGTAGGATAGATGATGTACTTTCGGATTCACTAGGTAGCATCTCAAGGATATGAAAATCAATTGGAAATACCAAACCTTTTTTGTTTACCAACACATCCTCCGCAATATCCGTCACAGTTATTATGCTCTTGTCTGCCAAGGCAAACCTAGCCGCCGACCGCTTCAATGGTGGGAGCTTCAATATATGATAAACGGAAAGAGGCATAATGCTAACGCATGCACCAAGGTCACACATACAATCCATGAATTGAACTCCGTCAGTGATACAAGAGACTAAGCAAGGGCCCAGATCAACACACTTTTCCAGGATGGCTCCCATCAAAGCCGAAATAGAACTCCCCAACGGAATAGTTTCTAACTTGTGGATTCTATCTTTATTCATACACAAATCCTTAGAAAACTATGCATATTTAGGCACTTGATGGATAGCATCAAAGAGAGGGATAGTTACCTCCACTTTCTTGAACATCTCCATCATTTTTGGGTCAAGTTCTACACGCTTCTTAGTCTTTCTTGCCAATATAGGAAATGGAATTGGTTGAGCCACTTCCTCCAAGACTTGCTCCTTTTTAGGGACTTCACTCATTGGTTGAGGCTCTTTATCTTCAACTATCGCATGTGCTTCCTCCTTCTCTTCTATTTCTTCTACCTCCACCACATCCTCCTCTTGAGTAACTATCATTGGGCTAGGTGCCTTTGAGCTCCGCTCTTTCAATTGAGTTCCGGACCTCAAGGTTGTGGCATTGATGCCACCTTTGAGGTTGGGTAGAGGTTGAGAAGGTATGGCACTACAGTTTGGAGCTTGAGGAGTGGAGGTAGAAGGTGGCTCCATATGAGCAATGAGGGCTTGGAAGGTGGAAGTAAGGCCATTAAGACTTGAGTTGAGTATGTTTTAGAGTTATTTTTTCCCTTGGAGTATGGACTGAAGTGTCTCATCTTGATTTGAAGAAGGGGAAGGATAGGTGATTTGTGGTTGATGAGAGAACTTTTGCGTGGTCTAGAAATTTGCGGATAAATCCTCGTTGTAAGTATAGTTTCTAAACCTTCAAAAGTCCTTTCATACAAACTTTTGGTTATCACAAGTAACAAACCCCTAAATAAATTGATAACCGAAGTATTCAAACCTCGGGTCGTCTTCTCAAGGAATTACAGGGAGGTGTTCTTATTATTGGTTATGAGTTGTAAATTGGGGTTTTGGATCAAGGTAAAAAGTATGTTGAATGACAAGTAAAATAAAATAATAATAACTGTAAAATAAACTCTTGGCAAGGTATAAGAACTGGAAGTCCTATCCTGGTTACCCTTATCAATTCTGACGAGAATGGATTTTTCTCCCACTTTGTTAACCTCTAACTATGAAGGTAAGATAAATGGACGAATTAATTCAAATCCTCAAGTCCCAGTCTTTCCTTGGGAAATGTTAGAGTTATTGGATCTCGAAGTAATTCTTGAAGAATTCCAATTTTCAATCAACAATGAGTTTGATAACTCAAGAGTTACCAATGACTCAACCAAAGCCAAAAGGGAAAAATCCAAATTATTTATATAAATAAAAGAAAGCAATCATAAGTCTAAAATACCTCCAAATATATTAAATAGAAAATCAATCTAAACATAGAGAGTCATAAACAAAATTGAGAAAAGAAATAAAAGAACATCGAACCTAGGATTGAGAGTCACTCTTAAAATTAAGAGAAGTCCTAAATCCTAATCCTAAGAGAGAGGAGAGAACCTCTCTCTCTAAAAACTACATCTACTCCTAAAATTGTAAATATGAAAGTATGTTTTTGAATGGATACATTACCCCACTTTATAGCCTCTAATATGTGTTTTCTGGGCCGCAAACTGGGTCAGAAACAGCCCAGAATTCGCTTGTTGCGAATTCAAACACGCTGATTTTCGTCACTGTGACGCGGCCGAATGGTTCACGCGGTCGCGTCACCTAGCGTCAGGGAAACTATAGTATATTATATATCAAATTGAAGCCCCGGACGTTAGCTTTCCAACGCAACTGAAACCGCGTCGTTTGGACCTCTGTAGCTAAAGTTATAGCTGTTTGAGTGCGAAGAGGTCAGGCTGGACAGCTTAGCATTTCCTTCAACTTCTTATATTCCTTCCACTTTTGCATGCTTCCTTTCCATTCTCCAAGCCATTCTTGCCCTATAATCTCTGAAAACACTTAATACACATATCAAGGCATCGAATGGTGATAAGGGGAAATTAATTTTTGGTAATTAAAAGGCTCGGGAAGCAAGTTTCTAATTATAGAATAAAATTAGGAAGGAAATATAAAACCATGCAAATATTATGAATAAGTGGGTAAAGAGTTGATAAAATCCACTCAATTGAGCACAAGATAAACCATAAAATAGTGGTTTATCAACCTCCCCACACTTAAACATTAGCATGTCCTCATGCTAAGCTCAAGAGAAGCTATAAAGATGAAGAGGAATGGTAGAATGTATGAAATGCAACCTATGTATATGAATGCAACTATATGCAGAATGTTTCTACCTACTTAGTTAAAAGTAAAAAAAATCCTTCTAGAAGAAATATGAACTGGATTTCACTAATTCAAATCATGAAAATGAAGTACAAATAGACTTGGAAGAAGGAAATAGCTCATGAAAGCAGGGAACAAGGAATTGAGCATCGAAAACAAATAAAACTAAATAAAGATGAAAAAAAGAACAATCATACCATGGTGGGTTGTCTCCCACCTAGCACTTTTAGTTAAAGTCCTTAAGTTGGACATTTGATGAGCTTCCTGTTATGGTGGCTTATGCTTGTATTCATCCAAAAATCTCCACCAGTGTTTAGAATTCGAACAACCTCCGGGGTCCCAAACTAGGCATGTAAAGCCTTTGAGTAGCTTTAAACAGATTCTTAGGCTCCCGGGGTGTTGGATATCAGAACAGATTCCAAGATCCCAAACCTTGCTTTTGCACCTGTCTTCTTGTTGATCATCATGATTCCATCCGGGTGGTTCAGCCTTAGAATCTCACTGAGGCGTCCAAACAACTTCCTAGACCTATTCAGTTGAGCTTTACACCAACCCTTGCATTTAAACTTTGAGTATGCAACCATGTTGAACCTTGCTTGACAACTCCAACCACTAACCATCGTCCTCTTACTCTTAATACCACAAAGAGCTCTAAGTTGACCATCCGTCTCCAGTAGCCCATATTCAAGTGGAATTAGAAAGCTAAAGGATATGAATTTTACCCACTTGAATGTTGTGAAGGATGATGGCAACTTAGGGGGAGGGGTCTCCAATAACTTTGGCAAGGTGATTCCAAGCTCCACTCCTTTGTGCTCTTTGACAACTTCCACCTCTTTGCAAGCTTCTTCAATTTCAACCTCTTCCTCTTAGTAGCTTTCTTCCAATTCAATCTCTTCTTCATTGCTTACCGAGGGCATGGGAGGCTGTGCTTCTTCTTCTTTAATCTCCATCTCTTGATTGACCTCTTCCAAGTTCTTAATCATGATATGCCTTGGAGGTTGTACACCCTCCTCAGCATCAATTTCAATCGCCTTGGAAGGAGGTTCTATAACTTGACTTTCCCATGGAGGTTCAACATCTCCTAAGTCTACAACCACTTCTTCTTCTTCGATAATTACAGCTTCCTCCACTTGTTCCAGTACAAAGTCTTGCTCCATACTGTCCACTGGAGTTTCTAATATCTCCTTCATGCTACGTTCTTCATTAGATTGCCCACATGAAGCCATGAGAGCACTTTGAGTGTCCGAGCGTCGGGAACCTAATTGACTTATCACTTGATTTAGTTGATATAGAGTTGCATGAAATCGATCCGCTGCTTCCTTGAGATGATCCCTTGATTCTTCCTTCACTAATTCTTCAACCACTCCTTCAACTTCAAGGGTTTTTACTACATTCACCTTTAAGGCGTCCTCTAGCTCCTTATGAAGTATGGATTTGCGAAGATGATCCCTTCTCTCTTGTTCCATGTCAATAGCATCATTGAGACCATGTTGCTCTTGGATTGATGGATGTGGGTGCTCTTCCATGGATGGTGGTGATGGGATAGAGAGATCATTCTGTGGTTGACAAAAAAGTGCACTAGAGCTTGAGGGTTAATTGTTGAAGGTATTTGGTGGTCCGATTTGGGTGAAGAGAGCTTGTATAGTAGAGTTTAGATCGGTAAGTGCTTTCTCCATGGAGGTTTGGGGTGGATAAGTGGGTTCATTTGGCTCATAGGGTGGTTGGTATGGTGGATACCGGTTAGGGTCATATGGAGGTGAATGGTTGTAGGTGGCTTGTGAGTATGGTGGTTCAAAGCTGTGTTGAGGAGAGGGTTTATAGGCATATGGTGGTGGTTGTTGATAGTCCATTGGAGGTGGTTGTTGCCATGAGGGTTGATCAAATCCTTGTGGCTCCTCCCATCTTTGATTGTTCCAACCTTGATGCCTGTTCTCATTGTAATTTTTTCTTCCTGCAACATAATTGTAACCAGACTCATAGCCAAAGGCGTGAGAGTTCATAGTAGCAAAATAAAAATTAAAAACAAAAATAAAAACAAATTTAAATTAAAAGGTTATTGAATTTTAAATTTGAAAATTAAATCTTAAAATTTGAATTTTAAATTTTAAAATTTGAAAAATTGAAATTTTGAATTTTTAAATTTTTGAAATTTAAATTTTGAAATAAGATAAGATAAGATTTTGAAAAAGATATGATTTTTGAAAAAGATTTAAATTTTGAAATTTAAATATTGAAATTTGATTTTTGACTTTTAAGTTTTGAATTTTTTGAATTTAATGAGGAAAGAGAAAAAATAATAAAATGACACCAAACTTAAAATTTTTTAGATCAAAACGAAGAAAACAACTAAGAACAACTTGAAGGTTAAGATGAACACGAAGAACAAATTTTTAAAAAAAATTTAATAACTAAATAAAAACCAATAACCTCTTAATTTATGAAAAAGAAAAAATAAAAACAAAAATAGAAACAAATAAACAAGTAAAAAGTAAATATTTACAATAACCAATAATAGGGCACACGTTTGCAATTCTTCGGCAACGGCGCCATTTTGATGAGAGAACTTTTGCGTGGTCTAGAAATTTGCGGATAAATCCTCGTTGCAAGTATAGTTTCTAAACCTTCAAAAGTCCTTTCATACAAACGTTTTGGTTGTCACAAGTAACAAACCCCTAAATAAATTGATAACCGAAGTATTCAAACCTCGGGTCGTCTTCTCAAGGAATTGCAGGGAGGTGTTCTTATTATTGGTTATGAGTTGTAAATTGGGGTTTTGGATCAAGGTAAAAAGTATGTTGAATGACAAGTAAAATAAAATAATAATAACTGTAAAATAAACTCTTGGCAAGGTATAAGAACTGGAAGTCCTATCCTGGTTACCCTTATCAATTGTGACGACAATGGATTTTTCTCCCACTTTCTTAACCTCTAACTATGAAGGTAAGATAAGTGGACGAATTAATTCAAATCCTCAAGTCCCAGTCTTTCCTTGGGAAATGTTAGAGTTATTGGATCTCGAAGTAATTCTTGAAGAATTCCAATTTTCAATCAACAATGAGTTTGATAA
>NC_029790.2:45999020-46038909 GCF_000816755.2 Arachis ipaensis | reverse complement strand
AACCTGGGATTGAGAGTCACTCCTAAAACTAAGAGAAGTCCTAAATCCTAATCCTAAGAGAGAGGAGAGAATCTCTCTCTCTAAAAACTATATCTACTCCTAAAATTGTAAATATGAAAGCCTGTTTTTGAATGGATGCATTCCCCCACTTTATAGCCTCTAATCTGTGTTTTCTGGGCCGCAAACTGGGTCAGAAACAGCCCAGAATTCGCTGGTTGCGAATTCAAACACGCTGATTTTTGTCACTGCGATACGGCCGCATGGGTCACGCGGTCGCGTCGCCTAGCGTCCGGGCAACTATGGGATATTATATATCAAATCGAATCCCCGGACGTTAGCTTTCCAACGCAATTGGAACTGCGTCGTTTGGACCTCTGTAGCTAAAGTTATAGCCGTTTAAGTGCAAAGAAGTCAGGCTGGATAGCTTAACATTTCCTTCAACTTCTTATATTCCTTCTACTTTTGCATGCTTCCTTTCCATCCTCCAAGCCATTCCTGCCCTATAATCTCTGAAAACACTTAACACACATATCTAGGCATCGAATGGTGATAAGGGGAAATTAATTTTTGGTAATTAAAAGGCTCGGGAAGCAAGTTTCTAATTATAGAATAAAATTAGGAAGGAAATATAAAACCATGCAAATATTATGAATAAGTGGGTAAAGAGTTGATAAAATCTACTCAATTGAGCACAAGATAAACCATAAAATAGTGTTTTATCAGTGGTGCTTGTGATTGGTTGGGTTGAGGTGGTTGTCTGTGAGGTGGTATTGATGCGGGCAGAAATTAGCAAATTAAAAATTGTTAAAATATATACGTTGCAAGTATAGTTCTTAACTCGCCAGAAATCCGCCTATCAATTTAGAAAGGTGTCAAAGAAAATTGAAATTAAAATACTGGGAGTATGAATCCTAGGTCGTCTCCCAACGAGTTGCAAAAAAGTGTGCTATTCTATTAATCAGAGGTTTTCAAAAAGATTTGAATTGGGCAAACAGGAATTTAAATTGATGAATTTGAATAATGTAAATAAAAGCCTTGACTGTGAATTGATTAGTTGGAATCCCTATTATTATTGGAATGCTCTCAAGATTAATTGACAATTAAAGGTTATCCTGTTTAGTTATCCTTCACTAGGTGAAGGAAAGTCAAACAAGTTGGAATGCTACGTCCGTTCACAAGTTGCAATCCACTTAATTAAAAGGGATTGGTGTTAGTGATTAGGAGGCAATCCAACCATAAACCCAATTACAATTTTTTTTTCAAGCCTTCCAACTCAAAGGTTCCTTTCAATCAATTCCCCATCAAGTTAGGGAACTACTCACTCATTGTAAAGGTAAAATTCATAGCATATGAACAGGAATTAAAGAAAGACATTGTAAATAAAAATTAAAATAGTCAATTAAAAATAAAAGTGATCCTTGTATTAAATAATCCTAAGAATATTCCAATGGTAAAATTAACAAAGCAAAGAACATGGAAGAGTAACCAAGTAAAGAAAACGAACTAGAATGACGAAGTCTTGATGAGGTAATAACTCTTCTCAGTGTTCCAATGCCAAAAAAAGTAAGAGAAACTAAAATCCTAAAGGAGGTGTAAAAAACTAGATCTAAAAACTAAAAAATTGTGTAGAATGAATGTTGTCCTTGGTTTCTGCATGTTCTCTAGCTCTAGTCTGCTGTTCTGGGCCAAAAATTGGGTCAAAATAGGGTCCAAAATCGCCCCCAGCGATTCTGCAAATTATGCAGATCGCGCATGCCACGCGATCGCGTCATCCATGCGGACGCGTCATTCGCGCTTTTCCTCGCCACGCGTTCGCGTCATCCACGCCTTCGCGTCACTCGTGCTTTTCCAGTCCGCACGGTCGCATGAGCCATGCAGCCGCGTCACTGTGATTTCTCCTCTTTCGCGCGGTTGCATGAGCCATGCGGCCGCGTCACTTCTCGCTGGTTATCTCCTCAATTTCTTGTGTTCCTTCCATTTTTTTGCTAGCTTCCTTTCAAATCTCCAACTCATTCACGCCCTATAAAGCCTGAAACACTTAACTCACAGATCACGGCATCAAATGGAATAAAGAAAAATTAAAATACATAATTAAAAGTCTCTAGGAAGCAGTTTTTAATCATGTAATAATTTCAGGAAGGAAATATAAATGCATGCTATTTTAATGAGGGTTGTAATGGGGCCAAGGTAGAGGTAGGGATACATGTATGGTCAAGTGAGCTTATAAATTGAATCTTTAATTAACCCAAGCTTCAACCTAACCTATATAACTTGCATAACCTTAGAATTCATACCTAGCTACCCAGAATTCCCCTTTTACATTCAATACTCATGTATCAACTTTTTATTTTAATTTTTGTCATATGTGCATTGATCTTTGAATTCTCAATTCAGCATCGGGGTAATTTTGTCCCCTTATTCATTTATTTATTAAAAATTATTTTTTTTAAATAGAAGCAAAAATAAACATAGCTTATCAATGCACATAGATTTTTAATTCTTATAGTTTCACATGTAGGTATCCAAATTCCCATTAAATTATCATGACACGTTCCCTTAATAACTTTTGTTCCTACAATTTCCCATATTTAATTAGCACACACAATTCTATCTCAAGCTAACCAAAGATTCAATTTGGGATATACAATTGTTTTTCCGTTTAAGGCTAGTAATGTGGTGAAATATAGAACAAATGGGAATTAAAGGCTCAAAGTGGTTAACAAAGGTAGTTGAAAAAGGGTAGGCTTAATTTGGATAAGTGAGTTTAAACAAATAATGGCCTCAATTATATGCAAGCATACAAATATAATAAATATTGGACATATAAGATAAAACAAAATATAAATTACAATCATAGAGAAGTAAACACACAAGAATAAAATAATTATGGTTAAATAATGTAACCATTCATAAAGGCTCAAATCTCACAGGTTGTGTGTTCTTTAGCTCAAACATCATGTTCCAAATACAACTTCAAGCAAATTTATCATAAAAAATGTTTTTTTTTTAAAAAATTAGTGAAATTTTGTTCCAAAGATAGAGTCTTAGAAGAAACTTATTGTCTTTTCAATCAAGTAGAGCATGCATGCAACTAACCTATTACTATGCAATTTATCCTATTCTATAAAAGAAAGAAAAACTAAGTAAAATATCCTAATTTATTGGTTCTAGGGAAGAGAAATTACCTCTGGAAGTCAGGTACTGACCGACCTCCCCACACTTA
Organism: Arachis ipaensis; assembly: GCF_000816755.2. Lineage (NCBI taxonomy): Eukaryota > Viridiplantae > Streptophyta > Magnoliopsida > Fabales > Fabaceae > Arachis > Arachis ipaensis. Next base: position 46,035,686 of record NC_029790.2, on the reverse strand, counting down.
AGGCTTTGCACCGTCCTCGGTGCCATCTGTCAGGAACAAGGGTGGGCTGGTAGCAGTATCTCTACAGTCGGGACCATCATGGCTCCATGTGCTGGTAAAAGAAGTGGAGTCCGGGGTGTCTGAGTCCTTGAAGTGTCCCTTGAGTAGCTCCTTGAGGTGTTTGAATCGGCGCTCGTTACGGCGCTCTCTTAACTTCGCTTTCTGTTCTTGCCGATCCAATCTTTTGATTATCTGCTGGAGCAGTTCATCTGTTGTAGGTGCTTGTGGTGTTGAAGAAGGAATATCTTCAACCGGAGCAGTGAGAAGGCTTGTAGTGGCTACTAAAAGTCTAAGGTACTTCCCATTGGGGACATACTGATCATCCCGTGGAAGCATGACTTTGGTGTCTCCAGCTCTATAGGAGACTCCGGCTGCTGAGACAAGATCTGAGACCAAGGTGAGAAAAGGTAAGTTGCCCGCAATTTGTACGTGTCCCATGGCATTCCGGATATGTCTTGATAGATTCAGAGTCTGGTCTGTAAGGATGCACCATAGTAGAACGGCCATGTCTGCAGTGAAGGAGGACTCGTGAGTGCTCGGAAAGACGTAATGGGACATGATCTGTGCCCATACACGAGCCTCCAAGGTAAGTGCTGAAGCTGATATTCCCTTAGGGCGGGTACGATGGTATCCGTAGATCCAATGGCTGCCAGGTAGTGTGATAACTCTGAGAACAGCTTCCCAGTCAAATTGGTACATCTGGCGCTTGAGTGCAGCTTCTTGAAAGGAGTCCAATCCTTCTGGAATAGGGGGAAGACTCAAATCTTGTTGAATAGCCTCTTCTGTAATGGGGACTTGCTTCTGACGGACAAAGACAGACTGCAGGGTAGGCAGGTAGAAGTTAGAGTAGAACTCGACTACCCAAGAAAGATTGACCTGCTTTTGTTGTCTCTGTAGGAAATCCCATTGTTTTCGTTCAATTTGCGGCTCAACAAAAGTAGCAATATTGGGCGGGAGGATAAGAAGGTGTTCGTTGTTGTAACTCCTTTCAGCCAGAATAGGGAACATCTGCTCACAGTAGCGATTTGGAAATCGCACAGTGTCCTTTGCTGGAAAGGCTTTCTCCTTTTCATCAACCTTGATAATCCTCTTAACTCTTTTTGTTGAGGGCTTGACTGCAGTTGAAGAAGGCTCTGCCACTAGTGCTCTTTTAGTTCCTCTTCTTGCTGGTGGTTTGGGAGTAGCTTTCTCTTTTCCTTTTTTGGTGGCCATCCTGAAAAGGGAAGAGAGAGTAGATTGAATTCAAATAGATATATAGCAATGAAGAGAACGAAAAAGGATGGTTGTAAATGCACATTAAAAGGTAAATGATGTCAACACACACTCATGAGTACATGTGAAAGATCATTAATGGAAAATAGTTAGTGCATATGATGACAAGTGAATGCAAGGTGTTTATTGGCATGCCGGCATAGGGCATGAGTAGCATAGACCAAGCATTACTTTGTAACAAACCATCACGTTTGTATTGACAATTAAATTCAATTAATATAATAGTAAAGGAAATTTGTGAAAAGCAAGCATTGAATAGTAGAATAACAGAGAGAAATGCATAATGCCACATGGGCTTTTTCACAAACACATAGCATGCATGTTGAAGAAGGTATAGAAAGTATTAAAGTGAACATGCAAGCAACCCTTTAAAGAAAATAATATATAATTGTCAAACAATTTACAACAATCCACAATCATATAATGAAAAATAATGACTCAAATAAAATTCTAACACCATGTAAAAAGGAAAGAAGAAGGAAGAAAATATGAATAATGAAGAAAAAAGAAAAGAAAAGAAAATAACATATAAAATAAGAAGAATGATAGAAAAGAGAAGGATGAAGAAGAAGATAAAACCTTGTTAATGGAGGTGAGGGAGAGAGAGTGAAAGGTGAGATAGAAGGAAGAGGGGAGGAGGAAGAGATAAGGAGGGAAAAGAAAAGTAGGATTTGGAGAAGAAAAAGATATGGTAATTGGCAAAATTAGGTTGAGCTGTGCGGCGCAAGCGACGCGATCGCATGGGGCACGCGGTCGCGCGACTTGCGCTTAAGGTGAGGGACGCAGTCGCGTCGGTCACGTGGTCGCGTGACCCAGTTTATGCCAGTGGCGCGAGGGTTGCCTCACACTCGCACAACTCTCTGTTCAAAATCATTAAATGCCAAATTTTAGGTGACGCAATCGCATGGGGCATGCAATCGCGTGAGTGGGCAACTTATGGGGTACGATGCGGCCGCGTGGGGCACGCGTTCGCGTGAGGGGGATTGCGCGTCTAGCGCCAGTCCAGCACCACTCTAGCACAACTTTCAGCTGTGCATTCTTTCTACGTTGAAAATCAGGGCACGCGGTCGCGTGGGAGGTCATTATGCCCATACGACGCAGACGCGTCGGCGACGCAGTCGCGTGGGCTGATTTGTGCCACTGGCACTCCTCCAGCCACGCTCCAGCATGACTATCTGTTCGTTTTTTATTTTTCTCCCCACTCCTTGCCATGCGGACGCGTCGCTAATGCGGTCGCGTCGTGTGGTACCTTCTTCTCTTCTTTTTTTTTTTAAATATGCAGATGCAGATGCACGAAAGTACTGATAAAGAGAAGAGTTATTGAATATGAAAAACTAAAAATAAAGAAAAGAAGGATCATACCATGGTGGGTTGTCTCCCACCTAGCACTTTGCTTTAACGTCCGTAAGTTGGACGCTCCACTAGCTCAATTTTCTGCTACGTGGCGATCTTCCAAAAGGAAGATCTCAAGCTCCTTATTTTTCTGCATCTTCTCGCCATCGTATAGCTTTAGGCGTTGTCCATTAACTTTGATAAGTTCAGAACTTGAAGGATGACTTAGGTGATAAACTCCGTACGGTTTGGCCGTCTCTACTCTGTATGGACCTTCCCATCTGGATCTCAACTTGCCTGGCATGAGCCTCAGACGAAATTTGTAAAGGAGGACTAAATCCCCAGGTTGGAACTCTTTCCTCTTGATGTGCTGATCATGTGCAGCCTTCATCTTTTCCTTGTATAGTCTTGAGTTCTCATAAGCTTCTAGGCGAAGGCTTTCCAGTTCTTACAGTTGCAATTTCCTTTCAGCTCCGGCGTTCTCCATCCCCATGTTGCACTCCTTGACTGCCCAAAAGGCTTTGTGCTCTACCTCAACAGGGAGATGACAAGCTTTTCCATAAACTAAGCGGAACGGACTCATCCCAATGGGTGTTTTGTATGCTGTTCTGTATGCCCAGAGTATATCTTGTAGCCTGGTGCTCCAGTCTTTTCTATGAGGTTTGACTATCTTCTGCAAGATACGCTTTATCTCTCTGTTCGATACCTCGGCTTGCCCATTGGTCTGAGGATGGTATGCTGTTGCAACCTTATGAATTATCCCATGCCTCTTCATTAATCCTGTTAAGGGCCAGAATGTCCTCCACTCTCAGATGAGTGACAGGCCTCTAAGATGGACTAGAATTCTGATTGAGGCATACACCGTCTAATTATCTGATCAGCGCCACATCTCTATAAATATGGGTCATCCCATATATAATATTTAGACTCGCTTTTCAGCTTGTCTCTTTGATGCTTAGAAAAGTTAGGAGGAAATGTGCGGCTAACTAGATAATTAGCTACAGGTGCATACCATGGAGATACCTCAGATACTGCTTGCAGGTTATCAAATGGAAAATTATTATCTATAGGAGCAGAATCATCCTTAATGTGCTCAAGGCGACTCAAGTGGTCTGCCACTAAATTCTAGTTACCACTCCTGTCCTTTATTTCTAAATCAAATTCGTGTAATAGCAGTATCCAACGTATGAGCCTTGGTTTGGATTCCTTTTTAGATAATAGATACTTTAAAACTGCATGGTCCGAATACACTACTACTCTAGTACCAAGTAAATAAGCTCAGAATTTATCCAGAGCAAAAACAATAGCAAGAAGCTCTTTCTCAGTAGTAGTATAATTGGACTGGGCAGCGTCTAAAGTCTTAGACGCGTAAGTAATAACAAAAGGATCCTTACCTTCACGCTGAGCTAGCGCTGCTCCTACTGCATGGTTGGAAGCATCGCATCTGATTTCAAACGGCTGGCTCCAGTCTGGTCCTCTCACAATTGGAGCTTGAGTCAGGGCGGCCTTCAGCTTATCAAACGCTTGCTTGCAATCTTCACTGAACTCGAACTCAATATCCTTCTGTAGTAATCTGGATAAGGGAAGTGCTACCTTACTAAAGTCCTTAATAAATCTCTTGTAAAAACTTGCATGGCCCAGGAACGAACGGACTCCCCTCACAGAAGAGGGGTAAGGTAAACTAGAAATAACATTCACCTTTGTTGGGTCTACAGAAATGCCAGTATTAGATACCACATGTCCTAATACAATCCCTTGTTTCACCATAAAATGACATTTTTCAAAATTCAATACAAGGTTTGTATTAACACATCTATCTAATACTCTAGATAATCCATCTAAGCAAAGGCTAAAAGAATCACCATAAACGCTAAAATCATCCATAAAAACCTCCATACAGTCCTCAATAAGATCAGAGAAAAGACTCATCATACACCTTTGGAAAGTAGCTGGTGCATTGCACAAGCTAAAGGGCATTCTCTTGTAAGCATAAGTCCCAAAAGGACATGTAAAAGTGGTCTTTTCCTGATCCTCAGCAGCTATATGAATCTGGAAATAACCTGTGTAACCATCTAAAAAGCAATAATGTGATTTACCTGATAGGCGATCCAGTATTTGATCAATGAATGGAAGTGGGTAGTGATCCTTACGGGTAGCTTGGTTGAGACACCTGTAATCAATGCAGACTCTCCAAGCATTCTGAACTCTAATTGCTATAAACTCTCCATGCTCATTCTTCATTGTAGTGACTCCAGACTTCTTGGGCACCACTTGTACTGGGCTAACCCATTCACTGTCTGAGATGGGATAGATGATACCTGCTTCCAATAGTCCGGTCACTTCCTTTTTAACAACTTCCAAGATAGTGGGATTCAATCTTCTTTGGGGTTGACGGACAGGTCTTGCTCCCTCTTCTAAAAATATTCTGTGCTCACATACTTGAGGATTGATGCCTACTATGTCTGCCTTAGGAATGGTCTTCCATGTAGGATTGATGATGGCTTATCTGAGTCATTATGGGGCATCTCCAAGATATAAAAATCAGTGGGAAATGTAAGCCCTTTAATGTTCACTAAAACATCTTCAGCAACTCTAGCCACTGTAATAATGCTTTTATCTGCTAACACAAAACGAGCTGCCGACCTTTTTAAGGGAGGGAGCCTCAAAATATCATATATAGACAAAGGCATTGTACTAACACAGGCTCCTAAATCACACATGCAATCATAAATTACTACTCCACCAATAGTACAACTAACTATACAAGGACTTGGGTCACTACACTTTTCAGGTAATCCCTCCATTAAAGCAGATATGGAACTACCTAAAGGAATAGTTTCTAATTCGTTAATTTTGTCTTTATGTATACATAAATCTTTTAGAAACTTTGCATATTTAGGTACTTGTTGAATAACATCAAAAAGAGAAACGGTTACCTCAACCTTTTTGAATATTTCTACCATTTTAGGATCGGGTTCCAGTTGCTTCCTGGGCTTCCTTGCAAGTTGTGGAAATGGAATGGGAGTGGTGCTTTTTGCAGTGTCTGTGCCTCTTGGTGCTTCCTCCTGTGGTTGGTCTTCTTCTTTTTCAGTTATGTCATGTATGTCCTCTTCCTCTTCAACATCTTCTATTTCTACGACCTCTTCAGTTGAGGCGTGCTCTGGTGGGCTTGGCTCCTCCTGATTCCTCTCCTGCAGTGTGGTTCCGGACCTTAGGGTGACAGCATTAATGCCTCCCTTCGGATTGGGTAATGGTTGAGAGGGAATTCCAGTGGAACTTGAAGGTTGGTTATTGGAATTTTGCATTAATCCAATTTGTGAGACAAGAGCTTGTAGAGTAGCGGTCAGACCATTCAGACTGGCATTAATGTTATTTTCCATGGTCTGTTGACTTCGCTCAAAAAATTTTAGTAGCTCTTCATTAGGAGATGAAGAAGGGTGAGTAAATTGAGAGGTCTGTTGTTGGGTATTCTGTGGTCCTTGGGACTGCCTCAGGTGAGGTGCTCTGTAAGGTTGGTTCTGCTGCCTGTTGTTGTTATTATTCCACCTCTGATTTCCCTGATTATCTCTGCCTCCTCTATTATCGTTGTCCCTCCAATTCTGGTTAGAATTGTCCTGCCATCCATGGTTATTATTTCCACCTTGATTGTACCCTTGGTTGGCGTGATCATAGAAGTTATGAGTGGATGCCACCATGTTGTCTTCCTGTTGGAGTTGTGGGCATTCATCAGTATAATGGCTATAATCAGCACAAATTTCGCAAACTCTCTGTGGGATTAACTGTTGGTTTTGCTGTGGTGAAGGAGGTTGAGCTTGCTGAACTTGTTGTTGATTCAATTGCATCTGCTTCAGCAAGTTGGTCATTTTACAGATACTCTGAGTTAGAGCAGTAGTCTCTCTGCTAGAGGATACTTATGCAACGGCTTTTGAACGGCCTTGCTTCTGTCTGTGGTTCCTAGTAGATTCAGCTAAGTCGCTGATCAATTGCCATGCCTCATCAGTGGTCTTGTACTTCTTCATAGACCCATTGCTAGCACTTTCCAATGTGGTCTTATCTTGGGGCCTCATACCCTGTGTGATATAGCTGAGCAACACTATCTTGTCGATCATGTGGTGGGGGCATGCTTCCAGAAGATTATTGAAGCGCTCCCAGTATTCAAAGAGAGTCTCGTTGTCATCTTGAACAATCGTGGAAATGTCTTTCCTCAGTTTATCAGTAACTTCAGATGGAAAGAATTTCTCCAAAAACTCTTTTCTGAGCGTATCCTAGTTGGATACATTTGCTAGGGGTTGAGTGTAGTACCACTCTCTTGCTTTTCCCTCAAGAGAAAACGGGAAAGCTTTCAGCAGAATTGAAGTTTCATCTGTACCATCTCGCCTGACAGTAGAACAGGCTGCCTGGAAATCTCTCAGGTGCTTGATAGGCTCTTGAGCAGGTAAGCCATGAAAATTGGGCATCAAATTGAGCAGTGCGGTCTTTATTTCGAAATCTGTAGCCACCGCTGGGTGATGCGCTTGAAACGGTTGCATTGTAAAATTAGGGGCTCCTTCCTCCTGGATGGTAACTCTCCTAGTTTCTGCCATGTCTTCTGCACGTGAATCAACCGAATCAGTAGAACGGGAGCTGGTTTCTTCCTCAAGTTCACTTTCAGATCCGCCCTCAGAGCGGACTAACCGACACCGAGCTCGCCTTATTCGTGAAATAGTCCTTTCAATTTCAGGATCAAATATTAGCAAGCGCGGATCAGGAAGTGAATGCGTCATTTGACGAAAGAAACAGGCAGCTCATAGTAGCAAAATAAAATAAAATTCAAATAAATAAATTCTAATTAATAACTTTAGCACTCTATTGCAACTCCCCGGCAACGGCGCCAAAAATTGATGCGGGCAGAAATTAGCGAATTAAAAATTGTTAAAATATATACGTTGCAAGTATAATTCTTAATTCGCCAGAAATCCGCTATCAATTTAGAAAGGTGTCACAGAAATATGAAATTAAAATACTGGGAGTATGAATCCCAGGTCGTCTCCCAACGAGTTGCAGAAAAGTGTGCTATTCTATTAATCAGAGGTTTTCAAAAAGATTTGAATTGGGCAAACAGGAATTTAAATTGATGAATTTGAATAATGTAAATAAAAGCCTTGATTGGGAATTGATTAGTTGGAATCCCTATTATTGTTGGAATGCTCTCAGGATTAATTGACAATTAAAGGTTATCCTGTTTAGTTATCCTTCACTAGGTGAAGGAAAGTCAAACAAGTTGGAATGCTACGTCTGTTCACAAGTTGCAATCCACTTAATTAAAAGGGATTGGTGTTAGTGATTAGGAGGCAATCCAACCATAAACCCAATTACGATTTTTCTTTCAAGCCTTCCAACTCAAATGTTCCTTTCAATCAATTCCCCATCAAGTTAGGGAACTACTCACTCATTGTAAAGGTAAAATTCATAGCATATGAAAAGGAATTAAAGAAAGACATTGTAAATAAAAATTAAAATAGTCAATTAAAAATAAAAGTGATCATTGTATTAAATAATCCTAAGAATATTCCAATGGTAAAATTAACAAAGCAAAGAACATGGAAGAGTAACCAAGTAAAGAAAACGAACTAGAATGACGAAGTCTTGATGAGGTAATAACTCTTCTCAGTGTTCCAATGCCAAAAAAAGTAAGCGAAACTAAAATTCTAAGAACTATGAATGTGTAGAGAGAAAACCTAGAGGAGTCGTAAAAAACTAGATCTAAAAACTAAAAAACTGTGTAGAATGAATGTTGTCCTTGGTTTCTGCATGTTCTCTGGCTCTAGTTTGCTGTTCTGGGCCGAAAATTGGGTCAAAATAGGGTCCAAAATCGCCCCCAGCGATTCTGCAAATTATGCAGATCGCGCATGCCACGCGATCGCGTCATCCATGCGGACGCGTCATTCCCGCTTTTCCTCGCCACGCGTTCGCGTCGTCCACGCCTCCGCGTCGCTCGTGCTTTTCCAGTCCGCGCGGTTGCGTAAGCCATGCGGCCGCGTCACTGCGATTTCTCCTCTTTCGCGTGGTCGCATGAGCCATGCGGCCGCGTCACTTCTCGCTGGTTATCTCCTCAATTTCTTGTGTTCCTTCCATTTTTTTGCTAGCTTCCTTTCCAATCTCCAACTCATTCATGCCCTATAAAGCCTGAAACGCTTAACACACAGATCACGGCATCGAATGGAATAAAGAAGAATTAAAATGCATAATTAAAAGTCTCTAGGAAGCAGTTTTTAATCATGTAATAATTTTAGGAAGGAAATATAAATGCATTCTATTTTAATGAATAAGTGGGTAAGGATCATGATAAAACCACACAATTAAACACAATATAAACCATAAAATAGTGGTTTATCAGGTATGTAGGTTTGGTAGTTCCTTCCTTGGTTTGGTTGTTGATGTAGATGGTTTTGTGAGTATTGGTTTTTTGGATTGTTGGTGTTCCATCTTTGGTTGGCTCAATTGTCCCTACCTCCTTGTTGATAATTGTCCTACCAACCTTGGTTGGAGCTATCCCTCTAACCTTGATTAGTGTTGTTACTCCCTTGGTTATAATTGCCTCCTTGTTGGGGGTACCCTTGGTTGAAATTGCTCCCTTGTGAATGGTAACCTTGATTAGGGCGATCATAGAAGGGGCGATCATAAAAGTTGTGGGTAGCCGCTAGAGTGTTATCTTCTTGGAGACTCGGACATTCATCCGTGTAGTGGGAGTAGCATGAGCAAATACCGCATAGTCTTTGGGGGACCAATTGTTGATTTTGTTGGTGTTGAGGAGATGGTGGAGGTTGTTGTTGATTCACTTGGAGTTGCTTTAGAAGACTTGTCATCTCACACAAGGTTTTGGTAAGGGTGGCGGTCTCACTACTAGAAGAGACTTCATTCACGGCCTTTGGGCGGTTGATTCTCCGTCTAGCATGTTGGGTGGACTCGGCCAAGTCGGTAATGAGTTGCCATGCCTCCTCCGTCATCCTATACTTCGACAAAAAACCGTTGCTTGAGGCATCCAATAGATTCTTATCTTGCTCTCTCATGCCTTGGCACACATAACTAAGAAATACTTGAGTGTCAATCATGTGGTTTAGACATGAGTCAAGAAGTTTGCAAAACTACTCCCAATACTCGTATAGGGTTTCCATCTCTTCTTGTACAATACATGAGATCTCCTTCCTTAGCTTGTCCATCATTTCTACGGGCATGAATTTATCAAGGAATTCTCTTCTAAGCAAGTCCCAATCGGCGACAACATCACTAGGTAAGGTATAAAATCACTACTTGGCTCTTCCCTCAAGTGAGAATGGGAAGGCAAACAACCATATGGCCACTTCATCGGATCCTTCCCGCCTAGTGGTCGAGCATACACCATGAAAGTCCTTAAGGTGTCTAATTGGATCTTGTGCAGGAAGTCCATGGAACTTTAGTAGAAGATTGATGAGAGCATCTTGAGTTCAAAGTTTGCATTCAAGTTGGGATGAAGCACATGAAGAGGTTGAAGGACAAAGTCCGGTGCACCCGCTTCCTTGAAAGTAACTCTCCTTGGAGCGGCCATATTGTCAACACCTAAATCAAAAGAAGAACTATTAGTAGTATTAACGGAAGAGTAGATAGTACCTTCTTCGAATGACGCTTCGGAATTAGCCTCAGATATGGTTGGTGAATTGGTAAAAACCTTTTCCCCTTCCTCAAAGGCTAACTGCCTCCGAGCTTGCCTTATGTGAAGCAAAGTTCTTTCGATTTTCGGATCAAAAGGGTCTAAGCTCAGATCCGGTTGTGAACGCATCATACAATGAAGGAGATAAGAAGCTCATGACAACAAGTAGTACTAAGCAAAGGTTAATCCTTACTAACAATTAAATGAACAAACCATCAAATCAAGAAAAAATGCAAGTATGTACATATCAACATATTCACACTGACGAGCGGATTCTTGCCAGTAAAGAATTCCACAAATAAAGTCTCATTGCAAGTATAGTTTCTAAACTAACAGAGAATCCTTTCATACAAATCATTATTTGTCACTTAAGCAAACCCAATAAAAATAAACCGAAGTATTTAAACCTCGGGTCGTCTCTCAAGGAATTGTAGGAAAGTGTGTTATTATTCGTTATGGAAAAAGTATATTTTGGGTTTTTTAACATAAGAAGCAAGAATAGTAATTGGCAATGGAAACAACTAACTATAAAAACTCTGGCAAGGTATGAGAACTGAAAATCCCATCCTAGTTATCCTTATCAATTGTGATGAGAATTGTTTATTGCTCCAACTAGGTCAACCTCTAACTATGAAAGTGAGTTAAGTGGATAAATTAATTTGATTCCTCAGGTCCTAGTCAATTCCTAAGGAAAGACTAGAGTTATTAGAATTCAAATCAATAAGCAAATTCCAATTTTCAATCAACACCGAGTTTGATAACTCAAACGTCTCCAATTACTCAACCCAAGCTAAGAATGTATAAAAAAGCTAAATTAAAATCATAAATATGAAATATCTCAAATTGCATTAAATAGAATATCAAATTAAACATGAGAATTCAAATACGAAATTGGGAAAACAAATAAACTAGAAACTAGAACAAATAAAAGTAGAAGAGAAATTAAATTAAAGGAACATTGAACCTGGAATGGAGAAGAAGTAAACCTAACCTAAGAGAAATCCTAAATCCTAAAACCTAAGAGAGAGGAGAGAGCCTCTCTCTCTAGAAACTACATATCAACCTAAAATTGTGAATTATGGGAAGTTGTATGATGATTCCTCTACTCTGTAGCCTCTAATCTGTGTTTTCTAGGTCGAAAACTGGGTCAAAAATAGCCCAGAAATCGCTGGTTGCGAATCTTAATACGCTGGTTTTCCATTAATGCGACGCGTGCGCGTGATATGATGCCTGCGTGTTGCCTAGATGTACGGTCACTATGGCAAATTATATATAATTTCGAAGCCCTGGATGTTAGCTTTCCAACACAACTGGAACCGTCTCATTTGGACCTCTATAGCTCAAGTTATGACCGTTTGAGTGCAAATAGGTCAGGGCTGACAACTTTGCAGTTCCTTCAATTTCTTGTATTCCTTCCACTTTTTCATGCTTCCTTTCTATCCTCCAAGCCATTCCTGCCCTGTAATCCCTGAAATCACTTAACACACATATCACGGCATCGAATGGTAATAAGAGAGGATTAATATTAGCAAATATAAGGCCAAAGAAGCATGTTTTCAATCATAGCCCAAAATCAGGAAGGAAAACGTAAAACATACGAATTGTATGAATAAGTGTGAGAATAATGGATAAAATCCACTAGATTAAGCACAGGATAAACCCTAAAAATGGGGTTTATCAACCTCCCCACACTTAAACATTAGCATGTCCTCATGCTAAGCTCAAAAGAACTAAAAGAGTGAAGAGGAATGGTAGAGAGTATGAAATGCAACCTCTCTATGTGAATGCAACTACATGCAAAATCTTTCTACCTACTTGGTCAAAGTAAATAAATCTTCCAAGAACTGACATGAACTGGATTTCACTAATTCAAATCATAAAATAAAGTACAAGTAAACTTGTAAGAAGAAAGCTCATGAAAGCCGGGAACAAGGAATTGAGCATCGAACCCTCACTGGAAGTGTATACACTCTAATTGCTCAGGTGTTTAAGGTTTGATTCTCTCAATTCTCTACTAATCTTGCTTTCTAAGACTTGCTCTTCTTCTACCAATCAACAAAGAATTTCAGGCACAGATACACATATCAAGAGGTCTTTTAAGGGTTGTAATGGGGTTAGGGTCAAGGTAGGATTGTATTTGGTCAAGTGGACTAAAATTTGAATCCTTAATTAACCTAAACTTCCCACCTAACTTAAGACAATCCATGTAATTACAATGCAAAATCTAACTGCCCATTAACTATGTTTACCACATATTCATGCATCCCAACTTTAGTACAACTCATATGCATTGCTACCAACATTTACTTTGGGGCATTTTGTCCCCTTTTTGTTATTTGCTCTTTTTCTTTTCTTTTTTTTTTCATAATTTTTCTTTCTTTTGCTTTTCTCAAGGCATATGATTAAGGTATTGAATGCATGAACATATTCTCAACATTCTTTCACATTTTCAGAAAATTCTAACATACTCAATTCTCAAACCAAATGTTCCAAACCCAATTTTCCCACACTTAAATCATAAGCACTCTCACTAGTCTAAGCTAACCAAGGATTCAAATTAAGGACATTATTGTTTTCCGCTTAGAGTTAATGATGTGCTAAAGTAAAGAATAAAAGGGTTAAAATAGGCTCAAATTGGTTTGCAAAGGATAATGAAAGGTTAAGGCCATATGGGTATGTAAGCTTAGTGAAACAAGGCCTCAATCACATAAGTGCATGCATACATTAAACAATGGAAATATAGAATCAAGCAAGACAAAGATCACAATTTTAGAGAGAACAACACACACCAAAAAAATAAAATATTGGTTGATAAGATGCAACCAATCATGTAGGCTCAAAATCTCATTGGTTTTGTGTGTTCGAGCTCTAAAACCATGTTCCAAATTAAAATTTCTTCAAACAAGTTTTTCAAAAAGTTTAATTCAAATTAGTGAAATGCTATAAAAAGTTTCTTGAAAAAGAAAATATTACTTCAACCAAGTGGTAAAATATGCACAAAATCAAACAAACATGTAAATGCAACAATTAATTTAACAAAAAAAAGTTAAACATTGGTGTTGAGTTAGGAAGTACTAACCCACGGAAGTCGGTATCGACATCCCCACACTTAAAGATTGCACCGTCCTCGGTGCATGCAGAGATGTACAAGTGGATGCGTGGCTCCAACTGATGCTTTTTCTCCAAAGATTGTGTAGTAGACTTGTTTATTACTCCAGTTAGAAACTTTTTCTTTTCCCTCGTGGTGGCCAGCCTGAAAAGGGAGAAAAGAAAGGTAACATGTAATTCAAAGGGATAGAGCAAGGAAGAGGGCAGTACAAGTGATAATCATGCTAAGGTAAAGAAGAATGTCATTAACACATGGTCGCGACTTCATGTAATTAGGTCATCAACGGAAATATAGCAAGAAATATGAAGGCAATTAGATGCAAGATATTTATTAGCATACCGGCAAAGGCATGAGTAGCATAGATCAAGCATTAATTGCTAAAATGTATTATCACTCGTAACAAACTAACAATCACGTTTGTATTGACAATTATAATTAATTAATAAAAAATATACGAAGGGTTTTGTGAAAAACAGGCATTAGAGTAGAAGAGTAGAATAATTAAAAATGCACAATGCTATACGGGCTTATTCACAAACACTTAGTATGCATGTTTAATATGATAGGGAAAGTATTAAATTTGAACATGCAAATAACCCAAAAATAATAATTAGTGATAATTGTCAAATAACTCCCTAATAATCCACAAGCAAATATGGAAGAAAACAATCACCCAATTAGATTTCTAACACCAAGTAAAATAATGCAAAAATAGATAAATAATAAAAAGAAGAATAAAAAGAAAATAGAAAGAAAGAACCTTGAGAAGAAGGTGATAAAGAGGGGTAATGAAGAACGTGAAGTGAAGAAAATATGATGGAAGGGAAAAGAAGAAGAGAAAAGTAAAGAAAGAGAAAGAATGGAAAAAGATGGGAGACTAAAGAAGAAAGAAAAGAAAGAAGAAAGAAGAAGAAATAAATTAGGATTTAGAAAGATAAGATATAAAAAACAGGGCTGCGCAGGGTTCAGGTGCGGATTCGCGAATGACGCGTATGTGTAGGTCGCGCACTGAGGGGGCGACGCGTAGGCGTCGGTCACGCATACGCGTGACCATGTTTGTGCTATTCGCGCGAGGGCATCGTGGTGCTCGCACAACCCTCTGTTTGTTTTGGGATATGTGCCAAAATGTCATATGACGCGTGCGCGTCAGGCACGCATACGCGTGGAAGTGCAAAAGTGGAAAATGACGCGCACGCATTAACAACCCGTACGCGTGGGTGGGTTTGTGCTTCTAGCACAATTCCAGCACCAAGCCAGCATAACTTTTGGCCAATACACCTTTTACGTCGAATTCGCAAGGTCACCCGTGTGCGTCATTGACATGTACGCGTGAAGTGCCAAATTCTCAGATGACGCGTACGCGTGAGGGACGCGTACGCGTGGTGATGCTTGTGCGATTGGCACACTTTCTGCACTGTTCCCATGCATCTTTCTGTTCATTTTTATGCAGTTGAAAATGCAGACTATATGCAATACTAATGAGAAGAGTCGCTAAAATAAAACTAAGGAGAGAAAAGAAAGAACAATCATACCATGGTGGGTTGTCTCCCACTTAGCACTTTTAGTTAAAGTCCTTAAGTTGGGCATTTGGTGAGCTCCTTGTCATGGTGGCTTGTGCTTGAACTCGTCTTGAATCTTCCACCAATGCTTGGACTTCCAATAAGCTCTATCAATACCAAGTAAATTTCTCAAGCTTTGATGGAGTTCTTCACAAGCTTTGAGCTCCTAAATTTGATTCTCATATATTTCCGGATCCCAAATCTTGTTTATACACCCGTCTTCAAGTGGATCATGATGATTCTATCCAAGTGGTTCAGCCTTAGAATTCTCATTTAGGCACCCAAACATCCTCCTAAACCCAATTAATTGAGAATTATGCCAACCCTTGCAATCAGGCCTTGAGCTTCCAACCATAACGAACCTAGGATGGTGTTGCCAACCACTACCCATCTCCCTTTTACTCTTAATGCCACAAAGAGCTCTAAGTTGACCATCTATCTCAAGTAAACCATATTCAAGTGGGAAAGTAAACGTCAAGGATAAGAATTTTATCCACTTGAATGTTGTATTGGATGGTAATGGCTTTGGGAAAGGTGTTTCTAATGATCTTGCAAGCTCCACTCCCTTGTGCTCTTCTTTGAATTGTTCCACCTCCTTGTAAGCTTCTTCAATTTCAACCTCTTCCTCTTGGTAGCTTTCTTCTAATTCAATCTCTTCTTCATTGCTTTCCAAGGGTATGGGAGCTTGTGCTTCTTCTTCTTTAATCTCCATGTCAAGTCCAATGGGAGAGAATTCAATTGTAGATAAGGATTCATCAATGATTGAGTCCATCTCTTGATCAACCTCTTCAAAGTCTTCAACCAGGCTATGCCTTGGAGGTTGTACACCCTCCTTAACATCAACATCAAACACCTTGGAAGGAGGCTCTAGGACTAGACTTTCCAATGGAGGTTTAGCATCTCCTAAGTCTGCAACCACTTCTTCCTTTTCAATAATTGCTGCCTTGTCCAGTGGTTTTAGTATAAGATCGTACTCCTCCTTGATGATTTCCTTTCTATGACAACTCCTTTCAACTATTCTTTCATCTTCAAGGGTCTCTCCTACCGCTACCCTTAGGGCCTCCTCTAGCTTCTTATGAAGTATGGATTCGCGAAGATGATTCCTTCTTTCTTGTTCCATATCAATAGCATAATTGGGATCATCTTGCTCTTGGATTGATGGATGTGGGTGCTCTTCCATGAAGGGTGGTGATTGGATGGAAAGATCATTATGTGGTTGAAAAGAAAGTGCACTAGAGCTTGAGGGTTGAATATTGGATGTAGAGGGTTGGTTCATGCGGGATATAAAATTTTGGAGTATCGAGGTGAGACGAATGATGTTAGAGATGAGTGTGTTGTTATCCAATGGAGGTTGGGGTGGATAGGAGGGTTCATTTGTTAGGAGAAAAGGCTCATAATACGGAGATGGTTCTTCTTGATAAGGATATGGAGATGGTGTATATTGAGGTGTTAGTTCTTGAGAGTAATTGTGTTGGGATTGGGGTGGTTCTAAGTATGGCTCATAAGGTTCTTGGCATGGTGGGTAAAGATTAGGGTCATATGGGGGTGTTTGGTGGTAAGGGGCTTGTTGGTATGGTGGTTCAAAGTTTTGTTAAGGAGGGGGTTCATAAGCATATAGTGGGGCTTGTTGGTAATTACAAGGGGGTCCACCATATTCATCATCTTGATATGCACCCTGGAATGACTCTTGACCATAGTAATTTGGTGGAGGTTGCTTATCACGAAAAGGTCCACCATAACTATTGTCTTAGTATACATCATATAATGGTTGTTGGTTATAGTGCATTGGAGGGGGTTGTTGCTAAGAGGGTTGATCAAATCCTTGTGGCTTCTCCCATCTTTGATTCTTCCAACCTTGATGCCTATTCTCATTATAGTTTCCATTCCTTACAACAACATTGGAACCAAACTTGAAACCAGAGGGGTGAGAATTCATAGTAGCTAAAGAAAATAAAAACTAATAAAAATTAATGAAAATAAACTCCTAAAACTAGGAATACTAACAATGAAACGAAAAAGCAAATATTTACAATAACCAATAATAAGGCACACGTTTGCAATGTCCCGGCAACGGCGCCATTTTGACGAGCGAAATCTTACCAGTAAAGAATTCCACAAATAAAGTCTCGTTGCAAGTATAGTTTCTAAACTAACAGAGAATCCTTTCGTATAAAAAATTTTTTGTCACTTAAGCAAACCCAATAAAAATAAACCGAAGTATTTAAACCTCGGGTCATCTCTCAAGGAATTGCAGGGAAGTGTGTTATTATTGGTTATGGAAAAAGTATATTTTGAGTTTTTTAAGATAAGTAGCAAGAATAGTAATTGGCGATGGAAACAACTAATTATAAAAACTCTTGGCAAGGTGTGAGAACTGGAAATCCCATCCTAGTTATCCTTATCAACTGTGATGAGAATTGTTTATTGCTCCCACTAGGTCAACCTCTAACTATGAAGGTAAGTTAAGTGGATAAATTAATTTGATTCCTCAGGTCCTAGTCAATTCCTAAGGAAAGACTAGAGTTATTAGAATTCAAATCAATAAGCAAATTCCAATTTTCAATCAACACCGAGTTTGATAACTCAAGCGTCTCCAATTACTCAACCCAAGCTAAGAATGTAAAAAAGAAGCTAAATTAAAATCATAAATATTAAATACCTCAAATTGCATTAAATAGAATATCAAATTAAACATGAGAATTCAAATACCGAATTGGGAAAACAAATAAACTAGAATACTAGAACAAATAAAAGTAGAAGAGAAATTAAATTAAAGGAACATTGAACCGGGAATGGAGAAGAAGTAAACCTAACTTAAGAGAAATCCTAAATCCTAAAACCTAAGAGAGATGAAAGAGCCTCTCTCTCTAGAAACTACATCTCAACCTCAAATTGTGAATTATGAGAAGTTGTATGATGATTCCTCCACTCTGTAGCCTCTAATCTGTGTTTTCTGGGCCGAAAACTGGGTCAAAAATAGCCCAGAAATCGTTGGTTGCGAATCTTAATACGCTGGTTTTCCGTCAATGCGACGCGTGCGCGTTGCCTAGCTGTATGGCACCTAAAGAAAATTATATATCATTTTGAAGCCCCGGATGTTAACTTTCCAACGCAACTGGAACCGTCTCATTTGGACCTTTATAGCTCAAGTTATGACCATTTGAGTGCGAAGAGGTCAGGGCTGACAGCTTTGCAGTTCCTTCAATTTCTTGTATTCCTTCCACTTTTGCATGCTTCCTTTCCATCCTCCAAGCCATTCCAGCCCTGTAATCCCTAAAATCACTTAACTCACATATCACGGCATCGAATGGTAATAAGAGAGGATTAATATTAGCAAATATAAGGCCAAAGAAGCATGTTTTCAATCATAGCACAAAATCAGGAAGGAAAATGTAAAACATGCGAATTGTATGAATAAGTATGAGAATAATGGATAAAATCCACTAGATTAAGCACAGGATAAACCCTAAAAATGGGGTTTATCACACACTAATCAACAACATGGCACACATATACAATTCCCCGGCAACGGCGCCATTTGGATGAACAAAAATTCTTATGCCTGTATAGAAATTAGCAATGAATCCAACCGTGAGTATAGTCTAACCGACACGCAAATATCGTATCAAACAATTCTAAAATCTATGACCGAGAGTATTAGTCCCGGGTCATTCTCCCTAGGAATTGCCTTAGAATGCACATTATTGATTAGGAAGTCTTTTGTGGTTTTGAAAGTTGATGTAAGAATTCAAGCTGACAAATGTAAACAACAATTGATTAAGATAAAGGCCTTGGCTAAGGATGAGTATTGAAAGTTCCATCATTGTAGTTTCCTTCAATTGAGATGACAATTGGTTATTGCTTCACCTAGTTAACCCCCTAATAACGGAGGAAAGTCAAGTGAAAGTAACTAACTTGAGTTACAAGTCCTAGTCTAACCCTAGGGAAGTCTAGCTTTAGTGCACTCCAAGTCAATTAGCAAGTCTCAATTCCCAATCAACAATTGATATCCACTACTCAAGGGTCTCCAATAACTCAACCCCTTAGCCAAGTAAGAGAAATCTACCCCATAGCTAGGGTTATCATTTCATCAAACATTTGGTGGGCAATTATAGGAGACATGATGAAATTGAGAAAAAGAAATTGAATTAAAGCTATCTAATTTAAGCAATCATCAACAATCAAGCAATTCAATGAAATTTTTCAATTCATTAATCAAAATTCAAAGTAACAAAGTCAAACCTAGATCCAAAGTGAGTGAATCAAAAGAACACAAATTGAGAATAGGAGAAGAGTAGATCTACAATTTGCATCAAAGTAAAAGTGAATTAGAAATGGATCTCACCAAGAAATCAAAAGAGAATTGCAATGGAGAAAGTAAAATCCTAGAGAGAAGTTAGAGTTTCTCTCTCTAAAAACAAGATGTAACTAACTCCCCAAAATATCTAGAATAATGTCTCCTTTTTAATCTCACTAATCCATGGTCTTCTTATGCTCTTCCCGCCAGAATTCTGCCCTAAAACAGGGCCTGTAACTACCTGAAATTGCCTAACACATTTTCTTCTTAAAAAATCACGTGCGGCCATCGGCGCTATTTGCGATCCACGCGCAGGTGCGCAGTATGTGCGCGCGTCCAAGGATTTTTGGCCCAGCCATATAAGCGCGCTGGCTTCTCGTTTCGGCTCCATCGTGCCGGCTCTGAGGATGCACATCCACGCGTACACGTATGGTGCGTGCGCGCGCCCATGCCCAAATTCCAAAACTCTAATTTTTCCATGCTCCTTCCATTCATGCATGCTTCCTTCATCCCTCTTGCCATATTTGCCATATAACTTCTGAAACCACTTAACAAATGGATTATGGTATCGAATGGTAATAGAGGAGGATTACGATATATCAATTCTAGTGCAAAAGAAGCATGTTTTCATCTATGAAGCAAAGTTCGGGAAGGAACACAAAGTCATGCATTTTTATATGAATAAGTCTGAAAGATCATTGATAAAACCCTCAAAATTCATACAAGATAAACCCTCAACACGAGGTTTATCACATGCGTACGCAGAACTGTACATGTGTACGCAGGTACTGGCTTCTGTCGAGCACTTCTGCATACGCGGCATGGTCCAATTTTACTTGGATGTGTAAGAACCGTAACTAAGCAACCAGTTAATTAAGTGATTATATTGCCCGAATTAGATACCGAAAAGTTAGAGAGAGAATTTGAGGATTTAAAGGTGATTTTTGGACTCAGTAGGTCTTTCTGAGTCAGGAAATGTATTTTCTGCAAAAAACCGTGAAAAACTACGAACCGGCAGTTTAACCGGTTGAACCGGTTTAAGTCTGCCTGGTACCGCACGAGAAAAAGTGAAAACCGTCAAAAATCTTAGAAAAACATTAGAAATGGAAAACCGGGCGTTAATTTTAAAGGTTTAGCCCAACTTTAGGCCCAAGCCCAACATATAAAAGGTTCATTAATGAACCCATTTCCAACACACACACACATAAACACAACTCACTCTTGCTGAAATAGAAAGGGGAGAAGAGGAAGAAGAAAACACTACTCACCCATCTCTTCTTTCCACGATATCGCGAGCTATGGTGCTCCGATTTACGTGCTGTCAATGGCTATGCGTTCCTTGCGAAGAGCTCTACAAAACCCATATAAGAAACTAGTAAGGTAAGCTTGAAATTCTCCTAGTTCTTCTCTCCAAAATTTCGGGTGTTTAGGGCTTTGGGTTAAATGAGTTTTTGTAATTTTGGATGTTTAAGTTTGCTCTAATCCTTGCTTAGCATTGGATTCTTGCTATCAAATTTGTTGGAAAAAGTAAGAGCCATTAAACCCTTGTGATTTGATGTTTAAATGGAACCCTAGGTTGATTTGTGATGGTTTATGCATATATAGTTTGATTATTATGACTTTGGGAGCTATTGGAACATATTGGTGCTTGTTGAAGTGGAATTGAAAGCTTGGTTAGGAGTTGGGAGCTTGCTTGTGCTCATTTTGGGTTTTGGTGCATATAGGGAATCAGCCAAGATATGGTTTTTGTTTTCCTCTATGTAGTATATAACATTCATGGACACTTAGGCTAGTGACCCATAGGATAGGTTTGAAATAAAATAATTGTTGATGTGTTGAATGTTGATGTATGATGGTTTATGATGAGTTGATGAATATTGGGTTCAATTATGATGTTTGATAATGATATGATGATGTTGAATGATTTCATGGATTGGAAAGTTGGTTTATCATGATAGTTGTGATGTTGTGGTTGATGAAATGGTAAATTTGAATGTGGTTTGATCATAAGTGTTATATAGTTGATGTTAAAGTTGAGAAAGTGAAATGTGAAGGAAAATATGGTAAGGTTTCTGTACGATGCCACAAAGGGTTAATTTTGATGAAAAGGGGAGTTTAGAATGGTTTGGTATGGTTTGGGAATGTGTATGGTAAGAAATTGAGGAAATTGTAGAATTTGATAAAAGTGGATTTTTGGTGAACTTTTTCTGATCATAACTTTTGCTTCAGTTTTCAAAATTGATTGAAATTTGTTTAGAATTAAAGTCTATTAAAAATCCTTCAAAACGATATAAAGTTTGTAAAATTTGGGTTTTTGTAGAGGGAGTTATGATGATTCAAAGTTGGTGTTGAAAATATGAAATTCCGCTAAGTTGCAGAATTTTAGGATTTCTGATGTGTGCGCACACACAACCCTGTGAAAATCTTATTCTGTGCAGACGCACAAACCTGTGCGCACACATAAGCAGGGAAGTGCTTACTGGTTGCAGTGCTAGCACAGCTGGTGCGCGCACACATCAATGAAGAATTGCAACCTGTGCATACTGATAAACCACTATTTTATGGTTTATATTGTGTTTAATTGTGTGGTTTTGTCATGATCCTTGCCCACTTATTCATCAATTTAGCATGCATTTAGATTTCCTTCCTAAATTTAGTACATGTTTGAAAATTATTTCCTAGAGACTTTAATTATTTACTTTTAATTCTCCTTTATTCCATTCGATGCCGTGATCTGTGTGTCAAGTGTTTCAGTCCCCATAGGGCATGAATGAGATGGAGATTGGAGAGGAAGCTAGCAAAAATAGAAGGAACACAAGAAATTGAGGAGATAACCAGCGAGAAGTGACGCGGTCGCATGGCTCACGCGACCGTGCGAAGGAGCGCAAATCGCAGCGACGCGGCCGCATGGCTTGCGCGGCCGCGCGGATTGGAAAGCACAGGTGACACGGTAGCGTGGACGACGCGAACGCATGGAGAGGAAAAAGCGCAAGCGACGCGTCCGCATGGACGATGCGATCGCGTGACATGTGCGATCTGCATAATCTGCAGAATTCGATGGGGTGATTTTGGGCCTTATTCCGACCCAGTTTTTGGCCCGGAACAACAGACTAGAGTCAGAGAATATGCAGAAACAACAGAGACATTCATTCAGGGTAGTTTTAGATCTAGTTTTTCACTCTCTTAGGTTTTTTTCTCTAGTTTTTAGGATTTTAATTTTCAATTGATCTTAGCATTGGAACATTGAGAAGAGTTATTTCCTCATCAAGACATCATCATTCTAGTTTGTTCTCTTAACTTGGTTCTAATCTTCCATGTTCTTTGTTATGTTCAATTTTGTCATTTAAATACTTTTATGATTATTTAATGCAAGGATTGTTTCTTTTTAATTCAATTTCAATATCAATAATCATGTCTTCTTTTAATTTCCTTTCATGTGCCATGGATTCTTTATTTACAATGCGTGAGTAGTTCCCTTACTTGATGGGGAGTTGATTAAAAGGAACTCTTGAGTTGGAAGGATTGAAAGAAAATTTGTAATTGGGTTAAATGTTGGATTGCTATCTTGTCACCAACCCCAATCCCTTTGAACTAAGTGGGTTGCAACTTGTGAACAGATCTGGCATTCCCACTTGTTTGACTTTCCTTTACCTAGTAAAGGATAACCAAACAGAACAACCATTAATTATAAATTAATCTTGAAATCATCCCATCAATAATAGAGATTCCAGCTAATCAACTCCCAATCAAGGCTTTTATTCATATTAATTAAATTTCCTCTTTTTAATTTTCCCTCTACTTAACTCAACTTCTTGGAACATCTGATTAATAAAACAGCACACTTTTCTGCAACTCATTGGGAGACGACCTGGGACTTAAACTCCCAGTAATTTTAATTTAAACTTTCAGTGCCACACTTCTAAATTGATAGGCAGATTTTCGGTGAATTAAGAACTATACTTGCAAAGTAACCATTTTAATAAATTTTTAATTCACCAGCTTCTGCTTCCCATCAATTTTTGGCGCCGTTGCCGGGGAGTTGCAATAGAGTGCTAATTTTATTAATTAGAATTTATTTATTTGCATTTTATTTAATTTTGCTACTATGAGCTACATGTTTCTTCGGTCAAATGACACGTTCACTTCCTGATCAGCGCTTGCTAATATTCGATCCTGAAATTGAAAGGACAATTTCACGAATAAGGCGAGAACAGCGTAGGTTAGCCCGCTCTGAGGGTGGATCTGAAAGTGAATTTGAGGAAGAAACCAGCCCCCGTTCTACTGATTCGGTTGTTTTATGTGCAGAAAACATGGCAGCTAGAAGAGTTACCATTCAGGAGGAAGGAGCTCCTGATTTTACAATGCAACCGTTTCAAGCGCATCATCCAGCGGTAGCTATGGATTTTGAAATAAAGACCGCACTTCTAAATTTGATGCCCAAGTTTCATGCCCTACCTGCTCAAGAGCCTATCAAGCACTTGAGAGATTTCCAGGCAGCCTGTTCTACTGTCAGGCGTGATGGCACTGATGAAACTTCAATTCTGCTGAAAGCTTTCCCGTTCTCTCTTGAGGGAAAAGCAAGAGAGTGGTACTACACTCAACCTCTAGCAAATGTATCCAACTGGGATACACTCAGAAAGGAGTTTCTGGAGAAATTCTTTCCATCTGAAGTTACTGATAAACTAAGGAAGGATATCTCTACAATTGTTCAGGATGACAATGAGACTCTCTTTGAATACTGGAAGCGCTTCAATAATCTTCTGGAAGCATGCCCCTACCACATGATTGACAAGATCGTGCTACTCAGCTATGTCACACAAGGAATGAGGCCCCAGGATAAGACCACATTGGAAAGTGCCAGCAATGGGTCTATGAAGAAATACAAGACCACTGATGAAGCTTGGCAATTGATCAGTAATTTAGCTGAATCTACTCGGAACCACAGACAGAAGCAAGGCCGTTCAAGGGTCATTGCAGAAGTATCTTCTGGCATAGAGACTGCTGCTCTAAATCGAAGCATCTGTGAGATGACCAACCTGCTGAAGCAAATGCAGTTGAATCAACAAGCTCAGCAAACTCAACCGCAGCAAAACCAACAACTAGTCCCACAAAGAATTTGCGGAATTTGTGCTGATTACAGTCATTACACTGATGAATGCCCGCAGCACCAACAAGAAGACAACATGGTGGCATCCACTCACAACTTCTATGACCGCCACAACCAAGGGTACAATCAAAGTGGAAATAATAACCATGGATGGCAGGACAATTCAAACCAGAATTGGAGGGACAACAATAATAGAGGAGGCAGAGATAATCAGGGAAATTAGAGGTGGAATAATAACAACAACAGGCAGCAAAATCAACCTTACCGAGTACCTCACCTGAGGCAAAACCAAGGACCACCGAACAATCAGCAGCAAACCTCTCAATTTACTCATTCTTCTGTATCTTCTAATGAAGATTTATTACAAGCTTTTGAGAAAAGACAACTGGCCATGGAAAATACCATCGTGAACAATATTAACGCCAGTCTGAATGGTTTCACCTCTACTCTGCAAGATTTTATGTCATAGCTTAGTTCAGCACAAAATTCCAGTAACCAACCTTCAAGCACCACTGGAATCCCCTCTCAACCATTACCCAATCCAAAGGGAGGCATTAATGCCATCACCCTGAGGATCTTCAATCTGAATGGAGTCATTGACAACCCCCCAGAAGATCGTTCTATCTTTCAGTGTGATGTCATAGACGAAAGTGTGGCTGAAGTTCAAAAAGAAGAGTTTGAAGAGAGGCACACTGGACAAGGTCCAAGTGTGGGGACCCTCTTAATTGACAATGAGGACACTTCGCCATTTTCGCAAGTCCCAGATAATCCAGAGCCTACCCATGATCGAAAGATAGAATTGAAACCTCTCCCTCCACATCTCGAATATGCTTATCTTGAGGATGAGCAGAAGCTTCCGGTTATTATTGCTAGGGAACTGACTTCTCAACAAGAAGAGCAGTTACTTGATGTACTGAGGAAGCATAAGAAGGAAATTGGGTGGAGTTTGGCAGACATAGTGGGAATTAACCCTCAAGTATGCGAGCACAGAATATTTTTAGAAGAAGGAGCAAGACCTGTCTGTCAACCACAAAGAAGATTGAATCCTACCATCTTGGAAGTTGTCAAAAAGGAAGTGACCAGATTATTGGAAGCCGGTATCATATATCCCATTTCAGACAGTGAATGGGTAAGCCCAGTACAAGTGGTGCCCAAGAAATCTAGAGTCACTACCATGAAGAATGAGCATGAAGAGCTCATAGCAACTAGAGTTCAGAATGCTTGGAGAGTCTGCATTGATTACAGACGTCTCAACCAAGCTACCCGTAAGGATCACTACCCACTTCCATTCATTGATCAAATGCTGGATCGCCTGTCAGGTAAATCACATTATTGTTTTTTAGATGGTTACACAGGTTATTTCCAGATTCATATAGCTCCTGAGGATCAGGAAAAGACTACTTTTACATGTCCTTTTGGGACTTATAAGAGAATGCCCTTTAGCTTGTGCAATGCACCAGCTACTTTCCAAAGGTGCATGATGAGCCTTTTCTCTGATCTTATTGAGGACTGTATGGAAGTTTTTATGGACAATTTTAGCGTTTATGGTGATTCTTTTAACCTTTGCTTAGATGGATTATCTAGAGTATTAGATAGATGTGTTGATACAAACCTTGTATTGAATTTCGAAAAATGCCATTTTATGGTAAAGCAAGGGATTGTATTAGGACATGTGGTATCTAATAATGGCATTTCTGTAGACCCAGCAAAGGTGAATGTTATTTCTAGTTTACCTTACCCTTCTTCTGTGAGGGAAGTCCGTTCGTTCCTTGGCCATGTAGGTTTCTATAGGAGATTTATTAAGGACTTTAGTAAGGTGGCACTTCCCTTATCCAGATTACTGCAGAAGGACATTGAGTTCGAGTTCAGTGAAGATTGCAAACAAGCATTTGATAAGCTGAAGACTGCTCTAACTCAAGCCCCAATTGTAAGAGGACCCGACTGGAGCCAGCCGTTTGAAATCATGTGCGATGCTTCCAACCATGCAGTAGGAGCAGCGCTGGCTCAGCATGAAGGTAAGGATCCTTTTGTTATTGCCTATGCGTCTAAGACTTTAGACACTGCCCAGTCCAATTATACTACTACTGAGAAAGAGCTACTTACTATTGTTTTCGCTCTGGATAAATTCCGAGCTTATTTACTTGGTACAAGAGTAGTAGTGTATTCGGACCATGCAGCTCTAAAGTATTTATTAGCTAAAAAGGAATCCAAACCAAGACTTATACGTTGGATACTGCTGTTACAAGAATTTGATTTAGAAATAAAGGACTGTAGTGGTAATCAAAATTTAGTAGCGGACCACTTGAGTCGCCTTGAACATATTAAGGATGATTGTACTCCTATAGATGATAATTTTCCTTTTGACAACCTGCAAGCAGTATCTGAGGTAGTCCCTTGGTACGCACCTGTTGCTAATTATTTAGTTAGCCGCACATTTCCTCCACATTTCTCTAAACATCAAAGAGACAAGCTGAAAAGCGAGTCTAAATATTATATATGGGATGACCCATATTTATAGAGATGTGGCGCTGACAAGATAATTAGACGATGTGTACCTCAATCAGAATTCCAGTCCATTTTAGAGGCCTGTCACTCATCTGAGAGTGGAGGACACTTTGGCCCTCAAAGAACAGCTAGAAAGATATTAGACTGCGGATTCTGGTGGCCTACTCTTTTTAGAGATGCTGCTGAGTTTTGTAAATCTTGTCACCCATGCCAGAAATTTGGTAACATATCCAGGAGGGATGAGATGCCTCAACAATATATGCTTTTCTGTGAAATTTTTGATGTATGGGGCATTGACTTCATGGGTCCATTTCCAAATTCTAGTGGATATTTTTATATATTGTTAGCTGTGGATTATGTTTCCAAATAGGTGGAAGCAATTCCTACCCGCACTGATGATGCTAACACTGTTGTTTCCTTTGTGAGAAACCATATTATATGCTGCTTTGGATCACCACGAGCGATCGTGAGCGATCAAGGCACCCATTTTTGTAACAGGAGACTCACAGGATTGATGAAGAAGCATGGGATAATCCATAAAGTTGCAATAGCTTACCATCCCCAAACTAATGGGCAAGCCGAGGTGTCAAACAGAGAAATTAAGCGTATCTTGCAGAAGATAGTAAAGCTTCATAGAAAAGACTGGAGCACCAGAATACAAGATGCACTGTGAGCATACAGAACAGCATACAAGACACCCATTGGGATGAGTCACTTCCACATGGTTTATGGAAAAGCTTGCCATCTCCCAGTTGAAATAGAACACAGAGCCTTCTGGGCAGTTAAGGAGTGCAACATGGGAATTGAGAGTGCTGGAGCTGAAAGAAAGTTGCAACTGCAGGAACTGGAGAACCTTCGCCTGGAAGCTTATGAGAACTCCAGAATATACAAGGAAAAGATGAAAGTTGTGCATGATCAAAACATCAAGAAGAGAGAGTTCCAACCTGGAGATTTTGTTCTCCTTTACAAATTTTGACTGAGGCTCATGCCCGGTAAGTTGAGATCAAAATGGGAAGGTCCATATAGAATAGAGAAGGCTGAACCGTACGGAGTTTATCACCTAAGCCATCCTTCAAGCTCTGAACTTATTAAGGTTAATGGACACCGCCTGAAGCTATACCATGGTGAGAAGGTGCAGAAAAATAAGGAGCTTGAGATCTTCCGCCTGGAAGATCCCCACATCGCAGCAGATTGAGCTATAGGAGCGTCCAACTTACGGACGTAAAAGCAAAGTGCTTGGTGGGAGACAACCCACCGCGATATGATCGTTCTTTTCTTCACTTTTAGTTTTTCTTCTTTAATAACTCTTCTCTTTATTAGTACTTCCGTGCTCTTTCATATGCATGTTTTTATATTTCTTTAAAAAAAAAAATGCAGGAGGAGCGCTGGAATTGTGCCAATGGCACAAATTACCCCACGCGACCGCGTCGCTTGGACATCATGACCTCCCACGCGACTGCGTGCCTCACGCGGCCGCGTGCCCTGCATTTTCGACGTAAAAGGGTACACAATGCTATATTGTGCGAGAGTGGTGCTGGATTGGTGCTGGAAGCACAATCCTTGTCACGCGACCGCGTCGCCGACGCGGCCGCGTCGACTATTCTCTGACGCACACTCACGCGATCGCGTCACCCAATTTTGGCAAATAAAATGAATCGAACAGAGAGTTGTGCTGGAGCGAGGCTGCACTCACGCCAGCAGCGCAACACCGGTCACGCGACCGCGTGACCGACGCGATCGCGTCATCTTAGCTGATGCGCACCCACGCGAACGCGTGCCTTCTGCGGCCGCGTCGCATGCTCCGCACTGCTAAACCTCAATTGCCAACTTATCTTATCTTTTTTTCCTCCAAATCCTAATTTTTTCTTTTCCTTCCTTCTTTCTTCTTCCCCCCCTCCCCCTTCTATCTCACCTTTCCCTCTCTCTCTCTCTCCCCCATTAACAAGGTTTTACCTTCTTCTTCCTTCTTCTCTTTTCTATCATTCTTATTATATTATGTATATATTATTATTTTCTTTTTCTTTTCTTTTTCTTTTCAAACTTTTATTTTTCTTTATTCTTCTTTTCCCTTTTTACATGGTGTTAGAAATTTTTTGCGTCATTATCCCTCATTATATGCTTGTGACTTGTTACAATTCAATTGACAATTATTACCTTTAAGGGATTGCTTGCATGTTCAATTTCATACTTTTTATATCTTGTTTAACATGCACGCCATGTGTTTGTGAAACTGCCCATATAGCATTATGCACTTCTCTATGTTACTATATTATTCAATGCTTGCTTTTCACAACTTTCCCTTATTATTTTATTAATTGAATTCAATTGTCAATACAAATGTGATGGTTTGTTATAAAGTAATGCTTCGTCTACGCTACTCATGCCTTTGCCTGCATGCCAATAAACCTCTTGCATTCCTTTGTCCTACATGCACTTGCTATATTTCCATTGATGAGCTTTTCACATGTAATCCGGACCATGTGTTAATGCCATTTATATTTATCATGCATTGACTATCACTTACAATACCCTCTCCCTTGCTCTATCTCTTTGAATTTAATTCCCTTTTTCTTCCCTTCCTTCAGGATGGCCACCAAGAAAGGAAAAGAGAAAGCTACTTCCAAACCACCAGCAAGAAGAGGAACTAAAAGAGCATTAGTGACAGAGCCTTCTTCAACCGCAGTCAAGCCCTCGACAAAAAGAGTTAAGAGAATAATAAAGGTTGATGACAAGGAGAAAGCCTTTCCAGCAAAGGACTCTGTGCGATTTCCCAATCGCTACTGTGAGCAGATGTTCCCTATCCTAGCAGAAAGGAACTATAACAATGAATACCTTCTTATCCTCCCGTCTAATATTGCCACCTTTGTTGAGCCGCAAATTGAGCGAAGACAATGGGGTTTCCTACGGAAACAGCCAAGGCAGGTCAATCTTTCTTGGGTAGTTGAGTTCTACTCCAACTTCTACATACCGACCTTGCAGTCTGTTTATGTCCGGCAGAAATAAGTCCCCATCACAAAAGAGGCCATTCAGCAAGTTCTGAGTCTTCCCCCTATTCCTGCAGGAATGGACACTTTTCAAGAAGCCACTCTTCAGCGCCAGAGATACCAATTTGACTGGGACTCCGTTCTCGGAGTCATTGCATTACCTGGCAGCCGTTGGATCTACGGATACCACCGTACCCGCCCTAAGGGAATCTTGGCTTCCGCACTTACCTTGGAAGCTCGCGTATGGGCACAGATCATGTCCCATTACGTCTTTCCGAGCACCCATGAGTCCTCCTTCACTGCAGACATGGCTGTTCTACTATGTTGCATCCTTACAGACCAACCTCTGAATCTTTCAAGACACATCTGGAATGCTATGGAGCATGTACAAATCGCGGGCAACCTACCTTTTCCCGCCTTGGTCTCAGATCTTGTCTCAGCAGCCGGAGTCTCCTACAGAGCTGGGGACACCAAAGCCATGCTTCCACGGGATGATCAATATATCCCTCACGGGAAATACCTCAGACTTTCAGCAGCCACTACAAGCCAGCCTACTGAGCCAGTTGAAGATATTCCTTCTTCAACACCACAAGCATCTACAACTGAGAAATTGCTCCAGCAGATAATCGAATGGTTAGATCGGCATGAACTGAAAACTAAGATGAGAGAGCGCCGTAACGAGTGCCGATTCAAACACCTCAAGGAGCTACTCAAGGAATGCTTCAGAGACTCAGACACCCCGGACTCCACTTCCTTTACTAGCACTGGGAGCCATGATGGTCCCGACTTTGGAGATACTGCTACCAGCCCACCCCTGTTTCTAACAGATGGCACCGAGGATGGTGCAAAGCCTTAAGTGTGGGGAGGTCGGTCAGTACCTGACTTCCAGAGGTAAATTCTCTTCTCTAGCACCAATAATTAGGATATTTTAGTTAAATTTTCTTTCCTTTATAGAATAGAATAAATTGCATAGGTTAGAATAGTTGCATGCATGTTCTACTTGATTGAAAAGACAATAAGTTTCTTTTAAAAATCTATCTTTGGAACAAAATTTCACTAATTTTTCAAAATTTTTATGATAAATCTGCTTGATCTTCTTGCACTTTTATCAGTTTTATTGTATAATGATAGAATTAGTGGAATTTGATTTGTAACTGTTTTGAAAGGCTTATTTACTTTTGATCAAGTGGACAATAATCATATAGTTGCATTCATTTATATACGTAGGATTGCATTGCATTTCATGAGTTTCTGCATGTTCATAATTATTTCCTTGTCTCCTTCAATTTAGCATGAGAACATGCTAATGTTTAAGTGTGGGGAGGTTGATAAACCACTATTTTATGATTTATATTGTATTTAATTGTGTGGTTTTATCATGATCCTTGCCCACTTATTCATCAATTTAGCATGCATTTAGATTTCCTTCCTAAATTCAGTACATGTTTGAAAATTGCGTCCTAGAGACTTTAATTATTTACTTTTAATTCTCCTTTATTCCATTCGATGCCGTGATCTGTGTGTCAAGTGTTTCAGTCCCCATAGGGCATGAATGAGATGGAGATTGGAGAGGAAGCTAGCAAAAATGGAAGGAACACAAGAAATTGAGGAGATAACCAGCGAGAAGTGACACGGTCGCATGGCTCACGCGACCGCGCGAAGGAGCGCAAATCGCAGTGACGCGGCCGCATGGCTTGCGTGGCCGCGCGGATTGGAAAGCACAGGTGACGCGGTAGCGTGGACGACGCGAACGCATGGAGAGGAAAAAGCGCAAGCGACGCGTCCGCATGAACGACGCGATTGCGTGACATGTGCGATCTGCATAATCTGCAGAATTCGATGGGGGCGATTTTGGGCCTTATTCCGGCCCAGTTTTCGGCCCGGAACAGCAGACTAGAGTCAGAGAATATGCAGAAACAACAGAGACATTCATTCAGGGTAGTTTTAGATCTAGTTTTTCACTCTCTTAGGTTTTTTTTTCTCTAGTTTTTAGGATTTTAATTTTCAATTGATCTTAGCATTGGAACATTGAGAATAGTTATTTCCTCATCAAGACATCATCATTCTAGTTTGTTCTCTTAACTTGGTTCTAATCTTCCATGTTCTTTGTTATGTTCAATTTTGTCATTCAGATACTTTTATGATTATTTAATGCAAGGATTGTTTCTTTTTAATTCAATTTCAATATCAATAATCATGTCTTCTTTTAATTTCCTTTCATGTGCCATGGATTCTTTATTTACAATGCGTGAGTAGTTCCCTTACTTGATGGGGAGTTGATTAAAAGGAACTCTTGAGTTGGAAGGATTGAAAGAAAATTTGTAATTGGGTTAAATGTTGGATTGCTATCTTGTCACCGACGCCAATCCCTTTGAACTAAGTGGGTTGCAACTTGTGAACAGATCTGGCACTCCCACTTGTTTGACTTTCCTTTACCTAGTAAAGGATAACCAAACAGAAAAACCATTAATTATAAATTAATCTTACAATCACACCATCAATGATAGAGATTCCAACCAATCAATTCCCAGTCAAGGCTTTTATTTATATTATTTAAAATTCCTCAATTTAATTCCCAATTTACCTAGCTCAACTTCTTGGAACATCTGATTAATAAAACAACACACTTTTCTGCAACTCGTTGGGAGACGACCTGGGACTTAAACTCCCAGTAATTTTAATTTAAACTATCAGTGACACACTTCTAAATTGATAGGCAGATTTTTGGTGAATTAAGAACTATACTTGCAACGTAACCATTTTAATAAATTTTTAATTCACCAGCTTCTGCTTCCCATCACATACGCACAACCCTGTGCGCACGCACACGTTGGGGAGGCTAGTCTGTTGAGGGCGCTGGCACATGTTGTAAGAGTGAATAGACTTGTAAATTTTGACACCTGTGCATACGCACACCACTGTGCATACGCACACTTTTTAAAACTCTCCAGAGTGTGCGTGCGCACAGTGCACACGCCTTGTTTCTCAAATTTCACTTTGTTTTCAATTATTCTACCTTCCCAACATGGTTGTAAGCTTCTCTAACACCATTTTAGGACTCTTGGGCCTAGTTTGGGATATTTATAACATGGAAAAGAATCTAAGGGTTTTAAATGATATTAGTTGGAAAAATTAGAAAATGAAGGATTAGGTTTTGGGTGTACTGAGGATGGTTTGACGTTATGTGAAAGATGATTGATATATGAGATGAGGAATGATGAACTGTTGATGTTTGGAAACTGAAATATGAATTAACTGTGGTTGAGAGGAGTCGAAGACTCTTAATGAGGTGATGGATCCATGTATACTGAAAATGTTTTCTAAAAACCACTGAGGTACTGATTTGCACTGAGATTATGAGACGCTATGTGTCCAGCAGGGATGGTGGTTAATCCCGCTTACGTTGAGATGTGAGGTCTGAGGCAAGAGAATCCCACTCGCATCCCTTCGGATCAATAAAGCGTGCAGGCGTAAAATCTTGGACAGTGATCCGAGCACTATATCTCGGGGGTTCCCATTGATGATTCCGAAGGGCGACATCTCCATGGAGATGTATCGGGTTGG
Organism: Arachis ipaensis; assembly: GCF_000816755.2. NCBI lineage: Eukaryota > Viridiplantae > Streptophyta > Magnoliopsida > Fabales > Fabaceae > Arachis > Arachis ipaensis. Next base: position 46,002,252 of record NC_029790.2, on the reverse strand, counting down.
CAGTTGAACAAACAATGTGATATCACAGCCAGTACGGCAGGCATTCATCATATGCATTTTCTATCTGTTTGTATGCTTTGATTACTTGAAATGGCTTGCCTATTTGTGTAACATGCCTATTTGCTATTTGAATTATTTGTCTTATATGCTTTTACTTGTGTTTTACTTGCATTGTATATTATCTATGTTTTCTGCTGGGATTGAGGAGGTTCGGAAGGCGGTGGCGATGGGATCACATGGAGGATCGGTTGGTGAAGGCTGTGGGACAGTGGTGTTGGTTAGAATAGAAATTCCCTTAGATAGATTACCCAGTTTATCTATGTTAAGGTTTATATAATTATGCTTATTGGTTTTAGTATGCTTTAAGTTTGAACTCTTATGACGGATATGAAGCTTAGGATTGCCTTTCGCGTCCCGGGTTCTTATATCCTACATCACTGGGTACTGTTACCATACTGAGAACCTCCGGTTCTCATACCATATTTCTGTTGTATTTTTCAGATGCAGGTCGCAACGCGCCTCGGTGAGCTGTCTGGTTGGTGACAGAAGCGGAGGATCCGGATATCTTTTTTAGTCTTTTTGGCTTATTTTGTGTATATGTCTCTCACTTTTTTATTTTGTTTTGCCTAGAGGCTTGTATTTGAGAGAACAAAACTTGTATAAGCTGTTTTTACTGTCTGGTTCTTTTTGGTCTGTATATAGCTAGCCGGCTTAAACTCTACGAGCCGTGGCTAGATTCTTATGATATTATACTATTATATTTTGATATATCTTATCTATATCTTGGGCTTTAAGTTAGAAGCTTCGTTAGTACATTTTGCGCTTTGTAAATCCTGTTTTTGAGCTATATCCTTCATCGGGCTTCTAGATTATACTATTCTTTCTATATATATTATATGTATGAGCTTAGAACTATCGTAATCTCTGATTAACATTTTCTTTACGACACAAGGTAAAGCGTAGGCTAATTAGGGTGTTACAGGATGCATACGTGAGACCTAGTTATGTGTCTGTGGTGTTTATTTTCAAGGAGAGGCTTGGATAAGTAAATCCGAGGGGTGCTTCATCACCTGGTAACTTGAGTTAACTAACTCGGGATTATCGATTGAAAATCCACAATCAAGAGCCACCTTGTGATAAAATACTTAGAAATCCAAAGAGATTCTGGACACCAATGTCTGGAAGTATTCTCTGGTTATATACTTGTGGTGTATTTATGTCAAGGAGAGGCTTGAGTGACTAAATCCTTTGGGGTGCTTCATCACCTAGTAACTGAAACCAACTGGTTTGGGATTATCAATTGAAAACTTATTATCCAAAGTTGCCTTGAGACAAAACACCTAAAATTGAACGGATTGAAAATTCCTTCTAAAACAAAATATGAGAATTTGGTTGAAGGATCATGCAATTGCGATAAGAAAGTCTCACAGTATCAGTCAAGCCTAAGTTTAGGATGGATACAAATCTTTAATGAATTATTCAATTCTTGATCAATCACTTCAATTGTTCTTGTTTCTCTCTTTTCAAATTCTCTTCTTGCTTAAGGACAAGCAATATTTCAAGTTTAGTATTGTTTGATGTATTTGCATCATTAGTAGTTTTCCTTTATGAATTTTATTAATTTTTCAATAGTTTTTATTTTCTTTTAGCAATAAATGCATAGATAAGTAAAGAACATGTTTAACGCATTGAATAATGTGTTTTAGGAGATTTTGAAGATGAACCAAGCAACACAAGACCAAAGAAGAACAAAAAGAACCAAGGACACACATTCAAGCAGAATACACTTTGAAAGTAAGGGTGCACTTTGAATGGACACACTTTTGGAAACCAAAGAATGAAGAAATAGGCCCTGGAAGCTTAGCCGTTCAACATGGGAGAAGTTACGTCCAATGGCAGTCGTGTTACGCACAAATGTTGCAACCAGAGAGAAACATGCGTACGTACACAATATGCATACACATTCTTTTAGCGTGCACGGGGGTGAGTCAGGTTTTTAAAGTTGTGTGTGTGCATGGCACTGTGCATACCCACAACCAGTGCCAGCTGCAGAGTCATGCGTACACGCCCCTTGTGTGTACGCATGAATCCAATTTGGCATCCCACACCAAGACTTTACCGTGCCACGCCTGTTACATTCATATATTGGATTTTTAGGCAATTCATGGAAGAAAGCCCATGGCGTCCCACGGCCCTACACTAGCGTCCTACGCCTGTTGCCTTCACATATTAGTTTGGGCCATTCAAGGGAGAATTACTTCAACGTCCCACGCCACTCCCTTGTCATGCCACGCTTGTGACCACACCTTCACATTTGGGCTTTTGAAATTGTCCTTAGTGTCCAACGCCTATGCTTTATACATCTGCAATTGGGCCAAAGAGTTAGTGAAGTGCCACGGAAAGCCCTTGGCATGCCACACTAGTTACTTCATACATCAATTTTGGGCAAGTTAAGTATTGCTGTGGCACAGCAACATGAAGGTTTTCCATGCCACTCTATACAACACCAATTCTATCACCTGGAAGCTTAATTAATCATAAAACTGTTGGAGTTTTGAGGTGAATTAACCTTGCTAATATCATGGACTGAAGTGGGTTGAATGGGACTTGACCCTAACTTGGGATTAGCCTTGAATTGGATAGAATTTGGAGTTGAATCTGAAGGCAAAGTAAGGAAGTATAAAAGGGAGAGAGAGAGAAAAGGAGAGAGAGAGAGAGAGAGAGAGGGAGAGAGAGAAATAGGACTTTTGCCATTTTTCATTTTTACACATTTTGAATTTTGTAATCCTTGAGACATGAGTCACTAACTCTTCCTCATAAAGGAGAAGACCTCTGTGAATCTCTAATGGAATGAATTCATTGGCCTTCTATCTTTAATTCATGTATTATTGCTTCTAAGAGAGAATTTTCGTTTTCATTTTGCATGATTCAAATTCACTGAGAGGTGGTTTGAATCTAGGTTGAAATTGATGATCAATGATGAGCAAATATTTTATACGATTTTTGGCATTATTTTCATATAGCTTTTAGTATGTTTTGTTTAGTTTTTATTAAGTTTTTATAGCTTTTAGTGTTAAATTCACATTTTTGGATTCTAATTTGTGTTTGTGTGTTTTTATGCAGTTTCAAGGAATTTTTTGGCTAAAATTGAGGAGCTGGAGCAAAAGTCTGATTCCGAGACAGAGAAAGCACTGCAGATGCTGTCTGAATCTAACCTCCTTGCACTCGGAAG
>NC_029790.2:45980017-45998948 GCF_000816755.2 Arachis ipaensis | reverse complement strand
TCTCGATAGCTATCGAAAGATGACTTCAAGAGCTTTCCAGCACTATATAATAGTCCATACTTTGCTTCAGATTAGAAGGCCAAAAACTAGCGCCCAACGCCAGCTTCCTGCCCCCTTCCTGGCGTCTAGCTCCCAAGGAGCAGAGACCGGCGTCCAAACGCTCAGAGAGGACCCCCTAGCCAGCGTTCAACACCCTAGAGACCTCCTAGCACATGGATCTCATCAAGGCTTAGCCCAAATACTCACCATGTGGGCTCCAGAAGTGGATTTTAGCACTAAAAAGACTATTTTACCCTTACTAGTCATCTATTTATAAAAAACCTTTTGACAGACTTTTACACCATATTCAAGTTTTACGTTGTATTTTCCTTTCAGTATGAGTTTCTAAACCTCCTAGATTGAGGAGAGGAGCCCTACTGAGTCCTATGAATTAATAAAAGTATTACTGTTTCTTCTTCGATCCGTGTTTGATTTATTTCTAAGATGCATACTCGTTCTTCAACATGGTGAATAGGATGATCAGTGACAATCAGCTTTGTTCATCATCCTAGGACCGCGTGCTTGACAACCACTCATATCTACTTGGGTTCGTGTGAATATGTGGCTAGAAAGCGCGAACTACCAGCTTGATTATGTATCTCTCAGAGGGCTAAACCACGACTTCGTTGGGGACTTCTCAAGACACTAGTTCAGCCGATTTCTGGGGAAATTAGGGTCTCTGTGGTATAGGCTAGAACACAAAGAAGCAGCATTTTCTGATCCGAAAGATTCGACCTTATTTGTGACGTTTTGAGTAGGATTGCCAAGAGAATGAACTGCTAGAGCTTCACCCTCCGTCAGATTAGATGACCACAGGCAATGGCATTTGATCTGGAGCAGAGGAGATCAATTGACCACGGGAAATATGGCATTGATCACATACAACCTGCCATAGAAGAAATCACTCACAAGCAAAGAGGACAGTAATACGAGAGTTAATTTAGAAAGACAACGCAACTCCAATCTTTAACCATATTCCTATTACTGATTGCCCTTGCATCAATCCAACTGAAATCTAATTCGCCTAACTAAGACCTGCAAGATAACCATAGCTTGTTTCAAACCACAATCCTCCTTGGATCGACCCTGACTCGCTCAAGTATTACTTGGACGACCCAGTGCACTTGCTGGTATAGCTATACGATGGTGTGGGGATTCGTGAACCAAGTTTTTGGCGCCGTTGTCGGGGATTATTCGAGTTTGGACAAACTGACGGATTGTCTTGCTTCCTAGATCAGGTATTTTATTTTATTTTGTTTGAATCTTTTATTTTTATTTTCTTCTTCTCTATTTTCGAAAAAATCAAAAATATTTTTCAAAAAATTTTCTTTTCTTTGTTTGATCTTTGTTCTTAGTTTGTGTCTTACCTGTTTTATGTTTTCTTTTCCAAAAATTTTAAAACTTCTTCAAAAACCTTTTTCAAAAAGTTTATTTTCAAGAATCCTTAGCTTTCTTTATTAAATTTTTGTTTTTGGTTTGAGTCTTTTGTTTGTGTTCTTGATTAAATTTTCGAAAACTTTGAGTCTTTCTTTCTAAAAATTTTCCAAAATATTTTCCTTGGTTAAATATTGTGTCAAATCCTTAAGTTTGGTGTCTTATTGTGTTTCTCTTTTAATTTTTTTGAAAATTCGTGTTTAAGTTTCTAAAAATTTTAAGTTTGGTATCTTTTACATGTTCTTGTATTCTTAAAATTTTTAGTCTTGTTGTTGGTGTCCTTGTCAATCTTCAAAGCATTCTTGTGTTTTCTTTTTGTTTTGATCTTAAAATTTTTTAAGTTAGGTGTCCCATTGTGTTTTTCCTTCAAATTTTCGAAAACTTGGGGTGCTAGATCTAAAAATTTTAAGTTTTCTGTCTTTTACTTGTTTTTTCATTCCTTATTAAATTCAAAAATAAAAAAATATCTTTTCTATTTTTATTTTAACTTAATTTTCGAAAATTACATCATAAAAATTTATATTTCAATTCAAAATTTTTATCTTATCTTATCTTAGTTTTCAATTTTCAAAGATCAAATCTTTTCAAAATAAAAAATCTTATCTTTTTCAAATTTAAAAATTCAAATTTCAACTTTTCAAAATTCAAAATTTTAAAATTTTAAAATTCAAACTTTAAAATCAAATCTTTTTCAAAATCAAATTTCAAAATCTTATCTTTTTAAAATCATTTTCAAATATTTTTTGTTTCTTATCTTATCTTTTCTAATCTCAAATTTTAAAATTAAATCTTTCTTAAATCTTTTTAATTTCTTTTCTTATCTTTTTAATTTCAAATTTGTAAATTGAAATATTTTCTTATCTTATCTCTTATCTTATTTTATTTTCAAATCTTTCTTAACTAATATCTTATCTTCTCTCTCTTCTTTTTCAAAACTTCTTAACTAACTCTTCCCTCTCTCAATTTTTGAAAACTCTTTCTTCTTTTACCTATTCTATTTTTAAAAATTCACTAACTGTTCATACCCTGGGTCGAGCTGTCCGACCCGGGATGTTTAGCGACAAGTCAACTGACCTGTTCAGGTCAGACTATCTGACCTCTTCTCAAAGAGATCAGCCAAATCACCAGGAGGGGCCCAAAAAAGGGCCCAAACAGAGGAACACGACCCAAATCCAAAGGCAGCCCAAGCCTATAGAGATAAGGGTGGTTCCCTTGAAGATAAGATGACTTCACTCAAAGATAAGATAAGATAAGATAACTATCTTATCCCCAGAAGATCACTCTACAAACATTATATATACACTGGAGCACCCAAGTATAACTGATAAACCTATATTTTATGATGTATTTTGTGCTCAATTTAGGTGATTTATTCAATCCTTCACCCACTTATTCATGTAAATTGCATGGTTTTACCTTCCCTTCCTTATTATGTGATATATGTGAAAAACATGTTACCTATACTTTAGAAATATTAAAATTAATCATCCTTTATTACCATTCAATGCCGTGATTTGTGTGTTGAGTGCTTTCAGGCTTTATAGGGCAGGAATGACTTAAAGGATGGAAAGGAAACATATAAAAATGGAAGGAAAGCACAAAAATGGAGTTTTGAAGAAAAGGGCAACGACGCGAACGCATGGACGACGCGGCCGCTTGCCCAGCACAAAAAGGCAGCAACGCGAACGCGTGACTGACGCGGACACGTGCCTTGAGCAGAATGCAAATGACACGTACGCGTGACCGAAGCAAACGCGTGACAAGGAAAACTCCCAGATGATGCGACCGCGTGATCCAAGCGGACGCGTGACAGACGTCACGCACCAGAAACTGCAGAAAATGCCCTCAGCGATTTCTGAAGCCCTTTTGGCCCAGATCCAAGTCCAGAAAACACAGATTAGAGGTTATAAAGTGGAGGAATGCATCCATTCATGGAGGAGATTTTTGGAGTGATTCACTTTTCATATTTTAGATGTAGTTTTTAGAGCGAGAGGTTCTCTCGTCTCTCTTAGGTTTAAGGATTAGGATTCCTCTTAAAGGATTTAGGATTTCAACTTCCTCTCAGGTTCAATATTCCTTTTACTTTATATTTCTCTTTTACTTTAAGATACTTTAATGCTTTTATTTAATTACTTATGTTGCCAAATTGGCTTATGAACCATTCATGTTAGGATTTTCTTTATTTGATATAAATTGAGGTATTTCAGATTTATGATTCTTATTTAGCTGTTTTTATATTCTTGGCTTTAATTGATTAACTGGAGGTTCTTGAGTTATCAAACTTATCGTGATTGATTGTTATGTTTGCTAATTGAATTGAATTCCGCTAACTCTAGTCTTTTCTTAGGAGTTGGCTAGGACTTGGGGATCTAACTAATTAGTCCACTTGACTTTCCCTTGCTTTCGTAAAGGTTAACTAAGTAAGATTAAACTCAATTCTCATAAGAATAACTAGGATAGGACTTCCGAATTTTCATACCTTGCCAAGGGTTTTATTAGATATTAATTTATTAATTCCTGCAACTTATTTTCCTTGTTCAAACCTTTGAAAACCCAAAACACTATTTTCCATAACTAATAATAAGAACACCTCCCTGCAATTCCTTGAGAAGACGACCCGAGGTTTGAATACTTCGGTTTATAAATTTTATTGGGTTTGTTACTTGTGACAACCAAAACGTTTGTAAGAAAGGATGATTGCTTGGTTTAGAAACTATACTTGCAACGGGAATTTATTCTGAATTCTAAATCGTCAATCTTCCGTTTCTTCAAAATGGCGTCGTTGCCGGGAAATTGCAAACGTGTGCCTTATTATTGGTTATTTTAAATATTTTTCTTTTACTTGTTTATTTGTTTTGTTTTTCTCTTTTATTTCTATTAGCTACTATGAATTCTTACCCCTCTCGATTTGAGTTTGGTTCTGAATTTGTTGAAAGGAGTGGAAACTATAACAGGAATATGCATCTAGGTCTAAGCAATCAAAGATGGATGGAGCCAAGAGGCCCTAATCAACCCTTTAGGCAACAACATCCTCCAAGATATCATGGGTAAGGACCACTCTACAATGCTTACCAAGCTGATAGATATGGTGGACCCCCTTGTAATTACCAACAAGCCCCACCCTGTGCTTATAGACCATCCTCTCAACGTAGCTTTGAACCACCACACTCACATGTTCCTTTTCACCATTCACCACCGTATGACCCTTATCCACCACAATCCCAATCCAATTACTCCCAAGAACCACCACATTCTTATTTTGAACCCTCTTCCCCAACCAATGAACCCTCATACCCACCCCAACCTCCAATGAATGACAAACTTCGTGTTCTTCTTCAAGGGCAAGCGAAGATGCAAAGGAACGTACTAGAACTCACTACTGCCTTAACCGAGGTAGTAAATATAATAGCCTCCCAACATCTGAGAACTCAAAGTACTCCCATGGCTGCATGTGGAGAATCTAAAGAAGAGCGTAGCATGAAGGAGACACTAGAAAATTCAGTGGACAATGAGGAGCATGGCTTTGTGTTGGAACAAGTGGAGGAAGCCATGATAGTTGTAGAGGAAGAAGTGGTTGAAGATTTAGGAGATGCTGAACCTCCATGGGAATCGAGGACTGTAAAAGATTCCGCTGAGAAGTTCGAATTTGATGCCAGGAAGGATAGCGCACAACCTCCGAAGCATATACCCTGTGAGAAATTGGACAGAACAGATCAAGAAATTGATTCCATAGGTAGTGATGATCATGAATCAAGCTCTCCTAGTCATGAACTTACATCTACAACTGAACTCCTTGAGCCTGAAGAACCTCATCCAAGTGAGTACGAAGATGATGTCGAGGTAGATTTCTCTCAACCTCCAACTTATGACTTGAGTGACGAGGAAGACATAGAAGACTTTGATCAGGACGCAGTTGCTATTGAAAAATTTTGCAAAAAAGTGGAGGAATTCACAGAAGAATACAACTGAGTAGAGCTTACAGAACCACTAGAAACACCTATCCCAAGGCCATTACCACCTAATACAAGCTTCAAGTGGGTACAATCCTTAACCTTTATCTTTACTTTTCCACTTGAATATGGTTTGCTTGAAACAGATGGCCAGCTTAGAGCTCTCCGCGGCTTTAAGAGTAAGAGGGAAATGGCTCGTGCTCAGAGCTGGTGTGCAAGATTCAATAAGGTTCCACGCTTCAATTCGAGGTGCACGGATTGGTACCAAGTTCAATTGAATGGGTCTCGAAAGACGTTTGGTCATCTTGGTGAGAATACAACTTCTAAACCACCCGGATGGAAGAATATAGATCAAGACGAAGGCGGATTTAAAAACAAAGTTTGGGATCCTGGAAAATATTCTGACATTCGTCACCCTGGGAGGCTGAGAATCTGTTCGAAGCTGCTCAGAACCTTTACATGCCTAGTTTGGGACCCCGGAGGCTGTTGGTATTCCAAACATTGGTGGAGATTTCTGGATGAATTTAAGCATAAGCCACCATAACAGTAAGCTCATCAAATGTCCAACTTAAGGACTTTAACTAAAAGTGCTAGGTGGGAGACAACCCACCATGGTATGATCGTTCCTGTTTCAATTTTATTTCGTTTTGTTTGTTTTTATATTATATTATTTTCATTGAACCTGAATATTATTCATAGCATTTGCATCAACATTGCATACTGCATAATTACAAAAAAAAAATATGCACGTGACGCGTAAGCGTCGCTGACGCGTAAGCGTCGCTGACGCGTCTGCGTCACAAGTGCATTAGGAAGAAAAAGAAAGTGAACAGAAAGTCACACGAAAGCGTGGCTGAAGGCATGCCTTTGGCACAAATTGTTCCACGCGACCGCGTCGCTTGCGCGGTTCACGTCAGTTGCGAAAACAATACCTCCCACGCGTCTGCATCACTCACGCGACCGCGTGACCGGGTAATCGGCGTAAAGATCCAACGCCCAGAAATCTAGGCTGGAATCATGCGACTGGTGTGCGTCTAGCACAAAACGGGCCACGCGTTCGCATCCCTGACGTGAATGCGTCACTTGCAAAACACTCATCCCACGCGAAAGCGTGAGCGACGCATCCGCGTCGCGTGGATATTATGGCCCCCTAAATGGAGACAGAGAGTTGCGCTAAAACGACGCTGGAAGTGTGCGTCTAGCACAAATTTCAGCGACGCGGTCGCGTGCCTCACGCGTCCGCGTCATCCATCTTTTACCTAAACCCACGCGATCGCGTCAATCGCACGACCGCGTCAATCCCATTTCACCCTAGCCACGCGATCGCATGCTCCACGCGTTCGCGTGGATTCAAAATCACTAACCCCAACCACGCGAAACCCTATCCCCCCCGCGTCACCATTCTCCTCCCCCAATTTGTAGTGGATTCTAGGTGGTTAGGTAGCTAGGATGTGGTTAGTGGATTTAGGCCTGATAATTGCACCATTCTTGCTACCTGTTTGATCTATTTCGCAATTCTGATTTTGCTGTGATATTCATATTGTTCATACATTGTTCTTCCATGTTTCTTGCCGCTATTACATTGCTTTTTTATGTTCATATTATCTGTATCTATTTGCAGCTTTATTTTAATTTATATGAACTACTTTTTTCATGCTGTTTATTTCCGGGATCATCCATTTTTAGCTGGAATGCTGCCCAATTTTTTGCAAATTGTTTTCATGTATTGAGTTTGGTAATTTACTATTTTGCCTTACTTGGCTACAACCAAACCAATTCATGCCTGCCCGGGCTAGCATTCTTATTCCTTTTGATCCCCTAGTTAATAACTTGCACTATTGATGATTTCATGTTAGTTTTGCAACTTCTCTATCCTTCTTAATTATCATCAATACACTGAAATTTTTGCTTGAATATGAGTTGATTATTCTTTAAATTTGTGAATTTATTGTTACCTAGGAAACATTTGTCAATGCCATTCACTTTAATTTTCTTTCTCCTAACTCACTGATTTCCACTTTCTAACCTCTTTTTCAATCCTAACCGATCTAACTGTCAAACTTCTCTTTTTGGTTTTTAACTATTTCCTTTAACTTTCTAACTCAAGGCATGATTATTATTTTTCCTAATTAACATGAATTCTACTTAGATTACATTTTGGATTGTGATTTTTTATCTCAGATTTCTAACTCAAATACAATACATAATGCACATATACTTAACTCATTTCATAATTCTACTGCTCTTTTGCCACTATGTGCTTATATTGTTATTATTCTATTTGTCTACTTATTTTCCTGCTTTGTTCTTCAATTATACCCTGGACTTTCTGCTTTTCAGGATGTCTGACCCTCAGCGTAAAGGAAAAGGCAAAGCAACCACTGGCAAACAGAAAAGAGGCGAATCCTCTATGTCTATCCTGGACATTATGCATGATGACTCCTGGCGGGAAAAGCACTTTACCCCGCAGGAGAAGGCTGACCAGCTCCTCACTGCCAATGATCCAGTTAAATTTGCAAACAGATACTGTGAGCTGAAGTATCCAGTGTTTGCCACCTCCAGGAACCTGTACCTGGAGAGAACTCTAACAATTCCAGAAGAACTACAGCAGTACACCTCCGAACAGATAAAACAGAGAGGCTGGTTCTTCTTGGAGAGAAACTTGACAGAGGTCAATGCTTCCTGGGTCAGATAGTTTTACTGTAACTATTTTAAGACTTCCCTAGATGCAGTGCACCTCAGAGGGAAACAGATTTTGGTCACTGAGGAAGCTATTGAGGACATCCTCCACCTTCAGCCTAAGTCAGATCAGCCTGACGGTTACCAAAAGGCTGAAGAGGATATGCGCTTTATGAGATTTGACTGGGATGCTGTCAAGCAGAGGATAGCCCTTGATCCTACTGTCTCATGGGTCATGGGAAAGAACACAGTGATGCCTAAGGGAATCAAGTTGATTTATCTGAATGATGAGGCTCGGCTCTGGCACCAGATTCTGAGCAACTATGTGATGCCGAGCACTCATGAGACAGAGCTGCCCACTGCTATAATCACCCTCATCTGGTGTGTGATGGAGGGTAAGGACCTGTATCTACCACGTTTCATCCGATATTATATGGCCAGGGTCTATGTTAGAGGCACTCTTCCTTTCCCTTATCTGATCACCCAGCTAGGCCGTCGAGCTGACGTGCCTTGGGAGCTTGCTGATGAGAAGCCACTTGCTGCAGACTGCAAGAAGATTATCCCTCACAGTAGGTAGTTTTAGGCTTTAGGCCACAGACCCCCATTCCTCACCGCTTCTGATGAGACCGCCACACCTTCAGCTGACCCTTCTTCATCCATTGCTGCACCAGCTACCACCACTGCACCTCCACCTGCCTCAGAGCCCGTTTACCACCTCGTACACCGCTTATTTCAGCAGCTGGACCAGATGGAGTACCGCAACCAGCGGCGATATGAGAGATCTGAGCGTCACAACAAGCGACGCTATGAGCACCTCAAGTTGATGATCCGATCCGGTGGCTACATCCCCTCCGAGCCTGACACACCATCAGAGCCATCTGAGAAGGAGACGGACGAGCATGAGGAGGAGACACATGCACAGAGAGAGGCTGAGCAGGCAGTACCAGAGCAGGCTGTACCACAGCAGGCAGAGCCACACCAAATTCAGGCCGCAGACCCAGAGATCCCTCTACAGTCAGTGCCTCCACTGCAGTAGACAGATCCTCCTACTCTTATGCAGTCTGCAGACCCTCAGGCCACCACAGAGACTCCAGCAGCCCATCCTTCCGGTGATGACACTCGTTCACACCCAGCTTGAGTGAGCATCGAGGACGATGCTATATTTTAAGTGTAGAGAGGTCGCCATCCCTGGCCTATCTTTTTGGTAAACCACTACAGACTCTTTTTTTTATCTTATTTTGTTTATTTTTCTGTATTTTTATTTTCTTCTGTACTTGCACATTGTTCTTTTGCTACATTTTTACTTTATTTCCGCATTTTGCACTTTAGTTTATACCTTAGACATTTAGTTTAGTTTGCAATTCTAAACTTATTAGTTATAGAATATGTGGATTAATTAGTATAGTTTACCCCTTTAGCATATAATAGTTTGGTTCAGTTAAAAATAAAAGGAAGTAAACTAGAAGCTTTAGTAATTTAAAATAATCCACACACCTTGTATATATAGCATTACATGTTAGTTAGTTAACAACATTTCATCAAGGAGGAACACTAAGATTTTAAAAGCCACCCTAATATTTACATTGAGTTGAATGGAAACTCTTGATTCCTACTTGCATGACATATATAACTGATATATGATTTTTGAGCTAGAGAACACACAGCCTGTGAGTTTTGAGCTTAATTGTATGGTTACATTCAAACCATAAATTTCATTCCTGTGTGTTTTGCCCTTTTTTTTTCATTCTGATGTTCTTTACTTTGTTTTAATCTATATGTCCAATATAGAATATAGATACATACCAAGAGATGATTGAGGCCATAATTTGAATTTTCCCTCACTTATCTCAAATTAGCCTACCTTTTACATCACCCTTGTTTGCCCCATTGAGCTTTTAAATCCCCTCTTGTTCTATAAATCACAATTACTAGCCTTAAGCAGAAAAATAAAATAAATATCCCAAGTTGAATCCTTGGTTAGCTTATGATAGAAATTGTGTATTATTTAAGTGTGGGAAATTTTATGGGAACATGGGATGATAGAAACAAAGTAGGAATTTAAAAAGAATAAGTTGTTTCAAAAACAAAAATTTGGGAAGCATGCTCATGTGAAATCAAAACAATTGAATTACCATGTGCATTGATGATTTAAAAAAAAAAATTCCCCAATTGCAAAATAAAAAGAATCAATGCATATGGGACAAAATTAAAATTAATGCATGAGTTTGCAATACAAAGTGGGAGAATTTGGGTAAATAGGTAAAGGAACTTTAAAATTATATAAAGTATGAATGTTAGGTGAGATCTTAGACTAATCAAGGATTCACTTATCTACTCACTTAGCCTTATACATATACCATTATCTTTACCTTGGCCCCATTACAACCTTGAAAAAGACATCATGATTTTGTGTATGTCTGTATTCCATATTTGTTGATTGGTTAGATGAAGAACAAAGTTTTAGAAAGCAAGGATAGAAAAAGAACAGAGTGAATAACCCAATAAACACTGAGTGACTAGAGAGTAAACACAAAATCCAGTGAGGGTTCAATAGCTCATCACCATATATCTCTGCTTAATTGTTAATTGTCTTGAAAGTTTGTGAAATATTTTTACCCATCTCAATTGTAAAAGTGCTTTAACATTATCTAGGGTTTGGCTATGCATGTATGATTCCTTGAGGATATGAATTAATTTAACTACATGTAAGCTTTATATACAAGTGAATAATAACTAGAATTGCATTGCTCATTTAGGTAGTTGCATTTAGAATAGAATGCATTGCATGAGATTCCCCTATTCTAACTTTACCCTTTTTCTTGGATTTAGCATGAGGACATGCTATTGTTTAACTGTGGGGAGGTTGATAAACCCATATTTTATGATGCATTTTGTGCTCAATTTAGGTGATTTATTCAATCCTTCACCCAATTATTCATGTAAATTGCATGGTTTTACCTTCCCTTCCTTATTATGTGATGTATGTGAAAAACATGTTTCCTATGCTTTAGAAATATTAAAATTAATCATCCTTTATTACCATTCGATGCCGTGATTTGTGTGTTGAGTGCTTTCAGGCTTTATATGGCAGGAATGACTTAAAGGATGGAAAGGAAACATACAAAAATGGAAGGAAAGCACAAAAATGAAATTTTGAAGAAAAGGGCAACGACGCGAACGCATGGACGATACGGCCGCGTGCCCAGCGCGAAAAGGCAGCGACGCGAACACGTGACTGACGCGGACGTGTGCCTTGAGCAGAACACAAATGATGCGTACGCGTGACCGAAGCGAACGCGTGACAAGGAAAACTCCCACATGACGTGACTGCGTGATCAATGCGGATGCGTGACAGACGCCACGCACCAGAAACTGCAGAAAATGCCCCCAGCGATTTTTGAAGCCCTTTTGGCCCAGATCCAAGTCCAGAAAACACAGATTAGAGGTTATAAAGTGGAGGAATGCATCCATCCATGCAAGAGATTTTTGGAGAGATTCACTTTTCATATTTTAGATGTAGTTTTTAGAGAGAGAGGTTCTCTCCTCTCTCTTAGGTTTTAGGATTAGGATTCCTCTTAAAGGATTTAGGATTTCAACTTCCTCTCAGATTCAATATTCCTTTTACTTTATATTTCTCTTTTACTTTCAGATACTTTAATACTTTTATTTAATTACTTATGTTGCCAAATTGGCTTATGAACCATTCATGTTAGGATTTTCTTTATTTGATATAAATTGAGGTATTTCAGATTTATGATTCTTATTTAGCTTTTTTTATATTCTTGGCTTTAATTGATTAACTGGAGGTTCTTGAGTTATCAAACTTATCGTGATTGATTGTTATGTTTGCTAATTGAATTGAATTCCACTAACTCTAGTCTTTCCTTAGGAGTTGGCTAGGACTTGGGAATCTAACTAATTAGTCCACTTTAATTCCTGCAACTTATTTTCCTTGTTCAAACCTTTCAAAACCTAAAACACTGTTTTCCATAACTAATAATAAGAACACCTCCCTGCAATTCCTTGAGAAGACGACCCGAGGTTTGAATACTTCGGTTTATAAATTTTATTGGGTTTGTTACTTGTGACAACCAAAACGTTTGTAAGAAAGGATGATTGCTTGGTTTAGAAACTATACTTACAACGGGAATTTATTCTGAATTCTAAACTGTCAATCATTCTTTCTTTAATAACTCATACTCTGATTCTACAAAATACCTACTTAATACCCTTGCTAACTTAAGCATCGGAGTCCCTTCCAGGTACCACCATCCTCCGGTGACAAAGGATCAGCAGCATGGCCAGTCCAACAAGTCGGATACAACAGCTCCGGCCGCCATCCACCAGCCGAACACGTCAGCTCTGACCCGTACAGAAGATCTCGTCCGAGATCGACCTACAGTTTCAGGTAACCCTAGTAACATTGGTGCCGTTTCCGGGGAACTAAAAGTCATCCCATCACCATGGCGAACGACCATGACAATGATCACGACTCTGATCTAGAAGACCGGACGTCGCACAAAAATGTGGACACCACACCAAAAGATATTCCTCAACCTAACAACGACAAGAATTCACCAAATATGGGAGCCGTGGAGGCACTTCAAGATCGCTTAAAATAGCTTGAAAAAGAGGTGGAGCATCAACGAGAGGCGGGGAGAGACTTACGAAGGGAAGTTACGCGATGCCGCGAGTTGGAGGACAAGCTCCTAAAACTCGAAGCAGATCTCAAGGCCAAAACTACTCGATTCGGTCACGAAAATAGCTCCCGTAAGGATCAAGACCCATTCACCAAGGAGATCATGTGGACTAAAATCCCAAAGGACTTCAAACTTTCCGACATGACTTTATATGATGGCACAGCAGATCCTAGTCATCATCTCAGTAATTTCAGAAGTCGAATGTACCTTACTGATGCCTCAGATGTAGTCCGCTGCAAAGCCTTCCCGACTACCCTAACAAAGACGGCAATTAAATGGTTCGACAATCTACCCCCTAGGTCCATCTCCAGCTTCGATGACTTAGCCAAGAAGTTTCTAGCCAGATTCTCCATCCAGAAAGACAAAACTAAGCACGCCCCAAGTCTACTAGGAATCAAACAAGGAGATCGGGAAAGTCTCCGCAGCTACATGGAAAGATTCAACAAAGCATGTCTGGACATACAAAGTCTGCCCACAGAAGCAGCAATTATGGGTCTCATTAATGGCTTGCGAGAGGGACCTTTTAGCCACTCTATAACGAAGAAACATCCCACATCTCTAAACGAAGTACAGGAACGAGCAGAGAAGTACATCAACATGGAGGAAAACTCTCGACTAGGAGAGACCTCAAAATCCGGATTCTCCTACTCCTCCCATGAGGACAAAGAATCCAAGAAAAAAGAGGATCAACATAGGAAAAAGATCAAGAAATACCATAATTATACCCCTCTTCAGGTATCTTTTGTAGATGTCTACCGAGAAGTATGCCATACTGAAAAGATACCCCCAGCTCGACCACTCAAAAGCAAAAAGGGAGGAGGAAATCGGGCTGAATATTGTGAATACCATCGAATCTATGGACATTCTACCAACGAATGTTTTGACCTAAAAAATATCATAGAAAAACTGGTAAGAGAGAGAAAGTTAGATCGGTACTTAGCCAGCCAAGCAGACGATCCAAGAAAAAGAAGAAGGGACGAAGATGTCGGGCGAACTGAACGACCACCTCGAACACCCGAGAGACATGTCCACATGATACACGGAGCATTTGCGGGAGGAGGGATCTCCAAATCATCTCGCAAAAGACATCTTAAAGATGTATATCATGTCGAGGGAAAAGAGGAAGCACCTGACATCCCCACAATCACTTTCACTAAAGAGGATGCAGCCGGCATCATCTCGGGACACGACGATCCCGTGGTCATAACTATCATATTCGCCAACGCAAATTTCCACCGCACGCTGGTAGACCAAGGAAGCTCGGCCGACATCTTGTTCAAAACTGCCTTCGACAAATTCGGCCTGGAAGAAAAAGAACTCAGAGCATATCCGAATAGCTTATTCGGGCTAGGAGACACTCCGGTCCAACAACACGGATACATCTCACTACACACGACCTTTGGAAAAGGAAGCCAGTCAAGGACACTCAAAATAGAATACATCGTGGTCGACGTAAGTTCAGCCTACATTGCCTTAATAGGTCGGACAACATTAAATCAGCTTGGTGCAGTAGTCTCAACTCCACATCTATGCATGAAGTTCCCAACTGCAGAAGGAATAGCGACAATAAAGGCAGACCAGAAGATAGTGCGCCGCTGTTATAACGAAAGTCTAAACCTAAGGGGCAAAGGAGAAAAAATCCACACCATTGAACTCGGGAGAGTTCGAGGGCGGGAAGAACTTCGTCCACAACCCGAAGGCGAGACAAAAAAAGTTCAAATTGGAGATACCTCGGAAAAGACAACTAATATTGGCACAATCCTAAAAGGAGGAGTCCCTCATACAGTTCTTAAGAGACAATGTCGACCTCTTTGCATGGAAGGCTATAGACATGCCGGGCATAGACCCTAAGTTAATGTGCCACAAGTTGGCAGTTTACCCAGGATCTCGGCCAGTACAGCAGAGACGTCGAAAGCTCGGATTAGAAAGATCCCAAGCTGTGGAAGAGCATGTACAAGCTCTACTGGAGGCAGGATTCATAAGAGAAGTCAAGTACCCACTATGGCTAACTAATGTCGTCTTGGTGAAAAAATCAAATGGGAAGTGGCGGATGTGCACCGACTACACTGATCTCAACAAAGCCTGCCCAAAAGATCCTTATCCACTCCCAAGTATCGACGCCCTGGTGGATGCCTCCTCCGGATACAAATACCTCTCGTTTATGGACGCTTATTCGGGATACAACCAAATCCCAATGTACCCACCTGATCAGGAAAAAACCTCATTCTTAACCCCAAAAGCAAACTACTGCTACATCGTCATGCCTTTTGGACTCAAAAACGTGGGAGCTACTTATCAGAGATTAATGAATAAGGTCTTTACAGACCACATCAGGAAAATCATAGAAGTCTATATGGATGACATATTAATAAAGACACAAAATGAAGAGACATTACTGTCCGACCTCACCCAAGTATTCGACACTATAAGAAGGCATGGCATGCGACTTAACCCTGCAAAATGAACTTTCGCAGTAGAAGCTGGCAAATTCTTGGGTTTTATGCTCACACAAAGAGGAATCGAGGCAAATCCGGACAAATGCCGTGCCATACTCGACATGAAGAGCCCGACTTGTGTCAAAGAGGTACAACAACTCAATGGAAGGTTGGCAGCCTTGTCCAGATTTCTAGCTAGATCCGCAATAAGATCTCTTCCCTTCTACGCCACTCTAAGGAAGGGAAAGTGGTTTGAATGGACAACGAAGTGCGAGCAAGCCGTCTAAGATTTCAAAAGATTCCTGGGACAACCACCTATTCTAACTCGGCCATGGGAAGGAGAACCACTTATATTATTCCTCGCAGTAGGAAATCGGACAGTAGCCTCAGCACTGGTCCGAGAAAATGACAGTGGACAACAACCTATATATTTCATCAGCAAAGCACTACAAGGGTCCGAACTGAACTACCAAAAAATAGAAAAATTCGCCTATGCTCTCATACTAACATCTCGACGACTTCGCCCATATTTCCAAGCTCACATCATCAAGGTTCGGACCAACCAGCCCATAAAAGGCATTTTGCAGAAAACAGACTTAGCAGGCAGAATTTTGCAATGGGTAGTCAAGTTGTCCGAATTCGACCTTCATTACGAAGCATGGACAGCCATTAAATCACAGTATCTGGCAGACTTCATTACAGAGTTTACGGACACCCCAGAAATCCTACAGAATGGAATCTATACGTAGATGGTTCTTCAAACAAAACCGGAAGTGTCGCAGGCGTGATAATAGAAAGCGATCAAGGAACCCAAATCAAACTCTCCCTCAAATTCGGGTTCCCTGCTTCAAACAACCAGGCCAAATATGAGGCACTACTAGCTGGTTTGAAGCTGGCTAAGGAGGTCAGAGCTCAAAAGTTTATCATCTTCAGCGACTCACAAGTAGTCACCTCACAAATAACAGGGAGCTACCAAGCCAAGGATCCCACCATGAAAAAGTACTTGGACAAAACCAGGAAACAGCTTGGACAACTCGGGGAATATGAGGTCCGGCACATACCTCGGGAACAAAATGCTCGAGCTGATGCACTCTCAAAACTAGCCAGCACCAAACCAGAGGGCAACAATAGAAGCCTCATCCAGGAAATGCTGCAGAACCTATCAATCTCAGAAGAAGAAAAAGTCCTAGCCATAACAGGTTTGGATCAAGGATGGATGACTCCCATAATTAACTACCTCAAAACAGAAACACTCCCTACAGATAAGAAGGAGGCAAAGAGGTTAAAAAGGAAAGCACAATACTACACTATCATAAACAATGCTCTATACATAAGAGGGATTTCAATACCATTGTTAAAATGTGTGCCGACTTCCAACACAAGGGAAGTTTTAGAAGAAGTACACAGCGACATCTGTGGCAATCATCTCGGGGCACAGGCACTTACCAAAAAAGTACTCCGGGCCAGATTTTATTGGCCAATTCTACAAAAGAAGCCACAGAGTTCGTAAAGACATGTCCACCATGTCAGAAACATGCCAACTTTCACATCGCCCTGCCAGAGGAACTCATCAGCGTAACCTCACCTTAGCTATTCGCAAAATGGGGACTCGATCTTCTCAATCCATTCCCTCAAGGATCGGGACAACTCAAATTCCTCATAGTGGGGGTAGACTATTTCACAAAATGGATTGAGGCGGAACCCCTAGCTAACGCCACTGCTCAAATAAGTCAAAAATTCCTATATAGAAACATTGTCACAAGGTTTGGGGTTCCATACTCCATCACCACAGACAATGGCACTCAATTTACAGATACAAGCTTCAGAAAATTGGTGGCCGATCTGAACATAAAACACCAATTCACATCCGTAGAACACCACCAGGCCAATGGACAAGCAGAAGTTGCTAATGATGCCAAGGCATCTTAGGCTAGTTTCACTAGCATTTTTCTGTTAGTTTTAGTTGTTTTATGCATTTTCTTGAGCTTAAAGTAACCAAGAATGGTTAAATAAATAACAAAGCAATGAACCATCCAAACAGTCTGATTTTGATGCAAATTCCATGAGTTTTTAGTTATATTACTTGAATGCTATGAATGGAAGATTTCTCATGAAATTTTGCAAGACTTTGATGCAATTGTTTGGATGATTTCAGGGAAGAAGAGGCTAGGCAAGGAAGCAACAAAATCAATAAAGGAAGCTTGAATATCACATGTGGAGTTTAAGTTCCAGTTTAAGCTTAAACTGGAACTTAAACTCCACATGTGATATTCAAGCTTCCTTTATTGATTTTGTTGCTTCCTTGCCTAGCCTCTTCTTCCCTGAAATCATCCAAACAATTGCATCAAAGTCTTGCAAATATCCCTTTTAATTTAAGCAATTTAGCTTCTCGCTCTTTAATTCATGCAATTTTACATTCCGCAATTCTCATCTAAATCTTGATTCCGCTCAACTAGAACATACTTCTAATCCGAATTGCTCACTCAACCAATCCTTGTGGGATTCGACCTCACTCTATTGTGAGTTTTTACTTGACGATAACCGGTGCACTTGCCGGAAGGAATTTTGCCGATCGTGCAATTTCCTAAATCGTAGCATATCAAGTTTATGCACATCAGCTAACAAAGTCATATTGGCCGGGTTAAAATGGAGATTACAGGATGCAAAGGGAGCCTAGGCCGAGGAGCTCCCACAAGTCCTATGGGCATATCGAACAACTCCACACTCCACCACAAAGGAATCTCCTTTCCGATTAGCTTACGGAATGGAGGCAATGATCCCAATGGAGGTCAAAGAAGTGTCGCCCAGAGTGATCTACTACAGTGAAGAGACCAACTCCCTATTTCAAAGGGAAGAACTCGACCTACTTCCAGAAATATGAGAAAGAGCTCGGATTAGGGAAGAGGCACTAAAATGTCGAATGGCTTCAAGATACAATCAAAAGGTACTGCTGCGAAGTTTTGCTGAGAACGATCTCGTCCTAATACGAAATGATATCGGAACAACTCGACCGGGAGAAGGAAAGTTGGCAGCAAGCTAGAAAGGACCCTACCGAGTCATAGAAGTACTTGGAAAGGGCTACTATAGACTGTCTGAACTCGAGGGGCGAGAGCTTCCAAGGTCATGGCATGCCTGCAACCTAAGAAGGTATTATAGTTAGAGGTAGTAAAGATCTAAGGATAAGGTGCACTCTTTTTCCTGAAAAGGTTTTTTAATGAGGCACCAAGCCAAGATCTACAAACTGCCCAACTTAGAAGGGAAAACACCTGCATGTATATATTTGCATATTTTTTTGAATAAAGCTTTTTCAGATTTCCTACAAATCCTTTATCAAGACGCATTAATCTAAAACGCAAAAATTCATCGCCCGATTATAAAAGCTACAGATCGGAAAAACACGATTCATCTAAAGGTCGACAGAAACCACCTTCTACAAAGGCAAAGATACAAAAACATAATAATGCAAGAAGTTATCGAAAGTGATCCAATAACTTAAAGACTGGCCGACGTATAGGAGTCGAACCTGTCGAACCTGTCGACCAAAGTTATAAAAAGTAAAACCCTGGAAAGAGGCCTGGCCAGCCCTAAAAAAGATGATTACTAGAAATAACATAAAAGGGACTGACGTAAGAAGTCGGCCCAGAACCAAAAAGTTATAAAATGTAATCCCTAAAAGAGATCTGACAAAGGTCCA
>NC_029790.2:45960115-45978437 GCF_000816755.2 Arachis ipaensis | reverse complement strand
ATAGAAGTACTTGGAAATGGCTACTACAGACTGTCCGAACTCGATGGGCGAGAGCTTCCTAGGTCATGGCACGCTTGCAACCTAAGAAGGTACTATAGCTAGGGACAATAAAGGATCTTAGGATAAGGCACACTCTTTTTTCCTGAAAAGCTTTTTTAACGAGGTGCCAAGCCAAGATCTACAAATTGCCCGACTTAGAGGGATAAAACCCCCACATATGTATATCTGCATTTTTTTTTTGAATAAAAGTTTTTTAGATCTTCTACAAATTCTCAAGACGCATTAATCTGAAATATTAAGAATTCATCATCTGATTATAAAGCTACAGATCGGCAGAAAGTGAAAACCAAATTCACTGCACGATCACGGTAAAGACCAACAAAGATGAAAACCAAATTCGTCAAAAGGTCGACCAAACAGGGATCAAACCCAATTTCTACAAAATCGGCAAAGATAAAAAGGCGACAAAAACATAATAATGCAAGAAGTTATCGAAAGTGATCCAATAACTTAAAGACTGGCCGACGTATAGGAGTCGAACCTGTCGACCACAATAACCAAAGTTATAAAAAGTAAAACCCTGGAAAGAGGCCTGGCCAGCCCTAAAAAAGATGATTACTAGAAATAACATAAAAGGGACTGACGTAAGAAGTCGGCCCAGAACCAAAAAGTTATAAAATGTAATCCCTAAAAGAGATCTGACAAAGGTCCAAGAAAGAGGATTACTAGAAATAACTTAAAAGGGACCGACGTAGAAAAGTCGGCCCAGAACCAAAAAGTTATAAAAAGTAATCCCTAAAAGAGACCTGACAAAGGTCCAAGAAAGATGATTACTAGAAATAACTTAAAAGGGACCGACGTAAAAAAGTCGGCCCAGAACCAAAAAGTTATAAAAAGTAATCCCAAAAAGAGACCTGACAAAGGTCCAAGAAAGAGGATTACTAGAAATAACTTAAAAGGTACTGACGTAAAGAAGTCGGCCCAGAACCAAAAAGTTATAAAAAGTAATCCCTAAAAGAGACCTGACAAAGGTCCAAGAAAGAGGATTACTAGAAATAACTTAAAAGGGACCGACGTAAAGAAGTCGGCCCAGAACCAAAAAGTTATAAAAAGTAATCCCTAAAAGAGACTTGACAAAGGTCCAAGAAAGAGGATTACTAGAAATAACTTAGAAGGGACCGACATGATAAATTTGGCCCGACCAAGATGCCAAAAATTAAAAGTAAAAGACCTAACAAAGGTCCAAACAAAATGGATCACTAGAAATCACTTCAGGCTGAAGTGAAGAAGTCGGCCGACAGAAGGCATACAAGTTGGACCCAAAAATCCACAACCTCAAAAGAATCAAGCTACAAGTATGAAAATACGAAGACGATCAAAAGAGGTCGGACAACAAGGCTCCAACACTCCCAAAAACCTAAAAGGTATCAAACAAGTGCAGACAAACACGTCATGAAAAGCACAAGTTATAATAATAACAAGAACTCAAGGGGTCACTAAAAGTCAGCCCCAAGAGCTGGAGAAACTACTTTGTTTTTTCAAAATAAGCTGCTAGAAAAGCAACTAAAGAGTATCAAGAAGCCAGAACCACCAATTACAAAATATAAAAAAAGTTCAAAAGCCCACAAGCCGGGCTATATATAGAACATCCAGAATAGTCAGAGAGGATCCAAAGAGTTCCCAGTTGCAGCATCCCGGGGTGAAGGAGGACGAGTCTGAAGGGGTACCGCATCCACCGTCCCATCGTCTTGGTTCAGGACCTGACAGTCAGGATCCGACTCGGAATGAACAACTGCAGGGGCTGAAGAAGTCAGCGTAACAGAGACCTTGGGGGCAGGCACAGTAGGAGGCTCAATGTCGTCATCATCATCAGGGTCATCAAGGACAATTTTACCATCCTTAACAATATTGTCTAAGCTGAAGAGAGAGAGGTCGAGATTGGGTGCAAGGACTCGAACTTAATCCTTTAAATTCTCATATGCAGCATTGACACTACCCATAAGATGACCCTGGAGCTCCGCATAATTAGCCCGAGCAGAGTCCAAATCCTCCCTAAGACGCATCATCTCCCTGTAGGTCGTGACATAGCTCTCTTTGTGCTTTAACGTAGTATCCTCAACCAGCTTTACAGAAGCCGCCAAGGCAATAGCTCTAGTCTTTTCACCCTCCAGTTCTTTCTCCAACTTGGTCACCTTCACCTTGAGCTCCTCCTTTAAACCCTTAATCTGGTCAAACTCTGATTTGGCTTCCTCCGTAAAGGCCTTCGTTGCATGGATAGGAAGATCTTGGGCAGTTCGATACAAAGCTGCCCCCATATGAGCCATCTTGATGCTACTCTGAGTTATGAAATCCAAATGACGAAGAAGAGAAACATCATCCATAGGAAGGGCACCATAGGGACCAATCTGCTGGTCGACAAACCCAATGGCATCAAAATCAGGAGCGTCTAGATTGAAGGGCTCAACGGTCCGAGGTTCATTTTGAAGGAGGAACGGTCGGAGGAGAAGAAACAGCAGCAGAAGACTGGGGAGGGTCGAGCACATGGACATGAGGGGTAGGAATCATTCTCCTCGGTCCAGGAGAACTCGGTACTGATGGCTTTGGCAGAACATGAGAGGATCCCTCCCCAGCCACCTTGGCCGAGATATTCTGGGCAGCAGTAGCCTTCCTCGCCTTTTTGGAGGCCCTCATGGAGTCATTATTTTTAACCATCTCTGAAAAAAAACAAAACGAACCATAGAAGCAGATTACAAACCAGAAAATGAAGAAAGCAAAGTAAAGTGAAGCAAAATATAATGAATAACCAGCACAGTTTGGATTAGTGACGGATCCCCCAAAAATTTCTTGGTATCAAGATGGGGGGGCTCCCCCCAAATATCCTCCAAGACAGTTACAAAAGCCTGCTCGACCTCGTCCAACATTTCCCAAGTATACCTAGACACCACTACGTTCTTCTGCCATTCTAAGGGAAAGCAGGGATCACCATTCTCATCCAAAAAGAAAGGACGAGCTCCTTCAACAGCTCGGATCTTAAAAAGTAATTCTTAAAATCCCTGAAGGACTCATCATACATGGAAAAAACTTTATGTCCCTGGGCGGACCTAAAAGAAATCCAAGAAGCTTTCTTTTTGGTAGTCCCAGGCTTGGTCAACACAAAGAGATACAGAAAAAGAGTTTGAGAAGGTGTAACATCAAATTCTTGACAAACCAATTGAAAAATCTTAATGAAACCCCAAGAATTCAGATAAAGCTGAGATGGGGCCACATTACATGACCATAATAGGTCGGTTTCAAAAGGAGTAAAGGGAAGGGTGATGTTCATATGACTAAAAAAGAAGTCGTATGCATAGAAAAAGGGACGCTCCCCCTGGGTCAGAACAGGGAAGCAAACCCTTTCATCAGAATCAGGCGCTACCAGCTCATAGTTGTTCTCCTGATCCCTACTATTATAGATTTGATGATGTTTCCTAAGCTCCACACAAAATTAAGAATTAGCTAGAGAAACACACAGCAACACAAGGGAGTCCAACCAGTCGGACATCCCCTCAGGAACCTTAGAAGATGCCTCGACAATATTTTTGCGAGAAGACATGGCCAACTAGTCCTACAAACAAGAAAAGAAAATGGATTACTAGCCAAATACAACTCGGGCGATATCAAAACAACTCGGACAAATATGACTCAGAGCAATACAAACAGTAAAAGGAAAATCCCAAAACACACACCAAGGTCCAGGGGCATCCTTTGGAGGCAGTGGTACATAGGCAAAACATCTCAGCAAAAAATATAAAGCAACGCTTCCAGAAAAAAGACGCAAATCAAAAACCATCGTCCTCGACAGAGCTTTCCCAACAAAGAAAAACCCTCTCTCAACCAACACTCCACGAAAAAACCAAATAAATTTACCCCTCAATTTCAGTTTCGGTCTATCAGCCAAAAAAACTGACAAGCAAACAGAACATGCCAAGGAAGACGCAACCTTTTTCAGAATCAAACAAGCCATTATCCCAACAAGTTACAAAATCTACAGAAGCAGTAGACAAACATGCCAAGCCCTAAAAGAAGCCTCAACCATCAGAAGAAATACCAAAATATACACAAGGTCGAAAGAAAGCCAGAAAGGTGAATCACAATGACAGGCAGGCACAAAAACACGAAAAGGTTCAAGCTTTCCGACAATGCATTCAAGTAAAATTTAAACTTCACCAAGAAACAAAAGGAGCGACGAAAAAAGTAAAGAAACAAGAGCCAACTTGAAAGAAGAAAGCTCTGAAGAAGTTGAAAGACGGAGCAACAAAATCGCCCTTCGAGCAAAGCGCCAACAATCACCAAACAACGTCACAAAGAAAAACGCGAATGAGCAAAGTCTCAGGCAAAACAAAAAGATAGAGAAAAAAGGGGGAAGTTATAGAGAAGAGAAAAACCATTTTTTGTGTGTAAAGTTCAAAATAAAAGAAACAAGAGAAAGGGGGCATTAAAAACCAATTAATGAGGGTATTAAACCCTCACACATTTCCAAGACAAAAAGGTTAATACAACGTGCGCGCTTTTAAAAGAAACGAAGGAGAAACGCTTCACATTCGAAAGCTTCAGCGAAGTCAACAAAATGCTCGAGTTCGGCTTCACCAGAGAAGGATCAAAGTCCTAAAACCAAGACTCGACCTCAAAAGAAAGACCGAGCTCGAGCAGGGGCGCTGTTCCTACTCTGGGTCGAGCTGTCCGACCCGGATGTTTAGCGACAAGTTAACCGAACTCTTCAGGTCAGACTATCTGACCTCTTCTCAAAGAGCTCAGCCAAATCACCAGGAGGGGCCCAAAAAAGGGGCCCAAATAGAGGAACACGACCCAAATCTAAAGGCAGCCCAAGCTTATAGAGATATGGGTGGTTCCCATGAAGATAAGATGACTTCACTCAAAGATAAGATAAGATAAGATAACTATCTTATCCCCAGAAGATCACTCTACAAACATTATAAATACACTGGAGCACTCAGGTATAACTCATACTCTGATTCTACAAAATACCTGCTTAATACCCTTGCTAACTTAAGCATCGGAGTCCCTTTCAAGTACCACCACCCTCCCGTGACAAAGGATTAGCAGCAAGGCCAGTCCAACAAGTCGGATACAACAACTCCGGCTGCCACCCACCAGCCGGACACGTCAGCTCCGACCCGTATAGAAGATCTTGTTTGAGATCGACCTACAGTTTCAGGTAACCCTCAGAATACTAACTAATTTTCAATTCTTTTTAATTTATTAACTTAATTTTTGAATTTAATTAATTAATAAAACAAAAACAAAAATATTTCAATTCTTATTTTATCTCTTCTGTTTCTAATTCTTCTCATCTCTATTTATACTATTCGAATTCTTCTTCTCTCTCATCCTCCATCTTCACTTTTCTATCTTCTTCTTCTTTCTTCACATCTTACTAGAGTTCTTGGCAAAGTGGCACAAAAAGCTTCCTTCCTTTCTTTCTTTTCTTCTTTTCTTGTTTATGACCAGGAACAGGGATAAAGAACCCCTCTTTGATCTGGATCCTGAACCTGAAAGGACTCTGCAGAAAAGATTACAACAAGCTAGAGTACAACACTCCAGAGGAAACCTTTCAAAAAACTTTGAACAAGAATTAGGAGACATGGCCGAACCTGAAGGTGATGTCAGAAAGGTTCTTGGTGACTTCACCATGCTTACCTCTAACTTTTATGGCAGAACCATCTCTGTACTTGCCATTGGAGCTAACAGCTTTGAGCTTAAGCTTCAGTTAGTCTCTCTTCTTCAGCAAAACTACAAGTTCCATGGACTTTCAATGGAAGATCCACATCAGTTTCTAGCTAAATTCTTACAGATTTGTGATATTGTAAAGACTAATGGAGTAAATCCTGAAGTCTACAAGCTTATGCTCTTCCCTTTGCTGTAAGAGACAGAACTAAGATATGGTTGGATTTCCGACCAAAAGAGAGCT
Source organism: Arachis ipaensis (assembly GCF_000816755.2). NCBI lineage: Eukaryota > Viridiplantae > Streptophyta > Magnoliopsida > Fabales > Fabaceae > Arachis > Arachis ipaensis. The sequence goes on along the minus strand of NC_029790.2, from coordinate 45,972,469 downwards.
TAGACTCTTGGGAAAAGCTGGTTAATGCTTTTCTAGCTAAATTCTTTCCCCCTCAAAGGATGAGAAAGATTGAAGTGGAAGTTCAAACCTTCAGACAAAGAGAAGGTGAATCCCTCTATGAAGCTTGGGAAAGGTACAAGCAATTGATCGGGAGATGTCCTTTTAACATGCTCTTGGAATGGTCTATCATAGGCGTGTTCTATGATGGTCTGTCTGAGATGTCCAAAATCTCATTGGACAGCTCTGCAAGTGGATCACTCCACTTGAGGAAAATACCTGCAGAAGCAAGAGAACTCATTGAGATGATTACAAATAACCAATTCATGTACATTTCTAAAAGAAATCCTATAAACCATGGGACTTCTTAAAAGAAGGTAGTTCTTGAAGTCGATACTCTGAATGCCATCTTAGCTCAGAATAAGATCTTGACCCAACAGGTCATCATGATCTCTCAACATCTGACTGGACTGCCAACTGCAGCTGGCAGTACCCAAGAAGTATCTCCTGATGTAGATGGTTATGATCCTGGTCAACCTACCATGGAGGAGATGAATTACATGGGAGACTCATCCTAATCTTTCATGGAAGGATCAACAGAAACCTCAGCAAGGTTTCAACAATAATCAAGGTGGGAGGAACTAGAATAGGTTCAATAATAGACCACCATTCCCATCTTCTTAAGGGAATATGAAAACCTTTAAGCAGAGCATTTTTGACTTAGTAACTTAGGTTTCCAGCGACTCTAAAACCACTCATAGTTTCATTAATGAGATAAGGTCCTCCATTAGAAATTTGGAGGTGCAAGTTGGTCAACTGAGCAAGAGGATGCCTGAGACTCCTCCTGAAACTCTTCCTAGTAACACTGAGGTGAATCCAACAAAAGAGTTCAAGGCCATAACCATGGAGGTAGAGGCCGAATATGAGAAGATTGGGAAGGCATTGAACGCTAGTGAAGAAGGTTTCACTGGGTGTTCAACGCCTAATATGGCAGCAAGCCTGGCGCTAAATGCTAGTGAGTAACCTCTCACTGGGCGTTGAACGCCTATCCTGGCAGCAGAGCTGGCGTTGAATGCCAAACAGGGAGCACTGGCTCGGCGTTCAACACCTAAACACCCAAGAATCCTGGTGCTGAACACCAGTGAGGAAACCCTCACTGGGCGTTCAACGCCTATACACCCAGGGAAGCTGGCATTGAATGCTAGCAAGGATACCCCTACTGGGTGTTCAATATCTATAATACTAGAGGGACTAGCATTTAACACCAGTAAAGGTGCACAACAAGGGTGTTTGATGCCCAAAGAGCTAACAAAGCTGGCGTTAAACGCTAGCAAAAGCACACCTTCTGAGTTCTCAATACCCACTCAAGAAACCCCTATCCCAGAACCAAAGGAAGCCAATGTTCATATAAAGACCATAGAGGTTCCTTTGAATAGACTCCTACAGTACATATGTTTTGATGAATACTCATCCTCTGATGAGGATGAAGACACTAGGAAAGAGCAAGTTGCTCGGTACCTAGGAGATCTTATGAAGCTGAATGCCAAGATTTTTTGTACAAAGCCTTTGGAAGATGAACCTCCACTGCTTTCCAAATAACTCCATGCTTTGGATCAGTAGAAGCTACCTTAGAAACTTCCTTATCCTAGACGCTTCCTGATTCCTTGCACCATAGGCACCATGACCTTTGAAAAGGCTCTGTATGACCTAGAGTCAAGCATTAACCTCATGCCACTCTTTGTAATGGAGAAGCTGGGCATCATTGAGGTAAAAGCTGCAAACATCTCACTATAGATGGCAGACAAGACAATGAAGAAGCCATATGGCTTAGTAGAGGATATCTTGGTAAAATTTGAAGACCACTACATCCCTGCAAACTTCATAGTCTTGGATATTAGAGAGGATGAGGATGACTCTGTCATCCTTGGAAGACCTTTCCTAGCCACTGCAAATGCTATCATTGATGTGGCTAAAAGAGAACTGACTCTACAACTAGGGGAGGATCACATCTTGTTCAAGATGCCTCATCCCAATTCTCCCTCTGATAAAAGAGAGATAACTGTGAAACACCTAGTCTTCCAACCCTCTCTTTTTGTGCAGAGCTTTACAGAGCCCCTAGACACCAATCCTAAGTTTGGTGTTGGGCAGCCACCAACGAGCTCTAAGCACAAAGGTACTAAGAAGAAAGTACCTAAAGGCTGGAAGGACAAGAAAGTCCCAACTGAAGGCCTCTCACCTAGCATGAGAGTTGTCTTCACTAAGAAACCAGTCTTACCACATACAGTGAGTCGTATCCTATCTTTAGAGCATGTGGAGCTCATTCATGAGAGGACAAGAAGAAATTTCACTGTAAGGGGCAAAAATCTGAGACCATACTCACCTTCGTAAGGAGCTAACTGTCAAGCTAATGACGTTAAAGAAGCGCATGTTAGGAGGCAACTGATGCGTATTTTCGGAAAACGAAAAAAAAATGAATTCCAAACACACAAAACTAACCGGCAAGTGCACCGGGTCGTATGAAGTAATAAAACTCACGGGAGTGAGGTCGATCCCACAGGGATTGAAGGATTTAGCAATTTTAGTTTAGTGGTTGATTTAGTCAAGCGAATCAAGAATTGATTTGAGTGGTTTGTATACGACAGAAGCTAAATTGCATGAAATTAAAAGGGAGAAGGGTAGATTGCAGAAAATTAAAGAGCAAAGAAAGTAAATAAACTGAATCTTAAAGAACAAGTAATGTAAATTGCAGAAACTTAGATTGCAAGAAATGTTAATTGCAGAATCTTAAAGTGCAAGAAATGTAAATGGCTTGAATAGTTAAGGGAATTGGGAAGTGAATTTGCAGAAATTAAACAAGGAACAATAAATTGCAACAAACAGGATTGTAGAAGATGGATTCAATTGAACCGGATCTTGACAAAAATGGAAATCAGCTTGGTGTAGCAACAAAACAGGGAAATTGAAATTTAAAGCTGTAGATCTCAGGAGCCAAGAGACTAGATAACCAAGTCTAGATCTCACTGCCTTCCTAGATCCAGCAAGAACAATTGCAAGGGAAATTTAAATTGCAGAGAGAATAGAAGAAGAAGCAATTAATTGAAAAGGAAATTCAATTATGCAGAAAATTAAACAAGATCCAAAGGTGAGATTGAAACAGAAGTTCTTCAATTCTCCACCTAAGATCCCAAGCAAGAAAAGTAAAGAGTGCTCAACAAGAACTAGGAAGAAGAGAGATCAATTCTCCTCCCCAATTCTCTAGAATTCTAAGAAAACAATTCAAAAATGTAAAGTAAGTTCCCTACTGTAAGTGTTACGAAAATTCTCCAAGGAAGCTCCCCAAAAACTTAAATCCTAATCTATTTATACACTTTCTTCAAATGGTCTTCAAGCCTTGAGTTGGGCCTTTGTTCTTGATGGAATTGGGTTGATAAAGGCCTTGGTTGATTGCTCTTGGAGTTGGAGAAAGATCCATTGTGAACCGGGTTGAAAAACATAAAAGCTTGAGTAAAAGTTTGAGGCAAACTTTTACTCAAACTTTTTACACCAGCTGCCCCATTCTTGCTGCTACCAACGTTTGAGCCAAAGTTTGGGGTCAAACTTTTGCTCAAACGTTGGCCCCCTTGTAAATGTGTGTTGCGCCAACGTTTGAGCAAAAGTTTGACCTCAAACGTTGGCGCAAGCTTTTTCCTCCAGGGTGTGCAAGAGTGGCGCCAACGTTTGAGCAAAAGTTTGACCTCAAACATTGGCGCAAGCTTTTTCCTCCAGGGTGTGCAAGTGTGGCGCCAACGTTTGAGCAAAAGTTTGACCTCAAACGTTGGCGCAAGCTTTTTCCTCCAGGGTATTGATTTTGTGTTGCCAACGTTTGCCAAAAAGTTTGAGGCAAACGTTGGCTCAAGCTTTTCTCCCAAAAGTTTGAGCTAAAGTTTGAGGCCAAACTTTTGCTCAAGCTTTTTTCCTCTGGAGTGTTTTCAACTCAATTAAAAGTTTGAGCCAAAGTTTGAGGCAAACTTTTGCTCAAGCTTTTTGTTCTCTCTTGCTCCTAGCCATTCCTTCTTTCTTCAACCTTCTTCAAAATCTTTTCACCTATCATCAATCAACCAAACACATCAAAGCTTTGCTTAAAATCATGAGTTTGTTATTCTTTTATAATATATGACAATTATAGCATAAAATCTCATGAAATTGCATTAATTCATACATGGTTGATTGAATCAAAGGAAACACGGAAATCTACCCAATTAGCTTGCTTATGGCTCAAGAAAGTGCATAAATCAATCGAAAACAAAAGAAAAAGGCTAGTGAAACTAGGCTAAGATGACTTGTCATCAGCAACCCAACCTTAATTAATTATATTTATTTTCTTTCATTTTTTTCAGTTATTTTTAGAGTCATGATCATATGGAAGAATCAGAATAGAGACAGAATTCATAACAGTGAAAACAGAATACTCTGGATGGAGTGTTATTAAAGTTGAACACCAGCCAGGGAGCTTTGGCTGGGCGTCCAATGCCCCAAATAGCAGCATTACTGGCGTTGAATGCCAGCCAAGGAGCAGACCCTAGGTGTTCAAACGCCAATGCAGAGAGCAGGGAATCTGAATGCCCTAAGCCTCTCAGGACCAGTGTGTCCCACAGCATCTTCACCTACCCCACCTACTTTCACACTTCCCCATATACACTTCCCTATAAACCCTAGCCCAATCACATCCATTTCACTTTTGGAAAACCATCATAACTCCCACCAACCCCCACCCACTTCAAAATCAAATTTTCCACCAAAAACCCACCCTATGGCCAAAACCTAACCTACCCCCATCCTATAAATACCCCTCTTCATCACCCTTCATACACACACCTCTCATACCCTTATACATCCCACAAGGCCGAGCCCTCTATCTCCCTCTATCTTCCTCTATTTTCTTTTTCTTCTACTCTATTCTTCTCTTTTCTTTATTTTTACTCAAGGACGAGCAAAGTTTTAAGTTTGGTGTTGGAAAAGCATACCTTCTTTTCTTTCCATTACCATTCATGGTACCCAAGGTTGGAGACTACTCTAGAAAGAGGAAAGGAAAGGCAGTAGCCACCTCCACTGAATCTTGGAAGATGGAGAGACTCATCACCAAAGATCATCAAGACCACTTCTATGAAGCATTGGCTGAGAAAAAAGTGATCCCTGAGGTCCCTTTCAGGCTCAAGAAAAATGAGTATACGGAAATCCAAAGAGAGATCTGAAGAAGAGGTTGGGAAGTCCTAACCAATCCCATTCAACATGTTGGGATTCTAATTGTGCAAGAGTTCTATGCTAATGCATGGGTTACTAAAAACCATGACACTAGTGTGAACCCAAATCCAAGGAATTGGATCACCATGGTCCGAGGGAGAATCTTAGATTTCAGCCCAGAAAGTGTGAGATTGGCGTTCAACTTGCCTCTATTGCAAGGAGATCCTCATCCTTACACTAGGATTGTCAACTTTGATCAGGGATTTGATCAGGTGCTCTCAGACATCTATGTGGAATGAGCACAGTGGAAAAGGGATTCCCAAGATAAGCCCGTTCAACTAAGAAGGGTTGACCTAAAGCCCATAGCTAGAGGATGGTTGGAATTCATCCAACGTTCCATCATCTCCACTAGCAACCAGTCAGAAGTGACTGTTGATAAAGCCATCATGATCCATTGCATCATGATTGGAAGTGAGGTGGAAGTACATGAAGTGATTCCTCAAGAATTGTACAAGATAGCTAAGAAGCCTTCCACCAATGCAAGGTTGGCATTCCCACACTTCATCTGTCATCTATGCAATTCAGCTGGAATTATCATAGAAGGAGATATGTGATGACAAGTCATCATATGCTGGTTTTGCAAGCATTTTTCACTTGTTTTATTAGTTTTTATGCACTTTCTTGCATTGTAAGTTAGTAATTTGGAGTGGAATTGCATGGTTTCTTTGAATCAATCAACCACCCTTTAATTGACACAAAATCATAAAGTTTAAGCTAAAATTAATTGGTTTTAAATGAATTTTAAGCTTTGTGATTTTTGTGATACTTTGATTGGTTGTTTTGATTACTTGTAGGTGAAGAAAAGAAAAAAAATAAGGAAAGCGTAGCCTAAGGAGCATGATCTAATGAAATAAAGAAAGCGTGCACAAGGAAGAGAAGCGTGGCCCAAGGAAAGAAAAAGCGTGGCTCACACAAAGAGTGAGAGCACAAAGCTCTTGCCAAGAGCTTAGAGCTCTTGCCAAGAGCTTTACTTCAAAAAATTCAAAGGCCAAGCTCTTGCCAAGAGCTTAACCAAGTGCACAAGGAAGAAGGAAGCAAGGCAAACCCAAGACAAAGCTCTTGCCAAGAGCTTTCTCCAAAAGCTTTTTCGGGCTTCTTCAAGGAAAAATCAAGGGAAAAAGAGCTCAACAATGCACTCACCAAGGCTTGAACCCAAGACCAAGGGGGAGGGGGGGCAGCGCTACCTCACAAGAAAAAAAGCCGAAATTGGCTTGTTTTCACTCCATCGGGTTCGAACTAAGTCCCTCAAGGAAGCAAGACTTTGGGCGCTACTCTTGTGCCATGAAAAATGGGCAGCTCTTGCACTCCCCAAGGATTGAACTGGGCACCTCAAGGAAGGGAGACTTCGGGCGCTACTCTTGTGCTAAGGAAAATGACCAGCAAGTGCTTCACCCAAGGTTTGAATCATGGACCTCAAGGATAAGCAAAGCTCTTGCCAAGAGCTTAAAGCTCTTGCAAAGAGCTTTGTTCTCTCGTCACAAGGAAGGAACGTACGCACACTTTAGCAAGGAAGGGAACCAAAGCTCTTGGCCAAAGCTCTTGCCAAGAGCCGAGCTTTCCCCTGGGAGGAGCACCATGGGCCAAAATCCATCAAAAATCCAAATTAATTCATTTCTTCACCAAATTTTAGAGCCCACCCAAATTCTTAGATCCAAATTAGGAAGTGTATAAATAGGTGTTAGTTTTATTTAGAGAGAACTTTTTTTCTTCTTTTAAAATTTTTATTTTGTAACTTTGATTTTGGATCTTGGAGAATTGGGAGGAGAATTGAGTTCTCTTCCTCTTTGGGTTTTCTTGTTTTCTTTTCTGCAAAGCTTGCTTGAGTCTTGAAAGTGAAGAGTTGAGGGAATTCTGTCTCAACCTCACTTGAGATCTCTTTGTTTCTTTTTTCTGCATAATTCAAGTTTCTTTACTGATTTTCATCTTTCATTTTGTCTACAATTATTTTCTGAATTAGATCAAGGAAGGTAGTGAGATCTAGATTTAGTTTTCTAGTCTCTTGACCCCTGAGATCTTGCATTTTTCTTTCTGTTCATCTGCTGAGGCTTTTTCTAGACAAATTACTTTTCTATTTGAGATTTACTTCAGTTTAATTCATCTTTTACTCTTCTGTCCATTGCAATTTACTTTTCTTTGTTTAAATTCTGCAATCCCAGCTCCTTAAGCCCTTTAATAATCAAGTAATTTACATTTCTTGCACTCTAAGTTTTTGCAATTTACTTTTCTTGCACTATAAGTTTCTGTCATTTACTTTACTTGTTCTTTAAGATTCAGCACTTGTATTTCTTTAGCTCTTTAATTTACTGCAATTCTTCCCTCTTCCTTTACATTTCATGCAATTTAGCTTCTGTCAATTACAAATCACTCAAATCAACTCTTGTTTGCTTGACTAAATCAACCACTAAACTAAAATTGCTCAATCCTTCAATCCCTGTGGGATCGACCTCACTCACGTGAGTTATTATTACTTGATGCAACCCGGTACACTTGCCAGTGAGTTTTGTGTTGGATCGCTTTCCACACATCAATATATCCATTGGGGAGGACAAGCCCATCACTAAGAAGAGGATGGAGTAAACTAGAGAGCATGCATAAAAGCCTGTGCAGCCGCCTTAGCATGAGATCCTTGAGATGCCTCAAGGGATGTATTTTCCTCCCCAAAGCTATTAGGATCAATGGCAGACTTCTCTTGGAGAACTGAGCACTAACATGGAGCAATTGAGGGCAGCATCAAGAGCACCCCATCACCTTCAATGAAATAAGAGAAGATTAAAGAGCCATAAAGGAAGACCAAAGGGCTATGAGGGTAGAACAACAAAGGCAAAGGAAGGACATTGAAGAGATCAAGCATCACATTGGATCCTCAAGGAGGAGTACTAGCCGCCACCATTAAAGGTGGATTCGTTCTCTTTTACTTCCTTTCCTTTTATTATTTTTCTATTTTCTATTATATTATGTTGTCTGTTCTCTTGTTCCTATTGCTTGATCATTTACATTTATGCCTTAAAGATGTAAAAGGTTCCATATATCTCTCACCTTGCTTAAAAAAAATTTATTTGAAAAGAATTGAGAGATACATGATTTTCAAGTTTAAAATAAGAATAGTTCAATTATTTTGATGTGGTGACATTGCTTTTGTTTTCTAAATTTATCAATGAACAATGCATATTTGAAGTTGGAATTTTAGAATGTTGGCTCTTGAAAGAATAAGGAAAAAGGAAAAGTATTATTAGTAATCTAAAAAATCTAAATAAATTGATTCTTAAAGCAAGAAAAATAGCAAAAAGAAAAAGAAAAATCCTGCATGCAAATAAATAAATAAATAAATAAATAGAAAAGAAAAAGAGAAAAAGCAAACAAAAAAAGCCAATAGCTCTTTAAACCAAAAGGCAAGAGCAAAAAGCCAATAATCCTTTAAACCAAAAGGCAAGGGTAAAAGGATATAAGGCTTTGAGCATCAATGGATAGGAGGGCCTAAACAAATAAAATCCTGGCCTAAGCGGCTCAACCAAGCTGTCCCTAACCATGTGCTTGTAGTGTGAAGGTGTCAAGTGAAAAGCTTGAGACTGAGCGGTTAAAATCGTGGTCCAAAGCAAAAAGAGTGTACTTAAGAATGCTGGACACCTCTATTTGGGGACTCTAGCAAAGCTGAGTCACAATCTGAAAAGGTTCACCCAATTAAAGTGTCTGTGGCATTATTGTATCCGGTGGTAATACTGGAAAACAAGGTGCTTAGGGTCACGCTAAGACTCTGAAAGCTGTGTTTAAGAATAAAAAAGAACTGAACTAGGAGAATCAATAATATCATCTGGATTCTAAGTTCCTGAAGATGCCAACCATTCTAAGTTTCAATGGATAGTGAGATGCCAAAACTATTCAGAAGCAAAAAGCTACTAAGTCCCACTCATCTAATTGTAACTGAGCTTCATTGGAAACTTTGAAATTTATTTTTGTCTTAATTTTTTTTCTATCCTACTGTATTTTTAGTTACTTGGGGATAATCAACAGTTTAAGTTTGGTGTTATGATGAGCGGATATTTTATACGCTTTTTGGCATTGTTTTCATTTAGTTTTTAGTATGTTTTGTTTAGTTTTTATTAAGTTTTTATAGATTTTAGTGTTAAATTAACATTTTTGGATTCTACTTTAAGTTTGTGAGTTTTTATACAATTTCAGGTATTTTCTGGCTGAAATTGAGGAGCTGGAGCAAATGTCTAATTTAGAGACAGAGAAAGCACTGCAGATGCTGTCCGGATCTGACCTCCTTGCACTCGGAAAGAGATTTTTTGGAGCTACAGAAATCCAAATGGAGCATTCTCAATGGCTCTGGAAAGATGACTTCCAGCTCTATCCAGCAATGTATAATAGTCCATACTTTGCTTCCAGTGCTATCCAGCCTCCTGCCCCCTTCCAGGCGTCCAGCGCCCAAGGAGCAGAGACCGGCATCCAAATGCCTAGAGAGGACCCCCTAGCCAGCGTTCAACACCCTAGAGACCTCCTAGCACATGGATCTCATCAAGGATCAACCCAAACACTCACCAAGTAGGCTCCAGAAGTGGATTTTAGCACTAGAAATACTTTTTTACCCTTACTAGTCATCTGTTTAGTATTTAAGGGATTAGATTTATGTTATTAAAAACCTTTTGATAAACTTTTACATTATATTTGAGTTTTACATTGTATTTTTCTTTCAGTATGAGTTTCCAAATCTCCTAGATTGAGCCTATGAATTAATAAAAGTATTATTATTTCATCTTTGATCCGTGTTTGATTTATTTCTAAGATGCATACTCGTTCTTCAACATGGTGAATAGTATGATCAGTGACAATTAGCTCTGTTCATCATACTAGGACCACGTGCTTGACAACCACCCGTGTCTACTTGGGTTCGTGTGAATATGTGGCTGGAAAGCACGAACCACCAGCTTGATTATGCATCTCTCAAACGGCTAATCCACGACTTCGTTGGGGACGTCTCGAGACACCAGTTCAGCCGATTTCCAGGGAGATTAGGGTCTCTGTGGTATAGGCTAGAACCCAAAGAAGCAGCATTTTCTGATCTGGAAGATTCGACCTTGTCTATGGCATTTTGAGTAGGATCGCCAAGAGAATGAATTGCTAGAGCTTCACCCTCCATCAGATTGGATGACCACAGGCAATGGCATTTGATCTAGAGCAGAGGAGATCAAGAGAATGAACTGTAATACCAGAGTTAATTTAGAAAGACAATGCAACTCCAATCCTTAACCATATTCCTATTACTGATTGCCCTTGCATCAATCCAACCGAATTCTGATTCGCCTGACTAAGACCTGCAAGATAACCATAGCTTGTTTCAAACCACAATCCTCGTGGGATCGACCCTGACTCGCTTAGGTATTACTTGGATGACCCAGTGCACTTGCTGGTATAACTGTACGAAGGTGTGGGGATTCATGCACCAATCAACTGAAAGGTCGATTCATAGGAATTAAGCTTGATGATCCTCTCTCCTAATTCTCTCTGATCTTGCATTTAGATTTGATATGTGACATATAATAAACTAAATTCAGATCCTAAGAGTTATGCGGCTTAGAATTAGAGACTAATCTTCATCTCTTCTCATGAGCAACTAGATCAAGACACTGGCAATCGATCAAGTTAAGAGAGGTTGAATTACCAAGAGATTGGAGTTTAACCGCTTAAAATTTGCCAAATATCAATAATTGTATGATTGAGATAGAGTTGAGATTTATGATTCCAAAAGAGTTAACATCTCTGAACCTCAATGTTCATCATCATATAATTCTCTTAATTGTTTGACTTTTTGCTTTCATTTATTGCCTTGTTTTAATTCTAAAATATAGATCTATTCTCTGTTATGGGGTTAATCCATTTATTACTTTGAGCCATTTACCTTTCAGTTATTTACATTCTTGTTATTTAATTTCAGTCATTTATTTTACAATCATTTACTTCACAGCTAAGTTATATAGTTTTGTGTTATTGTCTTAATTGATTCTCATAAAAAATTGACTTGTTTAACTATAATAGACAATAGATTATTGTTGCTTGATCCATTAATCTTCGTGAAAATGATAATCCACTAATCGTGGTATTACTTGGTGCGATCCAGTGCACTTGCCGGTTGTTTTACGAACATTGGTTTATAAAATCTGTAACAAGGGGTTGTACGATATGCCCATAAGACTTGAGGGAGCTCCACATCACATGCTCCCTTTGCGTCTTGTAGTTGGCACTACAATCTGGCTAATATGACTTTATTTACAGCTTCAGCTTGTCAATTGGCCTGAGAATGTTCTACCGACGTGAATTGGTGTTTTATCTTAAGATTGGCCACCAAATTCCTGAAGGTCGAGTCCGTGAATTGAGTCTCATTGTCCGTGGTGATGGAGTGGGGGACTCCGAACCTTGTGACAAAGTTTCTATAGGGGAACTTTTGACTTCTCTGGGCAGTGATAGTTGCTAGTGGTTCTGTAACATCCGGTATTTTTTAAAATCCTATTATGAATTAAATTGTGATTTATTTTATTAACTTAATTTGTTTATTATTAGAAACTATTCAGATAAAAATAATTGAATTGATTATAAGATAAGTTGATTTTAAATCAATTAAGATTCTTATATAATTTTATTATAATTGAATATTTTGCATAATTTTAGTAATTAAAAAATAAGAAAGAATTGAACACTTTAATTTATGTAACTTTAATTATGAAAAAATTATGACTTATTTTATTAATATAAACTCTTTATTTTTAGAAAACTAATCAATTATGACTAATTAAATTAGTTTTAAGTCGCAAAAAAAATTAGTTGTATTAATATTTGGAGTTAAGTTAATTAATATTCTTGTGTAAATTTTATAATTAGTTATTTCATATAATTTGAAATTAAAATTCAGTAATGGAGGCATTATATAATTTAATTTAAGAAATTTCTATTATGAATAAATTATGGTTTATTTTATTAATTTGAGCTCTTAGAGATTAATTTATTAGGAATGATTAAATTGATTTTTATAAATACTTTAAGTTTAAGTTAATTAATGTTTAAGTACAATTTTTATTATAATTG
>NC_029790.2:45916529-45960090 GCF_000816755.2 Arachis ipaensis | reverse complement strand
TGATTAGTGTGTTTACTTTATAATTTAAATTAAAAATAATTATTTGAGCTCATTGATATATTGATAAATAAAATGTTATACGTTCCAAAAGTAATCTTTACAATATTATATTTGAATTCTAAATTTTTATTTCATCATAAATATTTTATAAAATTATTATATTACGTATATATTTTTTATCCTAACTCTAAATTTCTAAATAAAACTCTAATTTTACAATTCCTAACCCTATTACAACGTACAGAAGCGAAAAAGAAAGAAGGGGAAACAGATAGGGGGAAAATGGGGAAGAAGAGGAAGGAGAAGAGAGCGAGGGGATAGAAGGGAAGGTGTCGGGAAGACCATCGTCGCCATTGCCACAGAGTGGAGGTGGAGGAGTGTCCGAGAGAGAACCTGACGCGAGGAAGAGAGAACGATGTGCAAGAGGGAGAAAGAGGCTTCGACGGAGTTGTGCCGCCGCGACGCCGCATCCTATCACCGTCGCCAAGCTTCCATAGCCGTTGCCATTGAGGAAATGCCACCATCAAACCCTAGCCATTGCTGCTGCTACTCCATGCGAGAGGAAGAGGAGTGATGAGACAAAACATAACTGACAGAGAGGAGAAGGGGGTTGTCTTCGTCGCCGGAATTGTCTATGTCGTTCATGGTGAGTTAGTCGTGCCCTAGCTACCAGAATCACTATCTCTGAATCCCATTTGCTCTGTAACAATCCTTTATTTGTCTCTGATATCATTGACTCTGTTTTGCTTCTATTTTGTTCTACTGTTCTGATTTTGTTGGTGTCCTTACTGCCTTAACTAATCAAATTGGTGCTGTTTCCACTAGGACGTATGCCCTGGTCTTTGGTTTCTATTCTTCTCAGTACTAGAGTTGCTGCTTCACTCCTTATTTCTTTTGATAAGATTGGTTTTGTTCTACAGCTAATATTCTGATATTTGCTCCTTTGATGATCTGTTCTGTTTTTCCCTTGCATTTGGTTTAGCCTCTCTTAACTTCCCTTCCAAAGTTGCTGTTGCTGCTACTAAAGTTGTGGTTGTTACTGCTATTTTTGCATTAGAACATAGATGGTTGTTGAATTTCCAATTTTTGTGTGGTTAATGCAACATCAAGGTAGGGGATTTAATTTAAACGGTTTTAATTTAAGAATGCCCATAAAATTTATTAAATAATTGTAAATAGGTTTAATTATTGTGAGTAATTGATTGGTTATATATGGATGTTGAATTGTGACTGTGAATTGATTGAATTTATGGATTTTGTTAAATTGATTGATTATGTATGGATTATGAATTGTTGATGAGTTATTGCTGATAGCTCTGAATTTTGATGGAATATATTGGATTTATTGCTATTGAGTTGATTATTTGATTATTGTATTGGGGTGGATTTAGTTGATGATTGATTGGAATTCAGTTTAAAGAATATTTGAAGGATTGAATTTGATATGCTGAACTGCTTGCTGAAAATCCGAGTTTGAAATTAAACAGCACCTTCGAAAGTGAACTAGTAACTCAATAGTGATTGAAATGATAAGAGATTAAAAGCTAACTAAACTATAATAAGTATATTTTTTAAGATTTAATTTTGAAAGGTTCGTATTAACTGGATAATTAGTTATGATTTTTCAAAGTTAAATTGTAAAATCTAATTTTCTGCATTACTTTTAAACGAAGTTAGAAATTTTGAAAAGCTATAACTAATTTTGTGGTGATCGGAATTGTGTGGGACTAAGTCCGGGTTAAACTTGGAAGTATATGGAGTTGGTCTGAAAATTTTGAGGCATTTTCGTTAAATGTACAATTTATGGCGAATTTTTAAATTCAAGTCGTTGAATCTGTCCTGCTACAAAAAAGTTCGAATAGGGCAGCAACTTGTTTGTCTTGCTGTGACTCCTATGAGCTGAATTCTGGAGCAAAACCAATTTTGTTTTAAAATTTGATTAACTTGGTTTATTGCTCTAATACTTTAAAATTTTAGGAGTTAAGAATTGGGAGTTGTGAATTTTTTGAAAATTGGTGATCAAAACTGGGAAAAATCAGTTTTAAGTAAGTTATACATCAATTTCCAATGTTTGTAACTCTTAGAATTGAAAAGCGGTTGGATTGCAACCAAGGCACACTTGTTGCTAGATAGGTTAGGAGTCTCCAAACCAAAATTTAGCTTAACTGATATTTTGTAGTAAAAGTTATGCAAGTTGAAAGGTACTAAGCTTGCTGATTTCTAAAACAGATTTTGACATATTTCTACCTAACTTTCAAAAGGCATAACTTTCACCGTAAAGCTACAACGAATCTGATTATAACTTTTAATTTTGGATAGATATTGAGGTGCAACCAATTGGTCGTGAAAATTGGCTATGTTTAGTATATGTGATTTAAATTTTAGGGCTGTCCATGTTTTAATGAGTGAGTTACGGGACTTGGAAGATGTTATGCTCAATGGCTTCTAAAACATAATTCTACAAAAAACTACCTAACTTCCAAGCTACATAACTCCTTCATTAAAAATAATTTTGACCTAAAACTAATTGGGAAAGGAACCTGAATAAGTTAAGTTGAACCATATTAATTTTGAAGGCCATTGGATTTAATTTGGATGTTATACGGAATTTGAATATTGAACGCTATTGTTGTTTTCTGGTTTTCAAACACGCAGAGCAGTCACAATTTTCCTTCTATTTCTGAGGCTAGATTGATCAGAAAATTTTTATTTTTAGTTTGTTAGAAAGCTTATTCCGAGATGGTCGCCTGGACATATAGTTTCTGCAATTCCAAGTTTATTTGATATATTAATAATACAGAGAAACTTAATCCGCCACCGTTGTTTTTGAGACAACTTTAGCTATAGGACTTCAAAAGAATGTTAATCGTGTGTATATATATATATACACACACACGATTAACAGGTATTTTGAGAAATGTAAAGTAAAGACTATGATGATATTTTAACTAATTCATTTGAGAAAGGACAATTGGTTTATGAGGATGTTGGCAAGGTCATGGGTTTTGTCCTGCTTGCATAATTATGATTGTGAAAGAGATAAAACTAAAGTATTCATTAAGAATATGCCACAGAAGAACATGTGTATGTCTACTATATGAGAGCAGAGTAATGAACTTTTTGATTTCTATCAGAGGAGAGCAGAAATTTTGTATCTGCTTTGCATGAAAAATCGGCTATCAAAAGGGCACAGTTTGGTATGCAAAGTATAATTACCTTGCACAAGAACTGGCTGTCCAAAGGGCGTAGTCTGGTGTGCAAAGTATAACTGCCTTGCACAAGAACCAGTTGTCAAAAGGGCGCAGTCGGTTATGCAAGAGCGGGTACTATCAAAAGGACACAGTTTGTTTTTCAGCCAACTAAATATCCTGCTAGAGGAGCACAGAGGCTGACTCAATAGAGTAGCTGAGAATCATAAATTGTGCATGGCTCAGAAAATCATATCCGGGTAGGAAATCAGATAATGTGGAAAGCGGGCAGACAACCGACACATGAGCTCATGGCCTGTAATAAGACTAGACATTCATCATATGCATTTGTATGACTTGCTTGGGTGTGCTTGTACTGTGTGTGCTTTATTTACATTTAATTGGCTGTTGATTGATGTTGTATTATTTGTTTACCTGTACTATCTGATTTATTTGTATATGCGTTTTACTTTTGTATTGGAGGTTGTTACTAATCAGAAAGATTTTAAGAATTATAACTTGAAGTTGGTATACAATTCTTTTTAACTTAATTTTAAAGAGTTTTATATAATTAATGAAAACGAATATTGTTGAACTAAATTTACTATTTTAGTTTTATTCTTTACTTTCACGGCATTCTCGACCTCTACTGCGAACTTGTGATTTGGTTCTCACCCCAAAATTTTCCAACCTTTCAGTGATACAGGTTTAAAGATGCAATATGAAGTTGCGAACGATTAGTAGAGGGGTAGGTATATTATGTTGTATCTGAGTTTCATTTGATTTCTTTTGTATAAAACTTATTACTAATAGTATTTATGTAATTATTGTTACTTGTAAATCTTTAATAGTTGTCTTTAAAGAATAAAAACAAAATCTTCTGACATTTTCTTAAAACTGGAACACGATATCGATATAAAGGGTCACTAGTTAAGTAGTTAAAACTAGAAAAGCTTACATAATGTTCTTTCTAGTAGAAATATCCTGACTTAAGCAAGGTATTTTGCTGGAAGGGACGTTGCAGGTTCCACCTCGATCCACTTAGTGAAATAGTCAATTATCACTATGAGGTATTTAACTTGTCCCGAAGATTGAGGAAATGGTCCGAGGAGATCGAGAACCCATTTTGCAAATGGCCATGACGAGATAACACTAATAAGCTCTTCAAGGGGTACAACATGGAAGTTAACATGCTTCTGACAAGGCAGGCACATTTTAACGAATTTGGCCGCTTCTTGTTGTAAGGTCAGCTAAAAGAAGCCAGCCTAGATCACCTTCTTGGCTAGTGATCGGGCCCTAGGTGCCTCCTACATATGCCATTGTGTACTTCCTCTAAGACCTCTTTTCTGTTGGAGGTCGGGACGCACTTGAAGAGAACGTGTTGATATGCCTCTTTTATATAGAATATGGTAAACCAGTGTGTAATTTTGTGCTTTCCTTATGAGTTTTCAAGCCTCCTTTTTATTTTCAAGAAGGACATCAAATTTAAGATAGTTGATTATGGGAGTCATCCATCCTAAATTTTGATTGGATATAGCCATTATGTCCGAGTTGTCATTTTTCTTTGATATTGATGGTGCATGGAGTGTTTTCTGAATGAGACTTCTATTATTGTCCCCTGGCTTGGTGCTGACGAGCTTGGAGAGGGCGTCTGCTCGAGAATTTGACTCTCGAGTTTGGAGCTAAAAAGGAAAAAGCAGGCAGCAACCTCCCTGGGTGCTAAATGCCCAACAGGCATTTAGCACCAACAAGGCATTTCCCCTCTTTGGAGCTTCTCAACTGGATTTAGCATTTATTAGTTTTATTTTATTTTCTTTTTATAATTTTTATTTATAAAACAATATCTTTTAGTTTTAGAATTTATTATTTTATTTTATTTCCGTATCAAATTAGGTGTGTATAAAAGGAAAAAGATCACTTGTGATTCAGATCTTCTTTCCGCACATTTTCAAAACCCTATTTTCTCTGTAAATCATGAGCAACTAAACCTCCCAGTTAAGGTTAAGAGCTCTGTTTATTTCTATGGACTAGAACTATTATTCTTCTATTTTAATTAATATTTTTATTCCGTTCTAAGGATTGTTTTTGTTCTTAATCTTATGAATTTGGGTGGAATGGGAGTATGACCCTTATTCTACTTGAGTTATTGTGATTCTCGGGAGAGTTATCTCGCTTAAGCTACAACTTGAAAACAAACTCCTCCTAAACTTCTAATTACATGAACTGATTGGGATATGTAACATATAATCCTATTAGCTTTGGATAATTAGGGTTTTTGTGGCCATAAACTAGTTTTTGAACTTAACCCTCTAATCGGAATTAAGTGACCATGAGAGTAGTGGTTAATGAAGGTTAGAGGAAACTAAATCACTAAGGGATTAGGGTTTAGTTATTTACAATTTGCCATGGAATTAATCATGCATTGTTAAAATAGTTGGTAAGAACTTTTAATCTGGAAAGATAAACATCTTTGAAGCCTTAGCTATTTTCTCATACTATTTTTACACCAAACTTTTATTTGCTTTATTTGTTTTGTTGTTCATTGCTTTATGCACTTTCAACAACCAAAACCCCTTTTTTGATTCGCCTAACTAAGTCCAACTGGATAGCCATTGTTGCTCAATCCAGCAATCGTCGTAGGATCGACCCTCACACACCTGAGTTATTACTTGGATGACTCGGTGCACTTGCCGATTAAGCTGTGAGCATTCTTAGTCCCGCACCAAGTTTTTGGTGCCATTGCCTAGGATTGTTTGTGATTGACAACTACTAGTTGGCTAGTTGCTTAGATTAGGTATTTTTATTAGTTTTGTTTATTTATTTTTTCTTTTAATTTTCGAAATTTTAATTTTATTTATTTTCCCTTTATTTTCAAGTTTTGTTTTATTTCCCTTTAATTTCTGATTTTAAGTTTGGTGTCCCTTTAGTGTTTTCCTCTTTTAATTTCAAAAAATTTGTTAGTGTCTTTTACTCTTTGGTTTTCGAAATTTTTAGTTTACTTTTGCACCCTTATTTTCAAATTTTTAGGTAATTGTTTACTTTGTTTGATTTTATCTCTTTTTACATATGATATCTTACCGAGAGCTCTCTATACTTTGACATAGAGACTCCCATTTTCTTTGTTTTTTGTCCATTTTTTTGCAGGAACAGGGATAAAGAACCATTTCTTGAGTTTGATCATGAACCTGAGAGGACCTTGAGGCGGCGTTTGCAACAAGCTAGAGCTTACAAAGCCAGAGAGAATCTCAAGGAGACTTTTGACAAGGAAGCTGAAGAGCTCACCGTGGATGCTAATGGTGAAAATCTGAACGCTAATAAGCAAGCAAGGAGGACACTTGGCTCATATACCACACCCACTCCTAACTTCTATGGGCGCAGTATTTTAGTACCTACTATTGGTGCTAATAATTTTGAGCTGAAGCCGCAATTGATCACTTTAGTGCAACAAAAATGCCAGTTTCATGGACTCTCGCAGGAGGAATTTATCTGGAGCTTCCTGTAGATCTGCGACACTATGAAGATAAATGGAGTGATTTCTAAGGTCTACAAGCTCATGCTCTTCCCATTTGCTATGAGGGACATAGCAAAGCAGTGGCTTGATTCTCAGCCCAAGGAGCGCCTGGACACATGGGACAAGGTGGTCACTAGATTCCTGACCAAACTTTTTTCACCTCAGAAGCTGACTAAGCTTAGGTTGGACATCTAGACCTTCAAGCAAAAAGATGCAGAGTCCCTTTATGAGGCCTGGGAGAGATTCAAGCTGATGATCAGGAGGTGTCCCTTTGAAATGTTTTTCTGAATAGACTAGGCTGTAGATCTTTTATGATGGCCTCTCTGAGATGGTGATAAACCCCAATTTCGTGGTTTATCTTATGCTTAATTTAGGGGATTTTATAAACTTTTCTCACATTTATTCAATGAAATGGCATGGTTTTGTAATTCTCCCTTGATTTGTGCTTAAGTGTAAATACATGCTTTTTAGGCCCTAAAATTGGTGATTTTAATTCACTTTAATTCCATTTGATGCCTTGATGTATTTGTTGAGTGATTTCAGGTTCATAAGGCAAGTATTGGATGGAAGAAATGAAGAGAAAAGCATGCAAAGTGGAGAAGCCATGAAGAAATGAGCAAATTGGAGAATTGAGGGCCACTCGCACGCGTAATGCACGCGTACGCGTGCATTGAAGATTTACAAGCCACGCGCACGCGTCACCCACGTGTATGCGTGAGTAGAGGTTTTGGCCAGCGACGCGCACGCGTTATGCACGCATACGCGTAACGCTCAGCACGTGCCCCACTTAAAGTTAAATCGCTGGGGGCAATTTCTGAGCTGCCCAGGCCCAAATCTAACTCGTTTCTGAGTGTATTTCATGTAGAATTGAAGATTGAGCAAAGGGGGGAGCACTTGGTTGTAGCTTAGCATCATGTAGTTTAGTTTCTAGAGAGAGAAGCTCCCTCTTCTCTCTAGAATTAGGGTTCTTAGGATATTTGCATCTTAGATCTAGAATTTAATTCTCATTCTCCTCTTATTTCCTTTATAATTTCTTGTTTCTACATCTCAATTCTCTTAGTTTGTAGTGTTAATTTCCCTTTGATGTCACTTTTATGTTTGTGAATGCTCTTGTTGGATTTGGATTTGGATTTCCTTTAATGCAATTGATATTTCTTTTATTCTCTTATGGTTAATTGTTCTATTTATTGGTGATTCCTTGCTTTTGATAGTTATGGGTTTTGTTAATTATTGCATTTTGTGAAGTTTACTTTTATTTCACTCTAAGTGTTTGATGAAATATTTTCTCTAGTTTTTTAGTAGTTTTCTTGACTCTTGGCCTAGGCTAAGGAAATTGAGTGACCTTGAGTCATTGGGTCTCATTGAATTGGTGATTTGAGAACCCTTGGTGGTCAATTTGATAACCATTGATACTAGCCTACTACTAAGTCAATCAGTAGCTAGGTTAGGACTTATGGATCGATGTTGATCAAGCCATTTGACATGCTTCAAGCATAGAAGTACACTTAATGAGCTTGGTTCCTCATAATTGTCAATATATGGTTTGTTGATAGGATGGTGATGTCAATTCCTATGCTTAGCCAAGAGTTGTTTGCATTTCTTTATTAGTTCTTGTCATTTAATTTCTTGATTTTTTACTTTTCTTGTTAACTACAAATCAAACCCCTTGTTCTTTATAGCCAATAATTAAACACTTCATTGCAATTTCTTGTGAGATGACCCGAGGTTTAAACACTTCGGTTAATTCTTATTGGGGTTTGTACTCGTGACAACCAAAATTTTTGATTGAGGAGGATTGTTTGTTGGTTTAGAACTATACTTGCAACGAGAATTAATTTTGAGAAATTCTATACCAACACGACAATTACCTCATATCAAAATGGTGCCGTTGCCGGAGAATTGCAATGGTGCTATGTTATTGGCTATTTTATATATTGTGAATATGTTTGCCCCTTTGCTTCTTTGTTAGTTGTTGCTAGTTGTAGGACTTTGTTATCTTTATTTCTTGTTAGCTTTTGTTTTTATTTTCTCTTTCACCTTGAATTCTCACCCCTTTGGCTATGAGTTTGGTTCAAACTATGTTGTAGGAGATAGAATTTACAATGATAACATACATCAAGGATTTGGAGATCAAAGGTGGGAGGAGCCCCAAGCTTATGAACAACCTTCTTGGCAACAACCTCCTTTTGAATCAAGTTTGACAAGAGTGCTTGGGGATATGACTACTCTCCTCGCGAAGATGCGCAAGGACCAAAAGGAATTTTATTCCATCCAAGCCGTTCAAGTGTCACCCCAACATGACTACTCTCTGGATTCTTATGGGTATAATCCTAATCCTAATGCATACCAATCTAATGTATGTGATGACCCTTATTGTGATTGTCAACCACAATCACCACATACATATGACCCATTCCCTCGTGGTTTTGAACCACCTTATTCGCAAGCCCCTTACTACCAAACACCTCCATATGACTCTAATCCTTATCCACCATACCAACCACCTTTTGAGCCATATGAACCATACATGGAACCACAATAATTCCAACACAATTACTCCCAAGAACCACCTCTATATACACCATCTCCATACCCTTACCAGGAAGAACCATCATCCAATTATGAATTCTTTTCCCCAAATAATGAACCCTCTTTTCCACCACTGCCCCCCAATGATGCCCTCATGCTAGAACTAAGAGATCTTGACTCTCATATCCAAAGGCAACAAGAAAGGATGGAAAAGGAGTTTAAGGAGATAGAAGCCAAGATTGCTATCGTGGTGGAAGCCGTTAGCAATATGTACTCATCCTACCTAAGCTCACACGATTAAAGCACTCCCATTGTTAAATATGGATAAGCAATCAAGGAGCATAGTGGGGGAATAAATTTGGAGCTTCAAGGTAAAGAAGAGAAATCGAAGCAAGAGTTACCACAAGGGGAGAAAGTAGAGATGATTGGAATGGAAGGAGTGGTTGAAGACCTAGAAGATGTTGGAAGTCCATGGGAATGTAGAATTATAGAGCCCTCTTCCAAGAAGCTTGACATTTATGTTGAGGAGGGTGTACAACCTCCAAAGCATATCATGATTGAAGACATTGGAGAGGTTGATCAAGAGATGGATTCAATCATTGATGAGTTTCCTTCTACAATTGAATCTTCCCCCATTGGGCTTGACATGGAGATTAAAGAAGAAGACACCTCACCCCCCATATCCTTGGCAAGCAATGTAGACAAAGTTGAATTAAAAAGAAGCCACCAAGAGGAAGAGGTTGAGCAAGAAGCAAGCTACATCATTGAGGATTATTCCACACCAACCAATGAGTCTTTTGGAATTAATGAACCTCCCTCATTGTGCTATGAAATTGATGACAAGGAGGACCGTGCATAGCTTCCGACACATGGTTTGAGCAATGAGAGGTGTATAGAAGAAGTTGGTGAGCAAGGAAGTGAACTTAGAGAAGCTTGCAAAGAGGTTGAAGTTTCAAAGGAAGACCACAAGGGAATGGATCTCGCATTGGCTAAGTGTGGGGAGGTCCTCCTTCTTAAGTCACCATCATCCAACACAACATTCAAGTGGGTAAAATTCCTATCCCTAAGCTTTACCTTCTCACTTGAATATGGTTTACTTGAAAATGATGGTCAACTTAGAGCCCTTTGTGGAGTTAAGAGTAGGAGAGAGTTGTGTAGTGGTTGGAAACATCACTCTAAGTTCATGATGGTTGCATGCTCAAAGTTGGATAGCAATGGTTAGTGTAGAACCAAATTGCAAGGGTCTTAGAGAATGTTTCGATGCTTAATTGAGAATTCACAAGCCCAAATTTAACTATGGTAGTCAACGAGAAGATGGGTGCAAGAATAAGGTTTGGGACCCTAGAATTCATTTCAACAATCAAAACTCTTGGGGCGTTGTCATTTACTTAAGCTTACTCGAGGGCTTTATGCGCCTAATTTGGGATCCCGGTGGACATTGGAGATGCAAACATTGGTGGGGATTCAAGGATGAATTCAAGCATAAACCACCATTGCAAGGACCCCCACCAAATGTCCAACTTTAGGACTTAAACTAAAAGTTCTAGGTGGGAGACACCCCACCATGGTAAAATCTTTTCATTTTCTCTTTTGTACATGATTGGTAAAAATAGGTTTAATTTCATGTTTTGATTAGTTTGTTGAGTTCAGTTGGTAGTTTAGGATGTTAAATAAGGTTTTATAGTGTTTTGGTAGCTGTTTGGAGGTTTGGAATGCTTGGTTTGGTGCAAGAACTTGGAAAAATTTTGAAAAAAATAGAGCACCAACCCACGCGTAAGCATGACTCATGCGTACGCATGGGGCAAG
Source organism: Arachis ipaensis (assembly GCF_000816755.2). Lineage (NCBI taxonomy): Eukaryota > Viridiplantae > Streptophyta > Magnoliopsida > Fabales > Fabaceae > Arachis > Arachis ipaensis. The sequence continues at coordinate 45,949,056 of NC_029790.2, read as the reverse complement.
CATTTTCGACCATCCATGCACACGCGTCAGCCACGTGTTCTGATGAGCGGATAATTTATACGTTTTTTGGCACTGTTTTTACATAGTTTTTAGTATGTTTTAGTTAGTTTTTACTATGTTTTTATTAGTTTTTATTCAAAAATTACATTTCTGGAATTTACTATAAGTTTGTGTATTTTTCTGTGATTTTAGGTATTTTCTGTCTAAAATTGAGGGACCTGAGCAAAAATCTAATTCAGAGGCTGAAAAAGGACTACAGATGCTGTTGGATTCTGACCTCCCTTCACTCGGAATGGATTTTCTGGAGCTATAGAAACTCAATTGGCGCGCTCTCAATTGCGTTGGAAATTAGACATCCTGAGCTTTCCAGCAAAATATAATAGTCCATACTTTGCTTGAGTTTTGATGATGCAAACTGGCATTTAAACGCCAACTTCCTGCCCTATTCTGGCGTTAAATGCCAGAACTGAGTTACAAGCTGGAGTTAAACGCCCAAACTGGCACCAAAGTTGGCGTTTAACTCCAAGACGAGTCTCTACACATGAAAGCTTCAATGCTCAGTCCAAGAACACACCAAGTGGGCCTGGAAGTGGATTTCTGCATTATTTACTTATTTTCTGTAACATTAGCTACTAGTTTAGTATAAAAATTACTTTTAGTGATTTATTTTACATCTTTGGATCAATTTAGATCCTTGATTAGTTTTATGCTATCATAGATCATATTGTACACGTTTGGGGGGTGGCCATTCGGCCATGCCTGGACCTTCATCACTTATGTACTTTCAACGGTGGAGTTTCTACACCCCATAGATTAAGGTGTAGAGCTCTGCTGTTCCTCATGAATTAATGCAAAGTACTATTGTTTTTCTATTCAATTCAAGCTTATTCTTATTCTAAGATATTCATTCGCACACAAGAACATGATTAATGTGATGATCAAGTGACACTCATCACCATTCTTACTTATGAACGCGTGCCTGACAAACACTTCCGTTCTACATGAAAACAAGCTTGAATGCGTATCTCTTGGATTTCTCTTCAACGATTCACATCGTCTCTCCTGACAACAGAGCATCTGAATCCGAGATTAGAATATTCGTGGTATAGGCTAGAATCAATTGGCATCATTCCTGAGATCCGGAAAGTCTAAACCTTGTCTGTGGTATTTCGAGTAGGATCTGGGAAGGGATGAATGTGACGAGCTTCAAACTCGTGACTGTGGGGTGCAGTGACAGTGCACAAAAGGATCATTGGATCTTATTCCAACACGATCGAGAACCAACAGCTGATTAGCCATGCGGTAGCTGTGCCTGGTATTTTTCATCTGAGACGAGAAATACGACAGTTGATCAGCCGTACAGAAACCGTAGAGGACCATTTTCACTGAGAGGACGGGAGGTACCCATTGACAACGGTGATACCCAACATGCAGCTTGCCATGGAAAGGAGTATGAATGATTGAATGGAGGCAGTAGGAAAGCAGAGATTCAAAAGGAACAAAGCATCTCCATACGCTTATCTGAAATTCTCACCAATGAATTACATAAGTATTTCTATCTTATTTTATGTGCTAGTTATATTTTAATTATCAAAACCTTACAACCATTTGAATCTGCCTGACTGAGATTTACAAGGATGACCATAGCTTGCTTCAAGCCGACAATCTCCGTGGGATCGACCCTTACTCACGTAAGGTTTATTACTTGGACGACCCAGTGCACTTGCTGGTTTGTTGTGCGGAGTTGTGAAAAAGAATTGAGATTACAATCATGCGTACCAAGTTGTTGGCGCAGTTTGTTATCACAATTTCGTGCATCAAGTTTTTTGGCACCGTTGCCGGGGATTGTTTGAGTTTGGACAACTGACAGTTCATCTTGTTGCTCAGATTAGGTAATTTTATTTTAATTTTAAGCTTTTAATTTTCAAAAAATTTTCAAAAAAAAATTTATTTTATTTTGTTCTTCAGAATTTTTAAGAATGAACTCTAGAGTTTCATGATGATCTTTTGAAGTCTGGCTGGCTATGAAGCCATGTCTAATCTTTTGGACCGAGGTTTCAACTTATCATCACAAGAGCTTGTTGATTTCTATCAATCTTGCTGTTGAATGTAATGATCTGCTAAAGCTTGGCTGGCCATTGGCCATGTCTAGTGTTTTGGACCGAAGCTTTCACTGAAAGCTTGGCTGGCTAGTAAGTCATGTCTAATTCCTGGACTGGAGTTTTAGACTAAAATTGCATGATTCCTGGAATTCTTATTAGAAATTTTGAATTTCTTTATTTTGCTTTTCCAAATTAATTTTCGAAAAATACCAATAAAATTAATAAAATCATAAAAACCAAAAATTTTGTGTTTCTTGTTTGAGTCTTGTGGCAAATTTTAAGTTTGGTGTCAATTGCATATTTTTCAAATTTTCTTAAAAATTTTCGAAAATTCATGCATGTGTCCTTCATAATCTTCAAGTTGTTCTTGATGATTTTCTTTATTTGATCTTTGCATTTTTATGTTTTGTATCTTTTCTTGTTTTTCATATGCATTTTCAATTTGTTCGTATCTAAAAATTGAAAATTTCTAAGTTTGGTGTCTTGCATGTGTGTCTTTTCTTAAAAAATTTTCAAAAATAACTTCTTGGTGTTCATCTTGACATTCAAAGTGTTCTTGGTGTTCATCTTGACATTCAAAGTGTTCTTGCATGCATCATGTGTTTTGATCTTAAATTCTCATGTTTTGAGTCTTTTTATTATTTTTCTCTTTCTTCATTAAAAATTTAAAAATCAAAAAAATATATTTCCGTTATTCTTCTCATAAATTTCAAATATTTGAGTTGACTTAGTAAAAAATTTTTAAAAATCTAGTTGTTTCTTATGAGTCAAGTCAAATTTTCAACTTAAAAAAATCCTATCTTTTCAAAACCTTTTCAAAAATCAAATCTTTTTCATTTTTCTTTCATTTTTTTTGAAAATTTTAAAAATTGATTTTCAAAATCTTTTTCTTAATTTTTATTTCATATTTTCCTAAATCTTTACTAACAATTAATGTGATTGATTCAAAAATCTCAAGTTGTTACTTGCCTATTAAGAAAGGTTCAATCTTCAAATTTTAAAAATCATATCTTTTAGTTTCTTGTTAGTCAAGTAATCAACTTTAATTTTCAAAATCAAATCTTTTTAAGTTTCCTTTTCAAATCTTTTTCAAAATGAATTTCAATCATATCTTCTTCAAAATTAATTTCAAAATCTTTTCTAACTTCTTCTCTTTTCAAAATTTAATTTTCAAATCTTTTTCAATTAACTACTTGACCTTTTGTTTGATTTTAAAAGTTTTCTATTTCAATCATATCTTTTCTCTAAAAATTTGAAAACTAAATAATTAGTTACTATTTCTTATCTTTTTCAAATTTTATTTTGTTTCTCTTTTTAATTTTCGAATTCTAACTAGATTTTTAAATAAAAACAAAAATATTTTCATTTTCTTTTTAATTATTTTCGAAAACTCTCCCTCTCATCTCTCTCTATTCATTTATTTATCTACTAACACTCCTCTTCTACTCATAATTCGAACCCCCTCTTTTTCTCTGTGTTCAAATTTTTCTCTTTTTCTTCTTCTATTCTTCTCTTCTTCTACTCACATAAAGGAATCTCTATATTGTGACATAGAGGATTCTTCTTCTTTTCTGTTCTCTTTTTTTTCATATGAGCAGGAACAGGGATAAAGACATCCTTATTAAAGCTGATCCTGAACGTGAAAGGACTCTTAAAAGGAAACTAAGAGAAACTAAAGCACAACCCTCTGGAGAGGACCTGACAGAAATTTTCGAAAAAGAAGGAGACATGGCCGAACCCAATAACAATGGTGGACATGCAAGGAAGATGCTTGGTGACTCTATTTCACCCTCTTCCAACTTCTATGGAAGAAGCATCTCAATTCCTGCAATTGGAGCAAACAACTTCGAGCTTAAGCCTCAATTAGTTTCTCTAATGCAGCAGAATTGCAAGTTTCATGGACTTCCAATGGAAGATCCTCATCAGTTTTTAGCTGAATTCTTGCAAATCAGTGACACTGTCAAGACCAATGGAGTTAATCCTGAGGTCTACAGGCTTATGCTTTTCCCTTTTGCTGTAAGAGACAGAGCTAGAACATGGTTGGATTCGCAACCTAAGGAAAGCCTGAACTCTTGGGATAAGCTGGTTAGTGCTTTCCTGGCCAAATTCTTTCCACCTCAAAAGATGAGCAAGCTTAGAGTGGAAATCCAAACCTTCAGACAGAAGGAAGGAGAGTCCCTCTATGAAGCTTGGGAAAGATATAAGCAACTGATCAAAAGGTGTCCTTCTGACATGCTTCCAAAATGGAGCATCATATGTATATTCTATGATGGTCTGTCTGATTTGTCAAAAATGTCATTGGACCATTCTGCAGGAGGATCTCTTCATCTGAAAACCCCTGCAGAAGCTCAGGAACTCATTGAAATGGTTGCAAATAACCAGTTCATGTACACCTCTGAGAGGAATCCTGTGAACAATGGGACGCCTCAGAAGAAGGGAGTTCTTGAAATCGATACTCTGAATGCCATATTGGCTCAGAACAAAATATTGACTCAGCAAGTTAATATGATTTCTCAGAGTCTGAGTGGATTGCAAGCTGCATCCAACAGTACTAAAGAAGCATCTTCTGAAGAAGAAGCTTATGATCCTGAGAACCCTGCAATGGCAGAGGTGAATTACATGGGAGAACCCTATGGAAACACCTATAATCTTTCATGGAAAAATCATCCAAATTTCTCATGGAAGGACCAACAGAAGCCTCAACAAGGCTTCAACAATAATGGTGGAAGAAATAGGTTTAGCAATAGCAAGCCTTTTCCATCATCTTCTTAGCAACAGACAGAGAATTCTGAACAGAGCAATTCTGGCCTGGCAACTATAGTCTCTGATCTATCTAAGACCACACTAAGTTTCAAGAATGAAACAAGGTCCTCCATTAGAAATTTGGAGGCACAGGTGGGTCAACTGAGTAAGAAGATTACTGAAATTCCTCCCAGTACTCTCCCAAGCAATACAGAAGAAAATCCCAAGAGAGAGTGCAAGGCCATAACCACAACCAACATGGCCGAACCTGGAGAGAGTGAGGAGGACGTGAGTCCCAGTGAGAAAAGCCTCATGGGACGTCCTCTGGACAGAAAGGAGTTTCCCTTTGAGGAACCAAAGGAATCTGAGGCTCATATAGAGACCATAGAGATTCCATTGAACTTCCTTCTGCCATTCATGAGCTCTGATGAATATTCTTCCTCTGAAAAGGATGAAGACATCACTGAAGAGCAAGTTGCTAAGTATCTAGGAGCAATCATGAAGCCGAATGCCAAGTTATTTGGTAATGAGACTTGGGAGGATGAACCCCCTTGTTCACCAATGAACTGAATGCAATAATGAGGCAGACATTACCTCAGAAGAAACCGGATCCCGAAAAATTCTTCATACCTTGTACCATAGGCACCATGACCTTTGAGAAGTCTCTGTGTGACCTGGGGTCAGGGATAAACCTCATGCCACTCTCTGTAATGGAGAAACTGGGAATCTTTGAGGTACAAGCTGCAAGAATCTCACTAAAGATGGTAGACAAATCAATGAAACAGGCTTATGGACTAGTAGAGGACGTGCTAGTGAAGGTTAAAGGCCTTTACATCCCTGCTGATTTCATAATCCTAGACACTGGGAAGGATGAGGATGAATCCATCATCCTTGGCAAACCCTTCCTAGCCACAGCAAAAGCTGTGATTGATGTTGACAAAGGAGAGTTGGTCCTTCAGTTGAATGAGGACTACCTTGTATTCAAGACTCAAGGTTCTCCTTTTGTAACCATGGAGAGGAAGCATGAAAAGCTTCTCTCAATACAAAGTCAAACAAAACCCCCACATTCAAACTCTAAGTTTGGTGTTGGAAGGCCACAACCAAACTCTAAGTTTGGTGTTGAGAGGCCATAACAAACTCTAAGTTTGGTGTTGAGAGGCCCCAACCCTGCTTTGATTATCTGTGAGGCTCCATGAGAGCTCACTGTCAAGCTATTGACATTAAAGAAACGCTTATTCGGAGGCAACCCAATGTTATTTAATTATATCTATTTTCCATTATTATTTTATGTTTTCTTTAGGTTGATGATCATGTGAAGTCACAAAAACAACTGAAAAATCAAAAATAGAATGAAAAATAGCATTAAAAATAGCTCACCCTGGAGGAAGAGCTTACTGGCATTTAAACGCCAGTAAGAGTAGCAGAATGGGCGTTAAACGCCCAGTCTAGCATCATTCTGGGCGTTTAACGCCAAAAACAGGCACCAGACTGGCGTTTAACGCCAGAACAGAGCATCAAGTTGGCATTAAACGCCAAGAAAGGGAGAAAAGCTGGCGTTAAACGCTAGAAACAAGCAGCAATCTGGCGTTTAACGCCAAAATTGCACTCTAAGGGCGTCTTGCATGCCTAAATGGAGCAGGGATGCTAAAGCCTTGACCCCTCAGGATCTGTGGACCCCTCAGGATCTGTGGACCCCACAGGATCCCCACCTATCCCACCTCTTCTTCTCTCCTCTTCACACCTTTCCATAACACTTTTCCCCAAATACCCTTCACCTATCAAATCTTACCCTCTTCCCCAAATACCCTTCACCTATCAAATCTTACCCTCTTCCCCAAATACCCTTCACCAGTCACCTCATTCACTTTTCTCCAAACCACCACCTACCTTCAAATTTAAAACTCTTTTTTTCCCTCCCAAACCCAACCCCAAATACACACACCAACCCTCCCCCCACTCCTATATATACCCCTCATCACTCCTTCAATTTCACACATCACAAACACCTTATACCCCCTTGGCCGAATTCACCCTACCCCTCCATCTTCTCTATTTTCTTCTTCTTCTCCTTCATTCTTTCTTCTTTGCTCGAGGATGAGCAAACACTTTAAGTTTGTTATGGTAACAGTATTGCTTTTTGTTTTTTCATAACCATTTATGGCACCTAAGGCCAGAGAAACCTCTAGAAAGAGGAAAGGGAAGGCAAAAGCTTCCACCTTCGAGTCATGGGAGATGGAGAGATTCATCTCAAAGGTCCATCAAGACCACTTCTATGAAGTTGTAGCCAAGAAGAAGGTAATCCCTGAGGTCCCTTTCAAGATCAAAAGGAGTGAGTATCCGGAGATTCGACATGAGATTAGAAAAGAGGATGGGAAGTTCTCTCCAATCCTATTCAACAAGTCAGAATCTTAATGGTTCAAGAGTTCTATGAAAATGCATGGATCACCAGGAGCCATGATCAAAGTATGAACCCGAATCCAAAGAATTGGCTTACAATGGTTCGGGGGAAATACTTAAATTTCAGTTCGTAAAATGTAAGGTTGGCGTTCAACTTGCCAATGATGCAAGAAAACGCACGCCCCTACGCTAGGAGGGTCAACTTTGATCAAAGGTTGGACCAAGTCCTCATGGACATATGTGTGGAAGGAGCTCAGTGGAAAAGAGACTCAAGAGGAAGCCGGTTCAATTGAGAATACCGGACCTTAAGCCTGTAGCTAGAGGATGGTTGGAGTTCATCCAACGCTCTATCGATCCTACTAGCAACCGATCCGAAGTAACTGTGGATCGGGCCATCATGATCCATAGCATCATGATTGGGGAGGAAGTGGAAGTTCATGAGATTATACCTCAAGAACTCTACAAGGTGGCTGACAAGTCCTCTACTTTGGCAAGGTTAGCCTTCCCTCACCTCATTTGTCACCTCTGCAATTCGGCTGGGATTGTCATAGAGGGAGACATCCTCATTAAAGAGGACAAGCCCATCACCAAAAAGAGGATGGAGCAAACAAGAGAGCCCACTCATGGACCTCAACAAGAGCATGAGGAAATTCCTCATCATGAAATCCCTGAGATGCCTCAAGGGATGCACTTTCCTCCACAAAACTATTGGGAGCAAATTAACACCTCCCTAGGAGAATTAAGTTCCAACATGGGACAACTAAGGGTGGAGCACCAAGAGCATTCCATCATTCTCTATGAGATTAGCGAAGATCAAAGAGCTATGAGGGAGGAGCAACAAAGGCAAGGAAGAGACATAGAGGAGCTCAAGAGCACCATTGGTTCTTCAAGAGGAAGAAGACGCCACCCTCACTAAGGTGGATCCATTCCTTAATCTCCTTGTCTATTTATTTTTTCTGTTTTCATTCTCGATGCTTTATTTTTATTTATGTTTGTGTCTTCATTACATGATCATTAGTGTCTAGTGTCTATGCCTTAAAGCTATGAATGTCTTATGAATCCATCACCTTTCTTAAATGAAAAATGTTCTAAAAGCAAAAGAACAAGAAGTACATGAATTTCGAATTCATCCTTGAGATTAGTTTAATTATTTTGATGTGGTGGCAATACTTTTTGTTTTCTGAATGAATGATTGAACAGTGCATATTTTTTATATTGATGTTTATGAATGTTAAATTTGTTGGCTCTTGAAAGAATAATGAAAAAGGAGAAATGTTATTGATAATCTGAAAAATCATAAAATTGATTCTTGAAGCAAGAAAAAGCAGTGAAAAATGAGGCTTGCGAAATAAAAGGAAAAAAAAAGAAAATGGCAAAAATAAAAGAAAAAAAAAGAAAGAAAAAGAAAAAGCAAACAGAAAAAGCCAAGAGCTCTTTAAACCAAAAGGCAAGAGCAAAAAGCCGGTAACCCTTTAAACCAAAAGGCAAGGGTAAAAAGGATCCAAGGCTTTGAGCATCAGTGGATAGGAGGGCCCAAAGGAATAAAATCTTGGCCTAAGCGGCTAAACCAAGCTGTCCCTAACCACGTGCTTGTGGCGTGAAGGTGTCAAGTAAAAAGCTTGAGACTGAGCGGTTAAAGTCGTGATCCAAAGCAAAAAGAGTGTGCTTAAGAACCCTGGACACCTCTAATTAGGGACTCTAGTAAAGCTGAGTCACAATCTGAAAAGGTTCACCCAATTATGTGTTTGTGGCATTTATGTATCCAGTGGTAATACTAGAAAATAAAGTGCTTAGGGGACAATTTGAATTTGTATTTGTAATTTAGGTAGCTTATAAATAGGACCTTAGCTTCATCATTTGACACACACCATGGAGGGGGTGGAGGTGACTCCACTCCCCTTTCACTCTCATTCTCTTCTTTTCTTCCATTTTCTTTCATATACACTTTTGTAAATATTTTGCTATGAGTTTCTAATTTCCAACATTTGGGAAGAGAGCTCTATTGCAATTTAATGGATTGATTTATTTTCATTCTTCATCTTCAATTCTTCTTTCATTGCTTCTTTAGAGAGAGTCTTTGTGCTTCAAAGATCTAATTACTATTGAGAGAGGGATTAGATCTATTTCAATTCTATGATGAACTTGAGAAAGGAGTCATAGAATTGAGTTTGATGCTCTTCTCTCACAACTCTCTTGATTGATAATTCTTAGCTTGATATGTGAGATGTAATCACTTTGAATTGAAATCTTGAGGGTTGTGTGGCTCTAAATTAGAGACCATTCTTCATCTCTTCTCATGAGCAATTAGATCAAGAGATTGGCAATTGATCAAGTTAAGAGAAATCAAATCACCAAGATATTGGGGTTTGATTACTTAAGATTTGCCAAGAGATCAATGATTGCATGATTGAAGTGGAGATGAGAATTGTTGATCTTGAGAATGCAATGTCTCTTGATCCCAAAGTTAATTTCATTCTTAATTCTTGTTATTTACTTCTTGTCTTTAATTCTTGTCATTTAATTGTTCTCTTTAAATTCTTGTCATTTACTTATGCACATTTATAGCTTTATTTACTTTTTCACATTTATGCATTCCAAGTGTTTGTAGAAATACTTCACTTGGTTTTACTTTCTAGTCATTTACTTTCTTGCACTTTACTTTCTTGTACTTTCCATTCCTTGCAATTTACATTTTTGCACTTTAATTTTCAGCACTTTAATTTCTTGTCATTTACTTTCCTTGCACTTTATTACTTTTATTTAATTTCAAGTCATTTACATTTTTTGTTGCTTATCACTCAAACTTGAATCATCTAACTAGAATAATTAATCAACTATTGCTTGCTTAATCCATTAATCCTCGTGGGATCGACCTCACTCTAAGTAAGTTTTACTACTATGATACGACCCGGTATACTTGCCGGTGGATATACGTGAATTTTAATTTTTACGTATCAAGTTTTTGGCGCCGTTGTCGGGGATTACTTGTGATTAACAAACTACCGCTTGATTAATTTTCTAGATTAGACATTTTTTTTCGTTTTTACTTTACGTTTTTTTATTTTTATTTCTCTTTTCTTATTGCAAGTTAAGTGTTTGTGTTATTGTCTCACTAAGAATTCTTTAGTTGTGACACAAGGAATTTCAATTTTTCTTGGTGGTTGTGTTTGATACAATATTTTTCAATTAAAATGGAGTTTACCTCACATGTTGATCAATCATATTACATGGGATATTGCCCACCACCACAAAATGATTCATGTCATTATCCTCATGGTGGATGGGAATATCAACAAGAAATAATGGATCATGAGCAATCAACCCAAATGGGATATGCCCCAAGGTCATACAATGATCAAGCAAGTTACATGGGGTATTTCCCACCACCACAAAATGATTCAAATTACCATACTAATTGTGGTTGGGGAAATCAAGATCAAGGAATGATGGGGTTTGAGCAATCAAACCAAATAGGATACTTTCCAAGAACACAAAATAATTCATACTCCTATGAATGGGACAACTATCCAAATTGTGATTGGGAAGGCCAAAACCAAAGAGAATTCAATGTTTCTTATCCCATCCATCAAGAGCTATCATCCCTAGATGCATTTAAGCAAAATTGTCCAACCTCACCTCCAAATTTTTCATATCAAAATTCTTCACCACTTGAGTTTGCCTCAACACAAAATTCCTTCCAAAATCCATACAATTCAATTCATCAACCACAAAATTCACTTCGCTATACAAAAAAATCATTTCAAAATTCCCAAAATTCATTTCACAACTCACAAAACTCCTTCCATACTCCTCAAAATGACTTCACCACAACACATCCATATCCACAAAATTACTCTCAACCTTCATCTTTGGAGCTAGTAGTTGAGGATCACCTTCAATGGTCTAGAGAATTCTTAGAAAGCCAAGAATAATCTTGGAAAGAACAAGAAATCCTCTTCAAGAAGATGGATGGGCACTTAGAGCAAATAAGGAAACACTTAGGATTGCCAAGCATTGAGGATGAAAACCAATTTGTAAAGAAGGAATTGGAAGAGTAAGAAAAAGAGGCCCTTATGCCAAGTGAAATCCCAATGAAGAAGGAGGTTGTAAGGGAGGAAAACAACCAAGGGAGTCCACACTCTAATGAAGTAGAAAGTTGTATGGAGGATGATTTAATTGAACCATCAATCCAAGAGGTTCTTGATGAAGAGGACACTCCAACCATCACACAACACCTAAGTCTTGAAATCAAGGAAGTGAAGGCAATCAATAAAAACACTCAAAGAAGGGTTGTGACCAAGAAACAAAAGACAACATTCATGAAAAAGAGAAAGTCAACAAAAAGCAATCCAACCCCCACCCCAACAAGCAAGAGGAATCAAACTAATAACAACAAAAGAAGGCTTGTTAGGAGGCAATCAAATCAAGGGGCATCAATTTTCTCTTCTTCTCCCTTGAAGTCCTTTCTCTTAACCAATTGGAAGAAGAGGAAGAAAATTCAAGAACCAACATGTCAAGCTAATGACATTAAAAGAGCGCTTGTTGGGAGGCAACCCAACCGTTGGTAACATTTTCTTTCTTGCTTAGTTTACTTTCAATAATTTGGCATATGATTGCATTCTAAGTTTGGTGTTGCCACTTACCTTTCATGCATAGTACCATGCACAACTCACTTATTAATGCAATCATATTGTCTCTTTTCTTTGTTCCTTGATTGTCATCTTTAATTTTTGCTTGCTTAAACACATGCATTACTTACATCTCTTCTTGAAGACATTCATGATTAATCATAAATTCTATCACCACTATTTTATTTGTTTCTTGAGGATAAGCAATCATTCTAAGTTTGGTGTTGGGGAAGGAAGGAGTAGGAGGAAAATGACAACAACAAACATGAAGATCTACAAGGTGGTTAAGTTCCTTTTCCTCTTATTTATCTTCTATACTTTCAATTGCATGATTGTCTTCCATTTCTTTTATATGCATGTGTATTCTTCTTTTTGGAAAAGCATAGCTTGATATTTGAATTGTAACATGTTGCTATGATATTATAACTACCATCTTGAATTTTGTGAGTCAAAGTAATTAAGTATCATGATCATAAACAAACAAGGTAATTATAGAAGAATCTAGCATGAGCATATAACTATTGGAAGGCTAGCATGACTATTGTTGCTCAATTGCATTTGAATTTGTTTAATTGAAGTTTTCATCTAGGATATTTTATGAAATGTTTGAAATATTGAAAACCTTGAACAGCAAATCAATTAAAAGATTAAGAAAGAAAAAGGGAAAAATGAGAAAGTTGAAGGCTCTGAGTACCAATGACAATTCATTAGTCAAGTACTTGTGGTGTTTATGTATCAAGCAAAAATCTTGAAAACAAAATACTTAGAGTCAAGACTAGGCTCAAGTGCAAGCACTCCCTCAAAGCTCAAGGCTCTAAGCACCAATGATTAGAAGGAAAGTAAAGAAAAGAAATAAATGAGCTTAAAGAGTCCTCTAATTAAATGCTTGTGGTGCTTATGTATCAAGTGGTAATACTTGAAAACAAAGCATTTAGAGTCGAAGCTTTTAGCTTTTATGCTTGTGGTGCTTATGAATCAAGTGGTAATACTGGAAAACAAAGCATTTAGAGTCGAAGCTTTTAACTAATGGTGCAAAGCACCCAAGAAGCTAAGCTAAGAAAAAGATGAAAAGCTTTTTCAAGGAAGGAATATAAGGAAAAGATTTCATAAAGTGAGCTAGATAGAAACATCAATCATTTGAATTTCTTTTGTGATTGTTGCATGCATAGTAAACTAGCCAACCATGAACATAAAAATTGCTAATCTTCTTACCTTGGTTTGTCAAACTTTATTGCATGGTTCTTTGTTTGCTTGAGGACAAGCAAAGTTTAAGTTTGGTGTTGTGATGACTGTGCATCATATTATATTTTTCTATACTTTTTCATATAAAAATCAATTCATAATGCTTAATTATGGGAGTGTTTTGGTGATTAAATTGAATATTGCTTTGATTGTTTGAGTTAATGAATTTTGTAGGAAATGATAGAAAAAGAAGCAATAAAAGCACTAATAGAGGAAGCACACTCCCAAGGTGGCAAAAGAGTTGGAAACAAACTCAAAGAGAAGCAAAGAGGATTTGCAATCCTGACCTCTTCACACTCCAACAAGAACAACTCGAGTTACAAAGCTCCAAATGAGGTGATCTCAATGCCATTGGAAAGTATACTTCCAGAACTTTCTAACCATAAATAATACTCTATAGTGGACACTGATTTGGGAGGACAAATTGCTATTCGTTTAGCTTCACAATTTCAGCGTAAAACAAGCCCTGCACTTCGCCAGACTGACCTCTTCACCTTCAAAAGATCATAACATGGGCTAGAGAAGTCCAAATGACATGCTTCCAGCGGTGTTAGAAAGCTGAGATCCAGGGCTTTCTAATGATATATAATACTCTATAGTGGGCATTCATTTTCGGAATGCAACAGACTAATCATTCAGCGAGCAAGGTTTCCCAAACCTTCACAAGCCCAAAATGCCACTTCAATGACACTCTACATTGGGCCACTACCAAATACTCAAATCCCTTCATTTATTCTTCAATATTTCAAGCTTCTATGAAGGGAATTAAAATATCACAAGCCCAAGTCAAGCCACAATTAACAATCAATCAAGGCCATAAGAATCATCTAGAAGTAATTAGGAAATTTGCATTTGATTTTAATTTCATTTGAATTTGTAATTTAGGTAGCTTAGAAATAGGACCTTAGCTTCATCATTTGACACACACCATGGAGGGGTGGAGGTGACTCCACTCCCCTTTCACTCTCATTCTCTTCTCTTCTTCCATTTTCTTTCATACACACTTTTGTAAATATTTTGCTATGAGTTTCTAATTTCCAACATTTGGGAAAGAGAGCTCTAATGCAATTTAATGGGTTGGTTTATTTTCATTCTTCATCTTCAATTATTCTTTCATTGCTTCTTTAGAGAGAGTCTTTGTGCTTCAAAGATCTAATTACTATCGAGAGAGGGATTAGATCTATTTGAATTCTATGATGAACTTGAGAAAGGAGTCATAGAATTTAGTTTGAGGCTCTTCTCTCACAACTCTCTTGATTGATAATTCTTAGCATGATATGTGAGATGTAATCACTTTGAATTGAAATCTTGAGGGTTGTGTGGCTGGTATGCGAAATTGTTACTCAGATTAGGTTTGTAAAATTTTTTGTTCGTTCTCTCCTTGGCAATGGCGCCAAAAACGGGTTTACAGAACCATGGTCCAAACATAACTTCACAACTTCGCACAACTAACCAGCAAGTGCACTGGGTCGTCCAAGTAATAAAACCTTACGTGACTAAGGGTTGATCCCACGGAGATTGTCGGTATGAAGCAAGCTATGGTCACATTGTAAATCTCAGTCAGGCGGATATCAAATAGTTATGGAGTTTTCGAAAATAAATAATAAATAAATAGAAAATAAAGATAGAAACACTTATGTAATTTATTGGTGGGAATTTCAGATAAGCGTATAGAGATGCTTTCATTCTTCTGAACTTCTGCTTTCTTGCTGTCTTCATCTAATCAGTCCTACTCTTTTCCATGGCAAGCTTTCTGTAAGGGCATCACCATTGTCAATGGCTACATCCCATCCTCTTGTGAAAAAGGTCCAAATGCTCTGTCACGGCACGGCTAATCATCTGAGGTTCTCGATCATACTAGAATAGGATTCACCCTCCTTTTGCGTCTGTCACTACGCCCAACACTCGCGAGTTTGAAGTTCGTCATAGCCATCCTTTCCCAGATCCTACTCGGAATACCACAGACAAGGTTTAGACTTTCCGAATCTCAGGAATGGCCATCTATGGGTTCTAACTTATACCACGAAGATTCTAATATCTCAGACTCGGTCCTCTGTATTAGATATCTAAGAGATACTCATTCTAGCTTGGTTGCATGTAGAATGGAAGTGTTTGTCAGGCACGCGTTCATAAGTGAGAATGATGATGAGCGTCACATAATCATCACATTCATCATGTTCTTGGGTGCGAATGGATATCTTAGAAGCGGAATAAGTTGAAGTGAATAGAAAAATAGTAGTACTTTGCATTAATTTATGAGGAACAGCAGAGCTCCACACCTTAATCTATGGAATGTAGAAACTCTACCGTTAAAAATACATAAGTGAAAGGTCCAGGCATGGCCGAATGGCCAGCCCCCAAACATGATCAATATGATCCTAAGTTGAACTAAAAATCATAATATGATCCGAAGATGGTCAAAAAGACGACTAATACAATAGTAAAAAGTCCTATTTATACTAAACTAGCTACTAGGGTTTACAGAAGTAACTAATTGATGCATAAATCCACTTCCGGGACCCACTTAGTGTGTGCTTGGGCTGAACTTGAATGTTACACGTGCAGAGGCTTCTTCTGGAGTTGAACGCCAAGTTGTAACGTGTTTTTGGCATTCAACTCTGGTTCGTGACGTGTTTCTGGCGTTTAACTCCAGACTGTAGCGTAGAACTGGCGTTCAATGCCCTTTTGCGTCGTCTAAACTTGGCCAAAGTATGGACTATTATATATTTCTGGAAAGCCCTGGATGTCTACCTTCCAACGCAATTAGAAGCGCGCCATTTTGAGTTTTGTAGCTCCAGAAAATCCACTTTGAGTGCAGGGAGGTCAGAATCCAAGAGCATCAGCAGTCCTTCTTCTACCTCTGAATCTGATTTTTGCTCAAGTCCCTCAATTTCAGCCAGAAAATACCTGAAATCACAAAAAAATACACAAACTCATAGTAAAGTCCAGAAATGTGAATTTAACATAAAAAATAATAAAAACATCCCTAAAAGTAACTAGATCCTACTAAAAACATACTAAAAATAATGCCAAAAAGCGTATAAATTATCCGCTCATCAGTGGCTCTAAATTAGAGACCGTTCTTCATCTCTTCTCATGAGCAATTAGATCAAGAGATTAGCAATTTATCAAGTTAAGAGAAATCAAATCACCAAGAGATTGGGGTTTGATTACTTAAGATTTGCCAAGAGATCAATGATTGCATGATTGAAGTGGAGATGAAAATTGTTGATCTTGAGAATGCAATGTCTCTTGATCCCAAAGTTAATTTCATTCTTAATTCTTGTTATTTACTTCTTGTTTTTAATTCTTGTCATTTAATTATTCTCTTTAAATTCTTGTCATTTACTTATGCACATTTATGGCTTTATTTACTTTTGCACATTTACTCATTCCAAGTGTTTGTAGGAATACTTCACTTGATTTTACTTTCTAGTCATTTACTTTCTTGCACTTTACTTTCTTGTACTTTCCATTCCTTGCAATTTATATTTTGCACTTTAATTTTCAGCACTTTAATTTCTTGTCATTTACTTTTCTTGCACTTTATTGCTTTTATTTAATTTCAAGTCATTTACATTTCTTGTTGCTTATCATTCAAACTTGAATCGTCTAACTAGAATAATTAATCAACTATTGCTTGCTTAATCCATTAATTCTCGTGGGATCGACCTCACTCTAAGTGAGTTTTACTACTTGATACGACCCGGTATACTTGTCGGTGGTTATACGTGAAACTAATTTTCACGTATCACTGAGCTAAGCCCATTAAGTTGTAACTGCTTCAACTAAGCTCAAAAGCCCACATCGAGAGACTTGCAGACCCAACTGAAGATTAGAGTAGTAGTATATATAAGGGTAGTTTTAAACTAGGAAAGGGAGATTGGGACCTGGGGATCCAGGATTGTAAACACTCTGTATTTCACTTTCTCTGTAATTCAGTTTTACTTTCAATGCACTTTTCATTTTTAATTTCCATTCCCAGAGCTATGAACAACTAAATCCCTCTTCATTGGGTTAGGGAGCTCTGTTGCAATTCAATGGATCAATTGTAGTTCTCATTCTTCTTCTTCTTTCTTTCCTTTTGATTTACTAGAAAGATTTTGTTCTTCATTCAAGCATTCAATTGTCTTGGGAAAGAAATTGAATGTACTTGGGTTTTGTGATAGGCTTGGAAGAGAAATCACAGAACCATGCTTGAAATCTTTCTCACATTCGATTAGGTTGGGGGTTGGATGGATATAGTGACATGTAATCCTACCAATACTTTGATTTATAAAGGTGTGTGGTATAATCAGTGACCAAACCCCATCTCTTCTCATGGGCAATTAGATTAAGGAATTAGGCAATTGTTCATGCTTAGAGCGATTGGATTGCTAAGGAACTGGGATTCAATCACTTAAGATTGCCAAGAGATCAATGCATGCAGTGATTGAGAAAGAGATGATAATGAACTTGATCCGGAGAATGTAACATCTCCTAAGCTTAATGAATTGCCCACTTCTGATCGTTACCCATTCTCTTTACTTCTGTTGTTTACATTTATGCTGAATCATTCCCCATCCCTTTTAAGTTTCTGCAATTTAAGTTTCTGCAATTTACTTCCTGCAATTCACATTTTGCCATTTACTTTCAGCTATTTACATTTTATGTTATTTACTTTTCCCACCATTTAAATTCTGTAATTCCCAACTCAATTCTTGCTTAGCTCAACTAGAACACTCCTCTAATTAAAGTTGCTCAACCAATCAATCCCTATAGGATTCGACCTCACTCTATTGTGAGTTTTTACTTGACGACAATTCGGTATACTTGCCGAGGGAGATTTGTAGCGATACAAGTTTTCTAGCATCAAGTTTATGGCACCGTTGCCAAGGATTCATTTTGCATTAACAATGATTAAATTAGAGGATAACTAGATTGAGAAATTTTTTTACCTTTTTTGAATTGTTTCGTTTCTATTATTTTACTTTCAGTCTCAGCACTTTTGCTTTTACTTTATTGCTTATTTACATTTCTGCATTACTAATCTACTAACTTTTTGATAAATTTCACCACTCACACTAACCATAATCTTAACAAGAGTGATTCCTTCACTTTTCTCTTGCTTGTGTGATTTGCTGATTGTATGACAGGTAGAAGAAGAGGAGCTTCAACCTGCTTTGAATCTGAACCTGAGAGAACCTTCCTTAGACAAAGGAGGAAAGTAAGAGGAAAGAGAGTTATTAGTGTAGAGGAAGAAGAGGACTTGGATATGAATATGGAGGATGATATGGAGAACCATCATGAGGAAGAGGCACATAATCATGCTAGAGAGGGTGCAGCTAATCATGTTGGGCATGAGAAAAGAGTTCTAGGCTCTTACATCAACCCAAACCTAGGAAACTGTGGAAGTAGCATCCTAAAACTAACCATTCATGTCAACAAATTTGAGTTAAAGCCCCGAGTCATCACCCTTGTTCAAAATAATTGTTTATTTGGAGGAAGTGCCCAGGAAGACCCCAACGAACATTTAACCACATTTGTGAGAATATGTGATACAGTGAAGTCCAATGTTGTCCATCCTGATACCTACAAACTGCTTTTGTTTCCCTTTTCTCTTAGGGACAAGGCAGCAATGTGGTTAGAATTATTTCCTAAGGAGAGCTTGACAACTTAGGAAGAGGTGGTGAATAAGTTTTTGGAAAGATTTTATCCTCCCCAAAGAGTTAACAGATTGAGGGCTGAGGTTCAAACATTCAGACAACAAGATGGTGAAACCCTCTATGAAGCATGGGAGAGATACAAAGATTTGACAAGAAGATGCCCTCCGAAAATGTTCAATGAATGGGTACAACTTCATATTTTCTATGAAGGATTGTCACACGAATCAAAGAAGGCTTTAGATCACTCTTCAGGAGGCTCTCTCAATAAGAAGAAGACCATAGAGGAAGCCATTGATGTCATTGAAATAATGTCTAATAATGAATACTTCTATGCCTCAGATCGGAGCACCACCAGAGGGGTAATAGAGTTGAATTACATGGATGCATTGCTAGCCCAAAACAAGTTGATTACTAATCAACTAGCAGAGCTCACCAAGCAGATGGGGAGGAACCAAGTTGCAGCAGTCAATGTCCAACCACCAACTCAAGAAGGGGTAAATGCAGAGGAAGAAGGTGATTGGGAGCAAGCCAATTATGTTGGAAACTCATCAAGACAACCCTATGATCCACACTCAAAAACATACAATCTGGTTTGGAAGAACCACCGAAACTCTGGGTGGGGAAACCAGTAAAATCAAACTCAAGATCATAGAACCCAAAACTCCAATCATTTCAATAACTCCTCCTACCAACAACCAAATCAAAGATCATACCAACCACCACAGAACGATTCTTTCCAGCCTCCATATCAAGCACCCAATAGCCAACCTCAACTCTCAATTTCCAACTTACCTTCACCATCTGAGGATAGACTATCACGGATTGAAGCCTTGCTTGAAAATCTTTGCAAGGAGGTTCAAGACAACAGAACATTCAAGGATGAAGTAAGGTCTAGTATGAAAATTTGAGGAGAGACCATTAAGAAGCTTGAATCTCAAGTAGGATACCTTTCTCAACAAATCTCCAAATCCACTGACAGCTTCCCGAGTGATACTGAGAAGAACCCAAGAGGAAAGACAAAGAATGTGAGATAGGAAGAATGCAAAGAGATCACTCTAAGAGAAGGAGAGCTTTTGGAGGAAGAAGTTAGCAAGCCATCAGAGCACACTCAGGGAATTCCAAAGAAGAAACTGGCAGAGAAAGGATAAGAAATTGACTCTGCACAAAGAGGAGAGAAGGAGAAGGAGATCCTGAAGCCATATGTAACAAAGGCACCATTCTCCCAAAGACTCAGGGAGAATGAGAAGTCATACTCCAGGTTCCTAGATATGTTTGCATCTCTTCATATCAACATTCCCTTCATTGAAGCCCTTCAACAGATGCCTTCATATATCAAGTGCATGAAGGAGTTGCTGACTGAGAAAAATCCATTGAAAGGTGGATAAACAGTAGTGATAAATAAGGAATGTAGTGCTCTCATCCAGAAAGACATGCCCACAAAGAGGAAGGATCCAGGGAGCTTTCACATACCTCGTGCTATAGGGGATACAAAGATTGGTAGAGGATTTTGTGATTTGGGAGCAAGCATCAATCTAATGCTTCTGTCTCTCATGAAGAAGCTGCAAATCAATGAATTGAAACCCACATATGTAATCATCCAATTGGCTGACAAGACTCGGAAACAAGCAATAGGAGTGGTTGAAAATGTACTGGTGAAGGTTGGGAAGTACTTTCTCCCTGTAGATTTTATTGTACTTAAGATGGAAGAAAGCTATCTCCATCTAATCATTCTGGGGAGACCATTCTTGGCCATAGCCAGAGCACTCATAGATGTTGAACAAGGGGAGTTGGTACTGAGAATACATGATGAACAACTCATTTTTTATGTTTTCAAGACCTCACACGAAGCTGAACAAGAAAATAGAGATCTGAAGGATGATCACAATGAGGTATTCCTAAGGGAAACAAGCAGAGAATCACAAGTAGAGCATGTGAAGAACCCCTTGGTAGAAAAACAGGAAGTTCAAATGATACAACAACCAAGGAAGCCCAAGGAGGAGCTAAAACCACAAGATTCAAGAGATATAATCCACAAGGATCCTCCTGAGACAGGAATCATCAAGGCACCACTTGAAGAAGAGAGGAGGATTGGGAAGAAGGTACCCAAGGGGTGGAAAAACAAAAAGAACCCTATAGAGGATTTTTCTCCAGGGGATAAAGTGATATCTATTCACCATCCACTAATCCCACCTCATCTTCCTATAATACCATCTCAGTTGCCTCAAGTGTACACAATCAATAGAATCCTCTCCTTGGAGCATGTAGAGATTCTTAAAGAAACAAATGGAGATAGATTCACTGTGAGAGGAGAAGACTTGAGACATTATGATCCCCCCTGACAAAGATCAACCATCAAGTTAATGATGTTAAAGAAGCACTTCATGGGAGGTAACCCATGTTTTATATCCTTTTAGTTTATGTTTTTAATAGTGGTTAATAAAGCAGTACTCATGAAATTCAATTTAAGTTTTACAAAACACTTAATGGAATTCTTGAATGTAACAGATAGAGAACAAGTTTGGTGTTGTGAGGCATACTAAAGAGATATATGAGAATCATATCATGTATATATTAGGAGCCTTAATCAATTTTTTTTTTGCACCACATGATCACAAACTAAGTTTGGTGTTCACCAATGTTATACACATACATCATAAGAAGCTAATTTGATTTGAATTCATGAGTAACACTTAGTTGTTTTCGTTGGTTATTGAATAAAAGTTCAAAAAGTAGTTAGCCATATATTTCATTTTGCCGCCACATATAAAATTAACTTTTGTTTTGTTTTATTGTTTTGCAAGGGAAATGAGGGAATGGATGAGTGGCATTGATAAGACAAGCCAAGGAGAGTAGTTCGGCCACCACATGAAGGAATAAGCACATGTCCTTGAATGGGGGTGTTCTTGGGAAGTGTTGCCATGCAAACATTGGATGAACCAATGTGTCATAAACCCTACCTTGAAGACCGAACCCAACCACCTCATAAAGTGGTGATCCTTGTGCTCATATCACTTCAAACCCCAACCATCCATTCTCGGCCTATAAAGATCAATCCACACCCTTTATTTACCCATCACCCTTCAATATAAATAGCTTCCACTCATTGCAACCGAACCCATAACCTTCCACATTCCAATTCTCATTCCACCACAACCTTTACACTTCTTGCTCTCAGACAACCTCCTTTATCTACAACCACACTTTCTCATCCAATTAGTACCCTTAATCACCCATCTAGCCCCTTTCTCAAGTTAAAACCTACCACATTCACATCTTTTAGCTCGGAAATCAACCGTGGCAGCCTTAAGCTCCAAGATATGAAAGGGAAAGGAACCAGTGGGAAGCAACCCTTTTGATGAATGGAGGTTCAAATCTGCATTCCATGAAGGCCAACTTAAATGGATGGAACCAAAAAAAATATTGCCGGAGCTTGCTTTTCAATTCAATGATGATGAATGCCCAGAGATTAAAGAGAAAATAGAAAGAAGGAGGTGGCAAGAGTTCACGAACCCAATCACAAAGATAAATGCAAATCTTATCAAGGAGTTCTACACTAATGTAGTGAGGGAAGACACTACAAAAGCTCCTACTTTCAAGAGCTATGTGAGAGGGAACGAGATCGACTTTAGCCCCAATGCTATAATGAAGGTTCTTCAGTTGAGATCAAGGCCCTTTGAAGAGGCTAGCTACCAAGCAAGATTGAGTAATGGCCCTGACTGTGAAGAGATTGTAAATGACATATTTACTGTAGGTGTTGACTGGGTGAGGTACTCAGACCAAAAACCAAGGTATATTAGAAGAGAGGACCTCATCCCTGAAGCTAAGGGATGGTTTAAACTTGTGAGAAGGTCCATCCTCCCTGCCTGAACAATTCAAAAGTTAACATTGCTCGAGCTACCATGGTACATTGCATAATGAGAGGTGGAGATATCAATGTTCATGAAATTATAACTGAAGGAATCTAAGAGATTGCTGAGAACAATGACCCAGAAGCATGGCTACGGTACCCAAGCACCATCCTAAGGCTGTGTATGAAAGCCAAAGTGGCTTTTGAAGACACCAACCCTATATGGCTAAACCCCGGGAGACCAATCACGCCTCAGCATATGAACTATGTTGCACCCGCTCAGCAGCAAAGAAGACCTCAGAGAAGGAAGAGGGTGCTTCAAGAAGAAGTATACGAAGAAGAACAACAGTAAGAAGAACCTCAACCAGAAGGGCAACACAATCCAGCCACAATGAACATGAGCCACATCGAAGGAGCTATTGAAGATCTAACAAGGCAATATGTGGACAGACAAGAGTAACTAAAACACTTTTAGTTTTACTTGCTAAACCATCAAAAAGAGTTGCACAAGCAACTAATGGAACAACAACAGGAGCACTACTCCCAACTCTCTTAAGTTATCAACCAAGTGTTCGAAAGATAAGAGCATCAAGAAAAGTGCATTCAAGAACTCAACCAACGGCAAATAGCTCAAATGAAAGTATTCAATGAGTTTAATGTACTTAATCAAGGGAGGCAAATGAACAAGGCTGATCATGACATTAACACCCAGGCTAAGCTCAACTACTTAACCGGGTACATGCCTAATTTGCATTCAACAATCCCAACTTATGATGTTGTCTATAAACAGTTAAAAGAGAAGGAAGAAGAAAAGGCAAAGCACTATGACGAAGCTTTGAGAAGGAGGATGGAGAAATATGGATTCTAGAAGAAGCTAAGTGAGAAGCAAAAAGAAAAAGGAGATACAAACAACCAGGAAGAAAGTTGAAGAAGGGGAGAGGAACAAGACAAGAATGAAACAAGGTGGTGGAGTTCTTTTATTTTAAGCTTTAAATAAGAAAAATCATGTATGAAATAGAACATGCTTCCGTAGTAGCTTAAGAATTGCAATTCTGTTTTTGCATTCCATTTCTTTAGTTTATCTTTTGCTTGCTAGCTAGTTGCTTAGGCCACTGCACCAATGCTATGATTGTATGCTTGTTTCTTGAGTTCAATAAAAGAAATTATAAGAAATTGCTGTGAAAAACAAGAGTGAAACCCAATGTTAAAGAATGAAATTCTAGTGTTTATGGTGGTGTTTGTAAGCTAAGTTGGTTTATTAATAAGGTTTAAGGCTAGAATAGCTCGAGTTATAAGCTTGAAGTGCATCTTATGAGATTTAGATAAATAATAAGATCCCAAAAGAGAAAAAAAGAATGAAGAACAAAGAAAAGAGCAAGAAATAAGGCTAGGCACCAATAGTTTGAACCTTGAGGCATGTGTCTGTGGTATTTTTGTGCAAGGATCTGCTTAGATGAGTAAGTTCTTAGGAGTGCTTCATCACTTGACAACTTGGATTAACTAACCCGGGATTGTCAACTGAAAGTCCACCATCAAGAGCAACCTTGTTACAAGACATTTAGCAACCTAAAGAGGTTCTAGACACCAAGGTCTCAAGAATAAATAACAAACCATGTGCCTGTGGTGTATATGTGCTGAGAAGAGACTTGGGTGATTGATGAGCGGATATTTTATACGCTTTTTGGGGGTAATTTCATGTAGTTTTTAGCATGTTTTAGTTAGTTTTTAGTATATTTTTATTAGTTTCTAGGAAAAATTCATATTTCTGGACTTCACTATGAGTTTGTGTGTTTTTCTGTGATTTCAGGTATTTTCTGGCTGAAATTGAGGGAGCTGAGCAAAAATCTGATCCAGGCTGAAAAAGGATTGCAGATGCTGTTGGATTCTGACCTCTCTGCACTCGAAATGGATTTTTTGGAGCTACAAGAGTCCAAATGGAACGCTCTCAATTGCGTTGGAAAGTAGACATCCAAGGCTTTCCAGCAATATATAATAGTTCATACTTTGCACAAAGATAAATGACGTAAAGTGGCGTTCAACGTCTGTTCCATGTTGCATTCTGGCGTTAAACGCCAGAAACAGGTTACAAGTTAGAGTTAAATGCCAGAAACAGGTTACAACCTGGCATTTAACTCTGGAAATAGCCTAGGCACGTGTAAAGCTCAAGTCTCAGCCCCAGTACACACCAAGTGGGCCCCAGAAGTGAATTTCTGCACTATCTATCTTAGTTTACTCATTTTCTGTAAACCTAGGTTACTAGTTTAGTATTTAAACAACTTTTAGAGATTTATTTTGTATCTCATGACAATTTTAGATCTGAACTTTGTACTCTTTGACGGCATGAGTCTCTAAACTCCATTGTTGGGGGTGAGGAGCTCTGCTGTGTCTCGATGAATTAATGCAATTATTTCTGTTTTCTATTCAAACATGCTTGTTTCTATCTAAGATGTTCATTCGCACTTCAATATGATGAATGTGATGATCCGTGACATTCATCACCATTCTCAACCTATGAACATGTGCCTAACAACCACCTCCGTTCTACCTTCGATTGAATGAGTATCTCTTGGATTGCTTAATCAGAATCTTCGTGGTATAAGCTAGAATCCATTGGTAGCATTCTTGAGAATCCGGAAAGTCTAAACCTTGTCTGTGGTATTCCGAGTAGGATTCAGGGATTGAATGACTGTGATGAGCTTCAAACTCACAAGGGTTGGGCGTAGTGACAGACGCAAAAGGATCAATGGATCCTATTCTAGCATGAGTGAGAACCGACAAATAATTAGCCATGCGGTGACAGCGCACCTGGACCATTTTCACTGAGAGGACGGATGGTAGCCATTGACAACGGTGATCCACCAACACACAGCTTGCCATAGGAGGAACCTTGCATGCGTGAAGAAGAAGACAGGGGGAAAGCAGAGTTTCAGAAGACAAAGCATCTCCAAAACTCCAACATATTCTCCATTACTGCATAACAAGTATTTAATTCATGCTCTTTTATTTTTCGCAATCCAAACTGATAATTATAATTGATATCCTGACTAAGAAATACAAGATAACCATAGATTGCTTCAAGCCAACACTCTCCATGGGATTCGACCCTTACTCATGTAAGGTATTACTTGGACGACCCAGTGCACTTGCTGGTTAGTGGTACGAGTTGTGAAAAGTGTGATTTACAATTCGTGCACCAAGTTTTTGGCGCCGTTGCCGGGGATCGTTCGAGTTTGGACAACTGACGGTTTATTTTGTTGCTTAGATTAGGAAAAATTTTTCTTTTTTGGTTTAGAGTCTTCTATCATTGTTTTTGGTTGAATTTTTTTTAAATTCTTATTTTCTCTTTTTTAAATATTTCCAAAATTTTTACAAACTAATAATTGAGTTTTCCTGTTTGAGTTTAGTTTCATATTTTAAGTTTAGTGTCAATTGCATGTTTTTATTTTCTTTTAAATTTTAGAATTTATATTCATTGTTCTTTCTTAATCTTCAAGTTGTTCTTGTTTATTTTCCTTGTTTGATCTTTAGTTTTTCTTGTTTTGTGATTTTTCTTGTTTTTCTTGTGCTTTTTCAAAATATCAGTTTTCAAAAAAAAATTTTATACATTAAATACCTTATTAAAACACTTTAAATTTATAACTCAATTAGCTAGAGCGTTGTGTTTATGTTCCTGGTAATTAGGAATTTTTCTTTTAAAACTTTTTCAAAAATAATTTTTCTTTGATTAAATCTGGTGCCAAACTTTTAAGTTTGGTGTTCTCTTGTTATTTTTCTTTAATTTTTGAAAAGTTATTCTTAGTTTTCTAAAAGTTTTAAGTTTGGTGTTCCTTTTTATGTTCTTGAATCTTTGAATCTTGTTCTTGTTGTTCTTGTGAGTCTTCAAGGTGTTCTTGAGTCTTCTTGTATTTTGATCTTAAAATTTTTAAGTTTGGTCTTCCTTGGTGTTTTCCCTCCAAAATTTTCAAAAATAAGGAGCATTGGATCTAAAAATTTTAAGTTTTGTGTCTTTTTATTGTTTTTCTCTTTCCTCATTGAATTCAAAAATATCTTTTTCCTTTATTTTAACTGATTTTTCGAAAATTACCTTTAAAAATTCAGATTTTTATTTCAAAAATCAAATCTTTTCAAAATTCAAAATCTTATTCAAAAATCATATTCAGAAATTTTCAAATATTTTCAATTAATTAGTCAATTCAACATTCAAATTTCTTTTTATTTTTTTTCTTTTAATTTTCGAAATCTATATTTTATTTTCTAATTATTTTACTTTATTTTATTTCATTTTTTTCGGTTATTTTTAATTAAATAAAACAAAAAAAATAAAAATATATTTTACTTGCAATTCACATCATCTCCCTTTCTCCGTCATGGATCTAAGTAGAAATGAACAGTCCAGAAGGACTCTGGGGTCATATGCTAACCCCACTACTGCTGCATATGGGAGTAGTATCTGTATACCCTCCATCAAAGCAGGCAGTTTTGAGCTAAATCCTCAGCTCATTGTCATGGTGCAGCAAAACTGCTAGTATTCCAGTCTTCCACAGGAAGAACCTACTGAGTTTCTGGCACAATTCTTGCAAATTGCTGACACAGTACGTGACAATGAGGTAGATCAGGATGTATACAGACTGTTACTGTTTTCATTTGCTGTAAAAGATCAAGCTAAAATGTGGTTAAATAACCAACCAACAGCAAGCATAAGGACATGGAAACAGTTATCAGACAAATTCCTGAATCAATATTTCCCTCCAAAAAGGATGACACAGCTAAGGCTGGATATCCAAGGCTTTAAACAAGAGGATGATGAATCCCTTTATAATGCCTGGGAAAGGTACAGAGGGATGCTAAGGAAATTCCCCTCTGAAATATTTTCAGAGTGGGTGCAGTTAGACATCTTCTACTATGGGCTTACAGAAGGAGCTCAGATGTCCCTAGACCACTCAGCTGGTGGATCTATACACATAAGAAAAACTATTGAAGAGGCTCAAGAGCTTATTGATATAGTTGCCAGAAACCAGCATCTATACATAAGTAATGGGTCCTCCATAAAAGAAGAAGCCAAAGTAGTATCTACTGAACTTGGTCCTCCAGAACAAGTTGCTGAACTCAATCAACAATTGTGCTTTCTAACAAAACAGCTAGCAGAATTCAAGGAGATGCTACAAGACGCTAAAAATGCTAATAAAAATATGGAGGCACAATTAAATCAGACAAAACAGCAGTTATCAAAGCAGATAACAGAAGAGTGCCAGGCAGTTCAATTAAGAAGTGGGAAAATATTAAATACCTCGCTTCAGAGCAGCAGAAAGCCAAGGAAAGAACAACTGACAGAGGATGAGCAAAATATCATCCAAAATCCCTCTAAGGACAATAAGAGCCCAGAGAGGAATGATTCTGGCGCTCAAACGCCAGAAAAGGATGGAGAGCTGGTGTTAAACGCCCAATCCATGCTCAGTTCTGGCGTTCAAACACCACAAACAAGTAAGGAGTTGGCGTTAAACGCCCAAAGAAAGCTCAGTTCTGGCGTTTAAACACCAGGAACAGGTAAGAAGTTGGCGTCCAACGCCAATCCAGCTTCCACTCCTGGCATTCAAACGCCAATGAGGGATCAGACACACACAAGTGCTGATAACAACCCCTCTAAAAAGGCTTCTCCAACCACCTCTGTAAGAAATAAATCTGCAGCAACCAAGGTTGAAGAATACAAAGCCAAAATACCTTATCCTCAAAAACTCCACCAAGAAGAGCAGGATAGGCAATTTGCTCGCTTTGCAGACTATCTCACGACTCTTGAAATAAAGATTCCGTTTGTAGAGGCGCTTGAGCAAATACCTTCTTATGCCAAGTTCATGCAAGAAACTGAAAGAGTTCTCCTCACTGAAGAATGCAGTGCAGTCATTCTTAAAAGCTTCCCAGAAAAGCTTAAAGATCCTGGGAGCTTCATGATACCATGCACATTGGAGGGTAATTGTACCAAGATAGCTTTATGTGATCTTGGGGCAAGTATCAATCTAATACCTGCATCCACTATCAGAAAGCTTGGTTTAACCGAAGAAGTCAAACCAACCCGGATATGTCTCCAACTTGCTGATGGCTCCATTAAATACCCATCAGGCGTGATTGAAGACATGATTGTCAGGGTTGGCACATTCGCCTTCCCCACTAACTTTGTAGTGCTGAAAATGGAGGAGCACAAGAGTGCTACTCTCATTCTAGGAAGACCTTTCCTAGCAACTGGACGAACTCTCATTGATGTCCAAAAGGGGGAAGCAACCCTGAGAGTCAATGAGGATGAGTTTAAGTTGAATGCTGTCAAAGCCATGCAGCATCTAGACACACCAAAAGACTGCATGAAAGTTGATCTTATTGACTCTTTAGTAGAGGAGATCAACATGGCTGCGAGTCTCGAATCAGAGCTGGAAGACATCTTTAAAGATGTTCAGCCTGATCTGGAGGATTCAGAGGAATTGAAAGAGCCTCTGGAAATTCCTCAGGAAGAGGAAAAACCTCCTAAACCCAAGCTCAAACCATTACCACCATCCCTGAAATATGCATTTCTGGGAGAAGATGACACTTTTCCAGTGATCATAAGCTCTGCTTTGAATTCACAGAAAGAGGAAGCACTACTTCAAGTGCTAAGGACACACAAGACAGCTCTTGAGTGGTCCATAAGTGACCTTAAGGGCATAAGCCCAGCTAGATGCATGCTCAAGATCCTATTGGAGGATGATGCTAAGCCAGTGGTTCAACCACAGAGGCGGTTAAATCCAGCTATAAAGGAAGTAGTGCAGAAAGAGGTCACCAAGTTACTGGAGGCTGGGATTATTTATCCTATTTCTGATAAACCCATATTTTATGATATATTTTGTGCTTAATCTGAGTGATTTATTCAACCCTTCACCCACTTATTCATATTAATTGCATGGTTTTACTTTCCCTTCCTTATTATGTGATGTATGTGAAAAACATGTTTCGTATGCTTAAAAATAATTATTTTGATTACCCTTTATTTCCATTCGATGCCGTGATTTATGTTTTGAGTAGTTTCAGATCTTCTAAGGTAGGAATGACTTAAAGGATGGAAAGAAAACATACAAAATTGGAAGGAAAGCATAAAACGAAGTTTTTGAAGAAACTGGCAGCCACGCGATCGCATGGGCGACGCGGCCACATGCCAGCGTGAAAAGACATTAACGCGGCCGCATGA
Organism: Arachis ipaensis; assembly: GCF_000816755.2. Lineage (NCBI taxonomy): Eukaryota > Viridiplantae > Streptophyta > Magnoliopsida > Fabales > Fabaceae > Arachis > Arachis ipaensis. The sequence continues at coordinate 45,919,246 of NC_029790.2, read as the reverse complement.
CTGACGCGACTGCGCGCCTTGAGCAAAACGCATATGACACGGACGCATGACTGATGTGACCGCGTGACAAGGAAAAACACCCAATGACGCGACCGCGTGACCCACGAGGACGCATGACAGAGGCCACGCACCAGAAATTGCAGAAAATGCTCATAGCGAATTCTGAAGCCCTTTTTGGCCCAAATCCAAGTCCAGAATGCATAGACCAGAGGTTATAAAGTGGGGAAGTACATCCATTCAGGGAGACTCTCCAATTAGTTAGTATTCATGAATTAGATGTAGCTTTAAGGGAGGTTCTCTCCTCTCTCTTTAGGATTAGGATTTAGATTTATGATTTTATTCGCTTTCCGTATTATCTCTTTACCAGGTTCAATATTACTTTTTATTATGTTCTCAATTTAATTATGAATTCTTCTATGTTGCAGATTACTCTTTGAATTAATGTTATTTGAGGTATTTTAGTTTAATATTGCTTTCTTTTATTTATGTTACCTTTATCCCCAATCTGAAGACATTTTTATTCCAGTAGATTTAATTTTCCCCTTTCGGTCTTGGTTAAGAAATCAGTAACTCAGGAGTTATCAAACTCAAACATGATTGATAATCGTTATCTTTGCTAATTGAATTGGACTTCAATAATCTCAATCTTTCCTTAGGGATTAACTAGGATTTGAGGATCTAACTAATTAGTCACTTGACCTTCCTTTGCTCTAGCAAAGGTTAACTAAGTGGAATTAAGATTCAATTTTCATCATCATTGATAAGGATAACTAGGACAGGACTTCTAATTTCTCGTACCTTGCCAAAAGTGTGTTTTACAGTTATTTATTTAAATTACAGTCTTTTACTTACTTTAATTGCAATTTAAATTACTTGTTCCTCACCTTTGTAACCCCCAATTTATAATCATCATAACCAATAATAAGAACATACTTTCCTACAGTTCCTTGAGAAGACGACCCGAGGTTTGAATACTTCGGTTATCAATTTATTTAGGGGTTTATTACTTGTGACAACCAAAACATTTGTAAGTAAGGTTGATTGCTTGGTTTAGTAACTATACTCGCAACGAGAGTTTACTATAACTTCTAAACCATCAATCTTCGGTTCTTTCAAAATGGCTTCGTTGCCGGGGAATTGCAATTGTGTGCCTTATTATTGGTTATTGTAAATATTTTTCTTTTACGTGTTTATTTGTTTTTATTTTCTACTTTTATCTTCATTAGCTACTATGAATTCTCACCCCTCTCGCTTTGAGTTTGGTTCTAATATTGTTGAAAGGAATGAAAGTTATAATAGGAACATGCATCAAGGTCAGAGCAATCAAAGATGGATGGAGCCAAGAGGATCTGATCAACCCTTTAGGCAGCAATACCCTCCAAGACATCATGGACAAAGACCATTCCATAGTACATACCAAGGCAATAGACATGGTGGACAACCACGTAGTTACCAACAAGCCCCACCCTATGCTTATAAGCCATCCTCTCAACACAACTTTGAACCACCACACTCACAAGCCCCTTTTCACCATTCGCTACCATATGATCTTCATTTACCCCAATCCCAATCCAATTACTCACAAACACCACCACTTCCCAATGTACCACGTCCAAATCCATCACCCCGAGAATCAGAAGTTCGCCTCAAGGAAACAGTAGATCAACTTCAAACAACCCTTCATCAACTGGAGCAAGAAATAAGTCAATTATCTTCTAGACGTTCGAACATTCAAGGACCCTCCATTGCCCCATGTGGACAATCTAACGAAGAGCGTAGCATGAAGGAGATACTAGAAACTCCAGTGGACAAGACAGAGCATGGCTTCATACTAGAACAAGTAGAGAAAGATGTCATTATACAAGAAGAAGAGTTGGTTGAAGACTTAGGAGACACTGAACTTTCATGGGAATCCAGAGTTATGGAGAACTCTGTCAAGGACGTTACAACTGATGCTAAGGAGGATAGTACACAACCCCTAGAGCAAGTCTTTTATGATGAACTAGACGGAATAATCCAAGAAGCAAGTTTCCTTGATGATGACAGTCACAAGTCAAGTTCTCCGAGTAATGAACTTGCATCCGCAAGTGAATTCTCTGAGATCGAAGAACCTTCCCCAAGTGAATACGAAGATGATGCGGAGGTAGATTTCTCCCAACCTCCAGCTTATGATTTGAGTGATGAGGAAGACATAGAAGACTTTGATCAGGAAGAAGTTGCATTTGAAGAATTCTGCAAAGAAGTGGAGAAATTCACAGAAGAGCACAAGGGAGTAGAGCTCACAGAACCACTGGAAACACCTATCCCTGCATGTTGTAGTGGATTTTAGGTTGTTAGGTAGCCTAGGATGTGGTTAGTGGATTTAGGCCTGATTAATTGCGCTGTTTGTGTTTCTTGTTTTCTACTTTTCACAATTCTGCTGTTACTGTTAGTATTGTTCATATGCTGTAATTTCGTGTTTCATGCTGCTCTTTACACTGCTTTTCCATGTTCATATTCCTTATATGTAACTGCAGCTATATTTTTAACTCATATGAACTCTTATGACTGCTGTTTATTTTCCGGGACAATCCAATTTTAGCCGGAATGCTGCCCAATTTTCTGTAAAATTGTTCTGCTTTCATTCATGTTTTGGTTTTAGCACTTTTAAATTCTGCTTCACTCTGCTTTTACCAAACCAATTCATGAATGCCAGGGCAAGCTTTCTTATCCTTTTT
>NC_029790.2:45864639-45916513 GCF_000816755.2 Arachis ipaensis | reverse complement strand
ACAAGGGAGTAAAACTCACAGAACCACTGGAACCACCTATCCCAAGGCCATTACCACCCTATACAAGCTTCAAGTGGGTACAATCCTTAACCTTTAACTTTACTTATTCACTTGAATATGGTTTACTTGAAACAGATGGCCAGCTTAGATCTCTCTGCGGCTTTAAGAGTAAAAGGGAAATGGCTCGTACTCAAAGCTGGTGCACAAGGTTCAATAAGGTTCCACGCTTCAACTTGAAGTGCAAAGATTGGCATCATAATCAATCGAATGGATCTCGGAAAATGTTTGGTTATTCTGGTGAGAATCTAATTTCTAAACCGCCCAGATGGAAAAATATAGATCAAGACGAAGGCGGATTTAAAAGCCAAGTTTGGGATCCTGGAATCTATTCTGACACTTGTCACCCCGGGAGCTTGAGAATCTATTTGAAGCTGCTCAGAAGCTTTACATGCCTAGTTTGGGACCCCGGAGGCTATTGGCATTCCAAGCATTGGTGGAGATTTCTGGATGAATTTAAGCATAAGCCACCATAACAGGAAGGTCATCCAATGTCCAACTTAAGGACTTTCACTAAAAGTGCTAGGTGGGAGACAACCCACCATGGTATGATCGTTCCTTTTTCATTTTTTATTTAGTTTTACTTGTTTTCAAGTTTTCTTTATTTTATTATATTGAACCTGGAGTTTTGTATAGCCTTCATATTAAGCATTGCATGCTGCATACTGCATCAAAAAAAAAGAAAAGGTGCGCGACGCGACCGCATCATTCATGCGATCGCATCAAGTTAAGCTGGAATTGTGCGGCTACTGTGCGTTTCGCACAAAACAACCTACGCCGTCGCGTCCCTGACGCGATCGCGTCCCTGACGCGATCGCGTCCCTTGCACAACATCAATCCCATGCGACAGCGTGAGCGACGCGATCGCATCGCATGGATTGCACAACACCCCAAAAGGAGACAGAGAGTTGCGCTGAAACGACGCTGGAATCGTGCGTTTAGCACAATTTCCAGCGATGTGATCGCATGCCTCAGGCGATCGCGTCATTCACTCCTCGATCCATTCCATGCAACCGCATGCCCCACGCGATCGCGTCAACCACCATTTTAGCCCAACCACGCGACCGCGTGCCCCACGCGATCGTGTGGATTCAAATTCCATAACCCCCAAGTCACGCAAACCCTACCATTCGCGCCCCCCCAACCCCTTCTCCTTCCTCTATTCTTCTCCAAATGTTTTGGTTTTAGCACTTTTAAATTCTGCTTCACTCTGCTTTTACCAAACCAATTCATGAATGCCAGGGCAAGCTTTCTTATCCTTTTTGATTTCCTGGTTCTTAATCTGCATTTTTGATGTTTAGATTCCAATTTTTGCTATTTCTATATCTATCTGAATCATCATCAACTTAATTTCCTTGTTTGGATATGAGTTACCTGTAGCTTCTATTTGTGAATTCCTATTACTTGGAATATTATCATTATGCCACTTACTTTAAACCACTTTTTACTACCTCACTATTTTAACTTCCTAAACTCTTTTTCAATTCTAACCAACCTAACCTTTCCAAACATCTCTTCTATTTTTTTTCACTTTCTTTTGACCTTCTAACCTAGGCTTGATGATAATTTTTTTTAATTAACATGAATTCAATTACATTTTGGATTGTGCCATTTTTCGTCTCAGTACTCTAAATCTTATACAATCCTTAATGCAAATTTACTTAACTCATTTTCCTAATTCTATTCCTCCTTTGCAACTTTGTGTTTCTTTTGATTATTTGCCTATTTGTTTTCCTGTTTTTATTATATCCTGGTTTTTTATTTTTCAGGATGTCTGCCAGCCAAAGAAAAGGAAAAGCAAAGGCAACTACTGGCAAACGTAAAAGAGGAGAATCCTCCATGTCCATCCTGGATATCATGCACGATGACTCCTGGCGGGAGAAAAGCTTTACCCCGCAGGAGAAGGCCGACCAGCTACTCCCTGCTACTGATCCAGTAAAGTTTGCAAACCGATACTGTGAGCTGAAGTATCCGATGTTTGCAACCTCTAGGAACCTGTACCTGGAGAGGACTTTGAAAATCCCAGAAGAACTCCAGCAATACACCTCTGATCAAATCAAACAAAGAGGCTGGTTCTTCCTGGAAAGGAACCTGACTGAGGTCAATGCATCTTGGGTAAGGAAATTTTATTGCAATTACTTCAAGACTTCCCTAGATGCAGTGAACCTAAGAGGGAAGCAGATTCTAGTCACTGAAGAGGCCATAGAGGATGTTCTGAAGCTTCTGCCTAAAACCGATCAGCTGGATGGTTATCAAAAGGATGAGGAGGACATGCGCTTCATGAGATTTGACTGGGATGCAGTCAAGGCCAGGATAGCACTTGACCTGACCGTTCCATGGATCATGGGTCAGAACACCATCATGCCTAAGGGAATCAAACGGATTTACTTAAATGATGAGGCTCGGCTATGGCACCGGATCCTGAGCAATTTTGTCATGCCGAGTACCCATGAGACAGAGATCCCTGCCGCTATGTAATGCCAGGAATTTGTTCATCACATCTTCCCAGGTTGCTAAACTCTCCTTTGGAAAAGATTCCAGCCATTTAGATGCCTTGTCCTTAAGTGAGAAAGGAAACAGAAGTAGTCTATAGGTGTCAGGATGAACACCATTGGACTTCACAGTATCGCATATCCTCAAGAAGGTGGTTAGATGTTCATTGGGGTCTTCTTGGACGCCTCCTCGAATGAACAGTTGTTCTGAACAAGGGTGATGAGCTATGGCTTAAGTTCAAAGTTGTTGGCATGTATGGTTGGCCTTTGGATGCTACTCCCACAGTTTCCTGGCTTTCGGTTGATGTAAGAGCCTAGAACTCTTCTCTCTTGCCCAGCATGATTTGCTAGACCTTCTCTGCCATGGTTGTGAGCCTCTTCTTCATGATGGTTCTCCATGTTCTCATCCATGTTTGGTTCAAAGTACTCATTCTCTTCCTCAGCACCAACTACTCTCTTTTCTCTTGCTTCCCTCCTTAATCTAAGGAAGGTCCTCTCAGGTTCAAAATCAAAGGAAGTTGAAGCCTTGCTTCTTCTCCCTGTCATACAACCAACAAGGCACAAGCAAGGAAATAGTTGCAGAAAGTACTCTTGTTAAAATTACTGTTAGCGTGAGTGATGCAATATACCAAACAGTTAGTGGGTTAGTGAACTGAATAGTAAATAACTAAGAAAAAGGAGTAGGGGAAAGGGAGGAAAATAACTAAAACTGAAAGTAATTAACTCAAATAGAACTTTAAATCAAACAAAAGAAAAATGCTCAATCTATTTATCCTCCAATTTAATCATTGTTGATACAAAATCAATCCCTGGCAACGCCACCATAAACTTGATAGCACGGAAACTTGTCTCACAACAATTTTCCTTCGGCAAGTATACCGAATTTTCGTCAAGTAAAAACTCACAATAGAGTGAGGTCGAATCCCACAGGGATTGATTGGTCAAGCAACTTTAATTAGAGGAATGTTCTAGTTGAGCGAAGCAGAATTTGGTTTGAGAGTTGCAGGAAATTAAATGGCTGGAAAGTAAATAGCAGAAAATGTAAATGCTGGAAGTAAAGAGTTGAAAGTAAATGACAGAAAGTAAATTGCAGAATTGTAAATGGGAATGGGAAAGATGCTCATAAAAGTAAATTGCAGAAATTAAAGAGAATGGGTAAGATCAAAAATGGGGATTCATTGGGCTTAGGAGATGTTGCATTCTCCGGATCAAGTTCATTTTTATCTCTTCCTCAATCAATGCATTCATTGATCTCCTTGGCAATCTTAAGTGATCGTATTCCAATTCCTTGGTAATTCAATCTCTCAAATCTTGATCAATAGCCAATTCCTTGGTCAATTGCTCATGAGAAGAGATGAAGTATGGTCACTAATTATACCACATGCATTCCTAAATCAAGTGTTGGTAGGATTATAGTCACCATACCCAACCAAACCCAATTTGGTCCAACATGAGAAAACATTTCTAGCATTGTCTCTTCATTCCTCTTCCAAGGTTCAGAAGAGATCCAAGTATGAATAGCTTCTTTTCCAAAATAACTACCCAATTGGATGAAGATTGAAAGCTTTCTATTAAAATCAAGAGAAAAGATAGAAGAAGAGTAATGAAAATTAGTATTGATCCATCAAATTACAACAGAGCTCCCTAACCCAATAAAAGGGGTTTAGTTGTTCATAGCTCTGGAAATGGAAAATAAAGATGGAGAATACATCATGAAAACTAGAACTAGAAGTACAGAGAAAGTAAATTATACAGAGAGTACTTCCCAATTTCCAATCCCCCCAAAAGCTACTTTCTAATTCAAAACTACCCCTATATATACTACTCTTCTGATCTTCTAGTTGGTTCTTCAAGTCTTGGATATGGGCCTATGGATCTTGAGTTTGAAGCAGTTATCTTCCGCAGTGGGCTTAGCTTTACTTGCAGAGAGAAAGTGTGGAGTAGGCAGGGTGTTTAGCTCAGGACGTTAGTGGCGTTAACGTTAAGTGATAGTGTGGGTTCGAGAACATTAGTGGCAATCACCTTTTTCACTAACGTTCCTCACCCAGGGATAATCCACGTTAACTTCAACGTTAGTGGCACTAACGTGACCACTAACGTTGCCTCTTGGTCCTTCGGACACGTTATTGGGACTCACCTTTTCCAATAATGTTGAGAGACTTCCCTTCCCCCTACGTTAGAGTCCACGTTAACTTAGTTAACGTGGCTCTTAACGTAAGGTTGCCAATCCTTCGAGAACGTTAGTGACACTTACCTTTGTCACTATCGTTCCAATGTGCCCCTACTTCCCACGTTAGAGTCCACGTTAACTAGGTTAACGTGGCTTCTAACGTAGTAATGCTAGCCATCTCCAACGTTAGTGACACAACGTGGCTCTTTCTTGCTTCCTTTGTCCTGAAATCAAGCAACACAGTGCATCAAAGTTCTAATCCACATCATGAGACATGCATCATCCAATTTATCATCTAATTCATGTAAAATTCTCATGAAATCATGTAAAGTGCTCAATGTATGCTTAAATCAAGATGTAAGTGAAATTCTACCCAAAACTTGCTTATTTCCTAAGAAAATGCATGAAACTACCCTAAAACAGTAAAGAAAAGGTCAGTGAAACTGGTCAAAATGCCCTGGCATCACAATGATCACCCTCCTATGGTGTGTGATGGAGGGTAAGGACCTTTACCTGCCACGCTTTATCCAGTACCACATGGCCAGGGTCCACGTCTGAGGCACTCTACCCTTTCCTTATCTGATTACACAGTTGGGCCGTCGAGCTGATGTGCCTTGGGAGGATGTTGATGAGAAGCCACCTGCTGCAGAATGCAAGAAGATTATCCCTCACAGCAGGAACTTTCTGGCTTTGGGCTACAGACCTCCATTCCTCACTGCTACTACTGAGACAGCCACACCATCTGCCGGCCCCTCTTCCTCCACAGCTACCCCAGCCACCCCTGCTACCACCACTACACCTCCACCTGCCTCAGAGCCATTTTATCACCTAGTGCACCGCCTGTTTCGGCAGCTCGACCAGATGGAACGTCGCAACAAGCGACGCTATGAGCACCTGAACCTGATGATCCGATCTGGCGGCGACATTCCCTCAGAGCCTGACACACCATCTGAGGAAGAGGCGGATGATCATGAGGCAGAGACCCATCCACAGAGCGAGGCTGCGCAGGCAGGCACAGAGCAGGCTGCATCACATCAGGAGGCTCCGCCTCAGATTCAGGCTGTAGACCCAGAGATCCCTATCCAGTCAGCACCTCCTCTGCAGCAGGCAGATCCTCAGACCACCACCACAGAGACTCCAACTACCCACCCTTCCAGTGATGACACCCCTTCACATCCTGCTTGAGTGAGCATCAGGGACGATGCTTCATTTTAAGTGTGGGGAGGTCGCCATCTCTGGCGTATTTTTTGGTGAACCATTACAGACTCTTTCATTTTATTTTGCTATTTTTCTGTATTTTTCTCTCTATTTTTATTTTTATTTTTTCAGTACTTATACATTGCTATTTTCATGTATTTCTACTCTATTTCTACATTTTGCATTTTTAGTTCATATTTTAACCATTTAGTCTAGTTGCAATTCCAACTTATTAGTTATAGAAATTGTGGATTAATTAGTATAGTTTACCCTTTTTAGTATAAGATAGCTTAGTTTAAATTGAAAATATAAAAAGGAAGTAAACTAGAAACTTGGACATAATAGAAACAATCCACACACCTTGTATATATAGCATTAAATGTTAGTTAGTTAACAACATTTCAACAAGGAGAAACACTAGAACTTTAAAGCCACCTTAAGTTTTACATTGAGAATAATGGGAACTTTTAATTTTACTTGCATGACATACATAACTGATATATGATTTTTGAGTTAGAGAACACACAGCCTGTGAGTTTTGAGCTTAATTGTATGGTTACATTCAAACCATAATGAACATGGATGATAAAAACAAAAGGGTAGAAAAGAATTAAAATAATTCAAAATAAGAATTTTTGGGAAGCATGCTCATGTAAAATCAAATAATTGAATTACCATGTGCAATAAAAAAATGTTATTTTTTAGTATTTGAATAAAGGGGATAGAAAAGAATTCCCCAAATACAAAATAAATGCACATGGGACAAAAGTTAAAGTATGAGCATGTAACATCAAAAGTGGGAAAAAGTGGGAAAATAGGTAAAGAAGTTTTGCTTTACAAAGCATGTATGTTAGGTGAGATCTTAGACTAATCAAGGATTCACTTAATTAGCTCACTTAGCCTTATACATATACCTTTACCTTTACCTTGGCCCTATTACAACCTTAATTAAAGACCTCATGACTTTTGTATGCCTATATTCTATAATTGTTGATTGGTTAGATGAAGAACAAAGTTATAGAAAGGAAGGATAAAAAGAAGAATAGAGTGATTAACCCAATAAACATTGAGTGACTAGAGAGTAAAACACAAAATCCAGTGAGGGTTCAATAGCTCATTAACATATATCTCTGCTTGAATTATTAATTGTCTTGCAAGTTTATAAAATGTTTTTCTCTCCCATCTCAACTGTAAAAGTGCTTTATTATTATCTAAAGTTTATATATATATATATATATATATGACTCCTTGAGAATGTGAATTAATTCAACTACATGTAAGCTTTATATACAAGTGAATAACAATTAAGAATTGCATGATGCATGTAGGTAGTTGCATTTAGAGCAGATTGCATTGCATGAGATTCCACCACTTTAACCTTAACTTACTCTTTATCTTGGACTTAGCATGATGACAGGCTATTGTTTAAGTGTGGGGAGGTTGATAAACCCATATTTTATGATATATTTTGTGCTTAATCTGAGTAATTTATTCAACCCTTCACCCACTTATTCATATTAATTGCATGGTTTTACTTTCCCTTCCTTATTATGTGATGTATGTGAAAAATATGTTTCCTATGCTTAAAAATAATTATTTTGATTACCCTTTATTTCCATTCGATGTCGTGATTCGTGTGTTGAGTAGTTTCAGATCTTCTAAGGTAGGAATGACTTAAAGGATGGAAAGGAAACATACAAAATTGGAAGGAAAGCATAAAACGAAGTTTTTGAAGAAACTGGCAGCCACGCGATCGCATGGGCGATGCGGCCGCATGCCAGCGCGAAAAGATATTAACGCGGCCGCATGACTGACGCGACCGCGTGTCAAGGAAAAACTCCCAATGACGCGACCGCGTGACCCACACGGATGCGTGACAGAGGCCACGCACCAGAAATTGCAGAAAACGCTCATAGCGAATTCTGAAGCCCTTTTTGGCCCAAATCCAAGTCCAGAAGGCATAGACCAGAGGTTATAAAGTGGGGGAATGCATCCATTCAGGGAGACTCTCCAATTAGTTAGTATTCATGAATTAGATGTAGCTTTGAGGGAGGTTCTCTCCTCTCTCTTTAGGATTAGGATTTAGATTTAGGATTTTATTCGCTTTCCGGATTTTCTCTTTTTATTATGTTTTCAATTTAATTATGAATTCTTCTATGTTATAGATTACTCTTTGAATTAATGTTATTTGAGGTATTTCAGTTTAATATTGCTTTCTTTTATTTATGTTACTTTTATCCCCAATCTGAAAACATTTTTATTCCAGTAGATTTAATTTTCCCCTTTCGGTCTTGGTTAAGAAATCAGTAACTCAGGAGTTATCAAACTCAAACATGATTGATAATCGTTATCTTTGCTAATTGAATTGAACTTTAATAATCCCAATCTTTCCTTAGGGATTAACTAGGATTTGAGGATCTAACTAATTAGTCACTTGACCTTCCCTTGCTCTAGCAAAGGTTAACTAAGTGGAATTAAGATTCAATTTTCATCATCATTGATAAGGATAATTAGGACAGGACTTCTAATTTCTCGAACCTTGCCAAAAGTGTGTTTTACAGTTATTTATTTAAATTACAGTCTTTTACTTACTTTAATTACAATTTAAATTACTTGTTCCTCACCTTCGAAACCCCCAATTTACAATCTTCATAACCAATAATAAGAACATACTTCCCTGTAGTTCCTTGAGAAGACGACCCGAGGTTTGAATACTTCGGTTATAAATTTTTTAGGGGTTTGTTACTTGTGACAACCAAAACGTATGTAAGAAAGGTTGATTGCCTGGTTTAGTAACTATGCTCGCAACGAGAGTTTTCTATAACTTCTAAACCATCAATCTTCGGTTCTTTCAAGCCCCTGGGTGAGCCCTGTTCAAGTTGTCCCCAAAAAGGGAGGCATGACAGTGGTTCATAATGAAAAAAATGAACTACTTCCTACAAGAACAGTTACAGGGTAGCGCATGTGTATTGACTACAGAAGGCTCAATACAGCCACCAGAAAGGATCATTTTCCTTTACCATTCATAGACCAGATGCTAGAGAGACTAGCAAGTCATGATTTTTACTGCTTTTTGGATGGCTATTCAGGTTACAACCAAATTGCAGTAGATCCCCAGGATCAAGAGAAAACTGCATTTACATGTCCATCTGGAGTATTTGCCTACAGAAGGATGCCATTTGGGCTGTGTAATGCACCTGTAACCTTTCAGAGATGCATGCTCTCTATTTTCTCTGATATGGTGGAAAAATTTCTAGAAGTCTTCATGGATGACTTCTCAGTATATGGAGACTCATTCAGCTCCTGTCTTGATCACCTAACACTAGTTCTGAAAAGATGCCAAGAGACTAACCTGGTTTTAAACTGGGAAAAATGTCACTTTATGGTGACTGAAGGGATTGTCCTTGGGCATAAAATTTTAAACAAGGGAATAGAGGTGGATCAAGCTAAAGTGGAAGTAATTGAAAAATTACCACCACCTGTCAATGTTAAGGCAATCAGAAGCTTTCTGTGGCATGCAGGATTCTATAGGAGGTTTATAAAAAAACTTAGTAGGATCGAAAGTGATTGTGTACACTGATCATGCTGCTCTTAAATATCTACTTACAAAGCAGGATTCAAAACCCAGGCTCATAAGATGGGTGTTACTTCTGCAAGAGTTTGATATCGAAATAAGAGATAGAAAAGGGACAGAAAACCAAGTGGCTTATCATCTGTCCCGGATAGAGCTAGTAGAAGGGGCGTCCTTTCCCTCTATTAAAATCTCTTAAACCTTTCCGGATGAGCATTTATTTGCCATTCAGGAAACACCATGGTTTGCAGACATTGCAAACTATAAAGTTGTGAGGTTCATACCCAAGGAGTACAGCAGGCAACAAAAGAAAAAATTAATTACTGATGCAAAGTATTACTTGTGGGATGAACCCTATCTCTTTAAGAGGTGTGCAGACGGAATAATCAAAAGGTGTGTGCCTAGTGAAGAAGCACAAAAGATCTTATGGCATTGCCTTGGGTCACAATATGGAGGACATTTCGGAGGTGAGCGAACAGCCACCAAGGTCCTCCAATGTGGCTTCTACTAGCCTACCCTCTATAGAGATTCCCGAGAGTTTGTACGTAACTGTGACAGTTTCTAGAGAGCTGGTAATCTACCTCATGGTTATGCCATGCCTCAACAAGGAATCTTGGAGATAGAGTTGTTTGATGTATGGGGTATTGACTTCATGGGGCCTTTCCCACCATCATACTCAAACACTTATATTTTGGTTGCAGTTGACTATGTATCTAAATGGGTAGAAGCCATTGCCACACCCACTAATGATACTAAGACAGTGCTGAAGTTCCCCCAGAAACATATCTTCAGCAGGTTTAGTGTCCCTAGAGTACTAATTAGTGATGGGGGCACTCACTTCTGCAACAAACAGCTTTACTTTGCCATGGTCCGGTACGGAATTAGCCACAAAGTGGCAACTCCATATCATCCACAGACAAATGGGACTGTAAGTACCCGTAGAAAGGATTGGGCAAGAAGCTTGGATAATGCTCTATGGGCTTACAGAACAGCATTCAAGACTCCTATAGGGACCTCTCCATACCAGCTTGTGTATGGTAAGGCCTGTCATCTGTCCGTGGAACTGGAATACAAAGCCTTTTGAGCAACCAGATTCTTAAACTTTGATGCCAAATTAGCTGGAGAAAAAAGATTGCTCCAGCTGAATAAGCTAGAGGAATTCAGACTCACTGCTTTCGAAAATGCCAAGCTTTACAAAGAGAAAGCAAAAAGGTGGCATGACAAAAACCTCTCATCTAGAGTCTTTGAACCAGGATAGAAGGTTCTGCTATTTAACTCTAGGCTCAGGCTATTCCCCGGGAAACTGAAATCCCGGTAGAGGGGACCATATGTGATACAAGTGTATCACCATATGGCTATGTGGAGCTTCAAGACATTGATTCTAATAATAAGTTCAATGTTAATGGACAGAGAATCAAACATTATCTTGAAGGCAATGTTGAGCAAGAATGCTCAAGGCTGAGGCTAGATTAAAAAGCTCAGCAAGGTCCGGCTAAAGACAATAAAGAAGCGCTTGCTGGGAGGCAACCCAGCCATTAGCAAAACTCTTTCTGTTATTTTATTTTATTCTATTCTTCATTTTATTTATTTTTAAGGCATATAAGTTCAATATTAACAAGGTAAAAAATCAATTGCATAAGTTCACATGACTACAGAAGGATTCAGAGCACAAAATAGGAAAAAGGGGCTCACTGGCAAGAAAACGCCAGTAAGAGGCACAATTGGGCGTTAAACGCCCAAAAGGAGCATCCACTGGGCGTTTAACACCAGTAGAGATAGCCATCTGGGCGTTAAATGCCAGAAAGAAGCAGCTTCTGGGCGTTTAACACCAGATTTACAGCATCCTGGGCGTTCAGAAAAATGCCCAGTGACAAAGGAGTTTCTGGCATTTAACGCCAGTTGGAAGCAACAGCTGGGCGTTAAACGCCCAGACCAAGCACCAATTGGGCGCTAAACGCCCAAAACATGCAGCATTTGGGTGTTTAACGCCAGGATTGTAGGGAGTAGGCAATTTCGTTTTCAATTCAAATTTTTTCCATTTTTTATGTTTCAATTCATGATTTCTTGCACAAACATGTTATAAATCCTAATTTTTCAAATCCTTTTTCAAAAGATATCAAATGTATCTTAATTCATAAACCCTTTTTTTATCCTCTTCAAATTATCTTCAAATCCTTTTCAAACCAAATCTATCTCTTTTCCTTCTACAATCTTTTCAACTCATCAATATCTTTTTCAAAACAAAGCTATCTTTTTCAAATATCTTCCATATTATTCATATCTTTTAAATTTTAAAGTGCATCCTTTTCCTATCATACTTCTCTTTTACAAATCATATCATTTATCATATCTTCTTCAAAATTTTCAAAAACCCACCCCCCTTCCCTTTAAATCCGAGTTCGCCCTCCCCCCACCTCCACAATTTGGACTTGGCTCTCCTCATATCCCTCTCCTTTCTTTTCTTTTGCTTGAGGACAAGCAAACCTCTAAGTTTTTTATGTTTATCCGTGATCACTAAGCCAATACCCACGAAGATCATGGCTCCTAAGGGAAAACAAACCAACTCAGGAGGCAAGAAAGAGAATATTCCAAAACCACTTTGGAATCAAGGGAAGTTCTTAACCAAAGAACATTCAGACCATTACTACAAAATAATGGGTCTAAGGTCAGTGATCCCGGAAGTTAAATTCAATCTGAAAGAAGACGAATATCCGGAGATCTAAGAGCAAATTCGAAACAGGAGCTCGGAAGTCCTAGCTAATCCTGAAACAAAGGTGGGAAGAAACATGGTTCAGAAATTCTACGCAAATCTGTGGTAGACGAACAGGCAGAGAATAGCGGGAACCGTATTCTATGACTATAGAACTCTGGTCAGAGGGAAGATTGTTCACACCCACCCTGACAAAATAAGGGAGGTCTTCAAGTTGCCTCAACTGCAAGATGACCCAGACTCCTTTAATAGGAGAATAATGAGATCAAACCTGAACTTGGACTAGATCCTAGAGGACATATGTCTCCCTGGAGCTAAATGGACAACCAACACAAAGGGTGCCCCGAACCAACTCAAAAGAGGAGATCTCAAACCAGTCGCCAGAGTCTGGCTGGACTTCATTAGGCGCTCTATATTGCCCACTAGCAACCGCTCTGAGGTCACTATCAGAAGAGCAGTGATGATTCATTGCATTATGCTGGAAAAAGAAGTGAAAGTTCATCAGCTAATTGCATGTGAGCTTTACAAGATTGCAAACAAGAACTCCAAAGATGTCAGATTGGCTTATCCAAGCTTGGTATCTCTATTATGTAAAGATGCTGGGATAAAAATGGGAGTAGATGAGTACATCCCAGTTGAGCTACCAATCACCAAAAAGTCTATGGAAGGACAACAAGTGCAGGACGAACCGATCAAGAGGAGAGCACAGGAGTTCCTCCCGAAAATCCCTCAAATTGAATGAATTTTATGAATGTTAAAATTGTTCTGAATGAATGCCTGAACAGTGCATATTTTTTATATTGAATTTTATGAATGTTAAAATTGTTGGCTCCTGAAAGAATGATAAACAAGAGAAATGTTATTGATGATCTGAAAAATCATGAAATTGATTCTTGAAGCAAGAAAAAGCAACAAAAAAAAGAAGAAGAAGGAGCAGTAGAAAAAGCCAGTAGCCCTTAAAACCAAAAGGCAAGGGTAAAAAGGATCCAAGGCTTTGAGCATTAATGGATAGGAGGGTCTAAAAGGAATAAAATCCTGGCCTAAGCGGCTAAACTAAGCTGTCCCTAACTATGTGCTTGTGGCGTGAAGGTGTCAAGTGAAAACTTGAGACTGAGTGGTTAAAGTCGAGGTCCAAAGCAAAAACAGAGTGTGCTTAAGAACTCTGGACACCTCTAATTGGGGACTTTAGCGAAGCTAAGTCACAATCTAAAAAGGTTCACCCAGTTATGTGTCTGTGGCATTTATGTATTCGGTGGTAATACTGGAAAACAAAGTGCTTAGGGCCACGGCCAAGACTCATAAAGTAGTTGTGTTCAAGAATCAACATACTAAACTAGGAGAATCAATAATACTATCTGAATTCTGAGTTCCTATGGACGCCAATCATTCTGAATTTCAAAGGATAAAGTGAGATGCCAAAACTGTTCGAAAACAAAAAGCTACTAGTCCCGCTCATCTAATTAGAATCTGAGCTTCACTTAAAACTCTAAGATATTATTGCTTCTCGATTTCTTTTTATCCTATTTTATTTGTCTAGTTGCTTGGGGACAAGCAACAGTTTAAGTTTGGTGTTGTGATGAGCAGATATTTTATACGCTTTTTGGGGGTAATTTCATGTAGTTTTTAGCATGTTTTAGTTAGTTTTTAGTATATTTTATTAGTTTCTAGGCAAAATTCATATTTCTAGACTTTACTATGAGTTTGTGTTCTTTTCTGTGATTTCAGATATTTTTTGGCTGAAATTGAGGGAGCTGAGCAAAAATCTGATTTAGGCTAAAAAAGGACTGCAGATGTTGTTGGATTCTGACCTCCCTACACTCGAAACGGATTTTCTGGAGCTACAATAGTCCAAATGGCACGCTCTTAATTGCGTTGGAACGTAGACATCCAGAGCTTTCTAGAAATATATAATAGTCCATACTTTTCTCAAAGATAGAGGACGTAAACTGGCGTTCAACACCAGTTCCATGTTGCATTCTGGCGTTAAAAGCCAGAAACAGGTTACAAGTTGGAGTTAAATGCCAGAAACAGGTTACAACCTGGCGTTTAACTCTGGAAACAGCCTAGGCACGTGTAAAGCTCAAGTCTCAGCCCCAGCACACACCAAGTGGGCCCCAGAAGTGGATTTCTGCACTATCTATCTTAGTTTACTCATTTTCTGTAAACCTAGGTTACTAGTTTAGAATTTAAACAACTTTTAGAGATTTATTTTGTATCTCATGACAATTTTAGATCTAAACTTTGTACTCTTTGATGGCACGAGTCTCTAAACTCCATTGTTGGGGGTGAGGAGCTCTGTTGTGTCTCGATGAATTAATGCAATTATTTCTGTTTTCTATTCAAACACGCTTGTTTCTATCTAAGATGTTCATTCGCACTTCAATATGATGAATGTGATGATCCGTGACACTCATCACCATTCTTAAGCTATGAATGTGTGCCTGACAACCACCTTCGTTCTACCTTCGATTGAATGAGTATCTCTTGGATTCCTTAATCAGAATTTTCGTGGTATAAGCTAGAATCCATTGGCAGCATTCTTGAGAATCCGGAAAGTCTAAACCTTATCTGTGGTATTCCGAGTAGGATTCAGGGATTGAATGACAGTGATGAGCTTCAAACTCACAATGGTTGGGCGTAGTGACAGACGCAAAAGGATCAATGGATCCTATTCCAGCATGAGTGAGAACCGACAGATGATTAGCCATGCGGTGACAGCGCACCTGGACCATTTTCACTGAGAGGACGGATGGTAGCCATTGACAACGGTGATCTACCAACACACAGCTTGCCATAGGAGGAACCTTGCATGCGTGAAGAAGAAGACAGAGGGAAAGCAGAGATTCAGAAGACAAAGCATCTCCAAAACTCCAACATATTCTCCATTACTACATAACAAGTATTTAATTCATGCTCTTTTATTTTTCGCAATCCAAACTAATAATTATAATTGATATCCTAACTAAGAATTACAAGATAACCATAGATTGCTTCAAGCCACCAATCTCCGTGGGATTCGACCCTAACTCACGTAAGGTATTACTTGGACGACCCAGTGCACTTGCTGGTTAGTGGTACGAGTTGTGAAAAGTGTGATTTACAATTCGTGCACCAGTGATTAAGTCCTTAGGGGGTGTTTCAACACCTAGCACCTTAAACCAACTGGTTCGGGAGTGTTGGCTGAAAGCCTACCCTAAAGAGTTGTCTCAACACAGAGCACTTAGCCTAAGAAAGCAATAAGCTCTAAAGAAAAAGAAAAAGACAAAACAAAGCCAAAATAAGGATCAATGAACAAAGGTCTCATAGAAGGCAATAGAGTGAGTGTTCAAGAGTATGTTATAGCCTAGAAACTAGCAAGAACATGAATTTAAGTTGCTATGCATGAAACCCCATGAACCAAGGATTTGAATTCTCTGAATAAGGACTTGCATTTCTTGTATTTGCATTCTTATTATATTCTATTACTTGCTTGAGGACAAGCAAGATCTAAGTTTGGAGTTATGATGCCAGGGCATCTTGGCTAGTTTTACTAGCCATTTTTTGTATGTTTTAGGTAGTTTCATGCATTTTCTTAGGCAATAAGCAAGTAATTGGTCGAATATGTGATAACAAGTCATCTTAGCTAGTTTCACAAGCCTTTTTCATTGGTTTTTACTTGGTTTTCATGCGTTTTTAGGTAATAAGTAAGTGTTTGAGTGAGAATTTCATGCTTGCCTTGATTCAATCAAACATTGTTAACTTTTTGCATTTTCATTAGATTTCTTGCAAGATTTAGTTGATAATATGAATGATGCTAGATTTGATGATTATGCCAAGGCTTTGATGTATTTGTTTGGTTGATGACAGGTGAAAAGATGAAGGAAAAGAAGCAGAAAGCACAAAATAAGCTCAAAAGAAGAATTCTGGACACAATTTGAAGTTTGAACACGCTTTGGAACCTTAGGCCATGCTTTTAAAAACGTGGCCCATGATTTAAACAAAGAGAGTGCTCTTGGCGCGAGAACGCTATGTTCTCTTGCGATGCGCACGTGTCCAAGATGCTTACACGTTGGGCAAGGATTTTTGAAGACCCACGCGTACGCGTGCATGAGGCGTACGCGTGGATGTGATTAGTGCTCATTTGCAAAGAGAGCGCTATGTTGTCTGAGTAAGCGCCTTCGAGCAAGTTTCGAATTTGGGATTGAAGATTTGGTATCGACACGCACACGTACATGATGCCCACACGTCGATGGAGCATCTCTGAAGAACCACGCGTACGCATGGCTGACGCGTACGCATGGAAGTGGCATGTTTGAAGGGCCACGCAGGTAGCGTTGTTTGCAAGAGCACTACGCTCGTTCGGAGAGCACTACGAGGGACGCGCAAGCGTATAGCACGCGTACGCGTGGATGGGCCAAAAAGCAAAATGACGCGCGAGCGTATGGGACGCGTACGCGTGGGTGTAAAAACGCTCCGTTCTCCAAATGAATGCTACTCTCTCCTGGAAGTGCATTTCTGCTAAATAAATTTCATTCTGAGCCCATTTGAACTACAGCAAGCAAAGCCCACTCAGATCACTCAAGCAAATGCACAAGGAGCTTCTAGAATAGGATTTTCATTTAATTGTAATTTGTTTTGAATTTTATTTCAATTTGTAATTTAGGCAAGCCTATATAAAGGCATCAGTTTCATTTCATTTGAAGGCTTCCACGGACAGTAGGCTGCATTAGTAGTAGGCAGCAGTAGGAGTAGGAGTAGGAGTAGAATATTAGAAGGCTTTCTGATACACTTTTCCCTTCTCTGCATTTTCATATTTCAGCTATATTGAATTCAGTTCACTTTTATTGCAATTTTAATTTCCTGCATCTCTACTCTTCTGCAATTTTTATTTCTGCCAATTTTACCTTTCTGTTCCTATTGCTTTCAAATTACTTTCATACAATTTTAATCTTCTGTAATTGTTCTGAGTTCTGATTTACTACTTCATTTAATATTCCAGCACCCAATTCCCTTTACTTTTGCTACAATTTATGTTTATTGCTCTTTAAGTTTCTGCCAATTTACCTTCTGCACTTTATACCTTCTGCAATTGTTAGCTTAACTAGACTAATCACCCCACTAAAGTTGCTTGATCCATCAATCCCTGTGGGATCAACCTCACTTCTGTGAGTTTTACTACTTGATGCAGCCCAGTACACTTGCCAGTGAGTTTATGTGGAATCGATTTTCCCTCATCAAGTTTTTGGCGTTGCTGCCGGCGATAAATTTAAATTGACAATGATTAAGTAGGTAATAAGTCTAGATTAAGCATTTTCCTTATTTTTGTTCTTTTAATTTTCTGTTTTAGGCTGATACCAAGGTGTTTGAGTTAATGCCTCACTAAGAAATTCTCATCTGTGACATGAATTTTAATTTTCATTGGGGATTGTTACAATCACACTTTTGTAACTCCGCACAACTAACCAGCAAGTGCACTGGGTCGTCCAAGTAATACCTTACGTGAGTAAGGTTCGATCCCACGGAGATTGTCAGCTTGAAGCAAGCTATGGTTATCTTGTAACTCTCAGTTAGGATATCAATAATTCTCAGATTTAATTGTAAAAAGTAGAAGAACATTAAATAAATACTTGTTATGCAGTAATGGAGAATAGGTTGAGGTTTTGGAGATGCTCTGTCCCCTGAATCTCTGCTTTACTACTATCTTCTTCTTCACACACGCAAGGCTCCTTCCATGGCAAGCTTTATGTTGGGCATCACTGTTGTCAATGGCTACTTCCTGTCCTCTCAGTGAAAATGTTCCAAATGCGCTGTCACCGCACGGCTAATCATCTGTCGATTCTCGATCATGTTGGAATAGGATCCATTGATCCTTTTGCATCTATCACACGCCCAACACTCGCGAGTTTGAAGCTCGTCACAGTCATCCCTTCCCAGATCCTACTCGGAATACCACATACAAGGTTTAAACTTTCCGGACCTCAGGAATGGCTGCCAATAATTCTAGCCTATACCACGAAGGTTCCAATCTTAGATTAGAAACCCAAGAGATACACATTCAAGCTTGATTGCATGTAGAACGGAGGTGGTTGTCAGGCACGCGTTCATAGGTGAGAATGATGATGAGTGTCACGGATCATCACATTCATCAGGTTGAAGTGCGAATGAATATCTTAGAATAGAAGCAAGCGTGATTGAATGGAAAACAGTAGTAATTGCATTAATTCATCAAAACACAGCAGAGCTCCTCACCCCCAACCATGGGGTTCAGAGACTCATGCCGTAGAAGTTACAATATGAAATGTGTAGAGTGTCATGAGGTACAAAATGAATCACTAAAAGTGGTTTTTATAATCAACTAGTGACCTAGGGTTACAAAAAATGAGTAAGCTGGGGTATTTAGTGTAAAAATCCACTTCCGGGGCCCACTTGGTGTGTGCTTGGGCTGAGCATTGAAGCTTTCATGTGTAGAGACTTTTCTTGGAGTTAAACGCCAGCTTTTATGCCAGTTTGGACATTTAACTCCAGCTTTTATGCCAGTTCTGGCGTTTTGACGCCAGAATTTCTATGCTGACTTGGAATGCCGGTTTGGGCCATTAAATCTCGGGCAAAGTATGAATTATTATATATTTCTGGAAAGCCCAGGATGTCTACTTTCCAACGCAATTGAGATCGCACCAATTGGGCTTCTGTAGCTCCAGAAAATCCACTTCGAGTGCAGGGAGGTCAGAATCCAACAGCATCTGCAGTCCTTTTTCAGCCTCTGAATCAGATTTTTGCTCAGGTCCCTCAATTTCAGCCAGAAAATACATGAAATCACAGAAAAATACACAAACTCATAGTAAAGTCTAGAAAAGTGAATTTTAATTAAAAACTAATAAAAATATAATAAAAACTAACTAAAACATACTAAAAACATACTAAAAACAATGCCAAAAAGCGTATAAATTATCCACTCATCACAACACCAAACTTAAATTGTTACTTGTCCCCAAGCAACTGAAAATCAAATAGGATATAAAGAAGAGAATATACAATGAATTCCAAAAACCTCTATGAAGATCAGTCTTAATTAGATGAGCGGGACTATTAGCTTTTTGCTTCTGAACAGTTTTGGCATCTCACTTTTTCCTTTGAAGTTCAGAATGATTGGCATCCATAGGAACTCAGAATTTAGATAGTGTTATTGATTCTCCTAGTTAAGTGTGTTGATTCTTGAACACAGCTACTTTATGAGTCTTGGCCATGACCCTAAGATTTTTACTTTCCATTATTACCACCGGATACATAAATGCCACAGACACATAACTGGGTGAACCTTTTCAGATTGTGACTCAGCTTTGCTAGAGTCCCCAATTAGAGGTGTCCAGAGCTCTTAAGCACACTCTTTTTGGTTTGGATCACGACTTTAACCGCTCAGTCTCAAGTTTTCACTTGACACCTTCACGCCACAAGCACATGGTCAGGGACAGCTTGGTTTAGCTGCTTAGGCCAGGATTTTATTCCTGTAGGCCCTCCTATCCACTGATGCTCAAAGCCTTGGATCCTTTTTATTACCCTTGTCTTTTGGTTTAATGGGCTATTGGCTTTTTCTGCTTGCTTTTTCTCTCTTTTTTTTTTTTGAATGCTTTTCACTGATTTTTCTTGCTTCAAGAATCAATTATATGATTTTTCAGATTATCAATAACATTTCTCCTTTTCCATTATTCTTTTAAGTGCCAACAATTTTAACATTCATGGGCAACAAATTCAAAAATATGCACTGTTCAAGCATTCATTCAAAAAAACAAAAAGTATTGCCACCACATCAAAATAATTAATCTATTTTAAAATTTGAAATTCAAGTACTTCTTTTTCTTTTGCAATTAAAAACACTTTTTATTTAAGAAAGGTGATGGATTCACAGGGCATTCATAACTTTAAGACATAAACTTTAAATTTTATTAATCATGGAATAAAAATAAGACTCAAAAATAAATATAAGAGCAAGCCAATAATAATAGAAGACCGAAAATTAAAAACAAAAAAATAAATGACTCTTAAAATAGATTCCTAATAATAGAGGTTATCACAGAGTTAGGACTCAACAACCTTGATTTTGAGCAGTGGATGCTCCTTCAGTCTGTGGGGTGTTTAGTCCTTCAAGGGAGAGCTTCTGGCACTTCAGCTCCTGTAGCTCACGGCCCTGCTTCTCCTGTTCCTTAAGTAGTTTGCAGAGCATGCAGTTTTGGTTCTGCTGTTCTTCCTTAAGTTGATCCATAGCTTCTTGCAGCTTGGTGACAGATGCTTCTAGGCGGGTCCAGTAGTCAATTTCAGGGATTTATGGGAGGAACTCTTATGCCCTCCTTTTGATGGAGTTGTCTTGCACTTGTCCTTCCATTGACTTCTTGGTGATTGGGTGTTCGATTGGGATGAATTCATCTACTCCCATCCTTACCCCAGCATCTTTACATAGCAGAAAAACTAAGCTTGGGTAGGCCAGTTTGGCTTCAGTGGAATTCTTGTTTGCAATTGTGTAAATCTCACAAGAAATCAGATGATGAATCTCCACTTCTTTTCCCAGCATGATACAATAAATCATCACTACTCTTTTGACAGTGACCTCAGAGCGGTTGCTAGTGGGCAACATAGAACGCCCAATGAAGTCCAACCAGCCTCTTGCGACTGGTTTGAGATCTCCCCTCTTGAGTTGGTTTAGGACACCTTTTGAATTGGTTATCCACTTAGTTCCAGAGAGGCATATGTCCTCTAGAACTTGATCCAACCCTTTATCTATTCTCACCATTCTCCTATTAAAGGATTCTGGATCATCTTGTAGTTGAGGTAGTTTGAAGAACTCTCTTATTTTGTCCAGATGGAAGTAAATAAGCCTCCCTCTGACCATAGTTCGGTAGGTGTGAAAGGCGGTTCCAGTTATTCTCTGCTTATCTGTTAGCCACAGATTTGAGTAGAATTCCTGAACCATATTTCTTCCAACTTTTGTTTCAGGATTAGCTAGAATTTCCCATCCTCTGTTTCAAATTTGCTCTTGGATCTCTGGATATTCATCTTCTTTCAGATTGAATTTAACTTCCGGGATCACTGACCTCAGACCCATTATTTTGTGGTAGTGGTCTGCATGTTCTTTGGTTAAGAACCTCTCTTGATTTCAAAGACTCTTTGGAGTATTCTCTTTCTTGCCTCTTGAATTGGTTTGTTTTCCCTTAGGTGCCAGGATCTTGATGAGTTTTAGCTCAGTGATCACGGAAAAACACACCAAACTTAGAGGTTTGCTTGCCCTCAAGAAAAAAAAGGAAAGAGGAGAGAGAGGAGAAGAGGCAAATTCGAATGGTGGAGAGGAGGGGATGGCCGAATGTGTATTTATAAGAGGAGGGGAGGGATTTCAAAAATTTTGAAAGAGATATGACATAAAGATATGATTGGTGAAAGAAAATAAAATTATGATATGAAAAAGATGAGATTTTCAATTGAGAAAGATGTTAAGAGGTTAAATCTGAAAATTTGGTCATGCATCTAAGAAATAAGAGATGATATGACGAGTTGAAAAAGATTTGGAAAAAAATTGAAAAGATATTTGAGTTTTTTTTTTTTTTTTTTGAAAAAGATTTGGGAATGATTTGAAAGAAATTTGAAAAGAGATTTTGAAAATTTTTGAAAATTGAGGATGAATGATGCAATTTGGAAACATGTTTATGCAGAAAATTCTGAGTCAAAACATGAAAATTTGAAAAATTTTGAAGTGGAAAACAAAATCCTCTCCTCCTGTCTTTCTGGCGTTAAACGCCCATAAGTTGGCCATTGTGGGCGTTTAACGCCTAGCCAGGTACCCTGGTTGGCGTTAAACGCCAGAAATCCTTTGTTACTGGGCATTTTTCTGAATCCCCAGGATGCTGCAATTCTGGCGTTAAACACCCAGAATGGTACGCCCAAAATGCTCCTTACTGGCATTTTCTTGCCAGTAAGCTCCTTTTCTCTGCTTTTTGCGCTGAATCCTTCTGTGACTCTGTGAATTCCTTCAATTTTGATGATTAATCTTTGAAGAGAATTTATTTCAAACTTCTGCTAGTATTACTTAAAACAAATAAATTGCTAATGGCCGGGTTGCCTCCCAGCAAGTGCTTCTTTATTGTCTTTAGCTGGACTTTGACTGAGTTTTATTCAAGCCTCAATTTTGAGCATTCTTGCTCAAAATTGCTTTCAAGATGATGTTTGATTTGCTATCCATTAACAATGAACTTTTTATCAGAGTAAAAATCCTGAAGCTCAACATATTCATATGGTGACACACCTGTAATCACATATGGTCCCCTCCACCGGGATTTTAATTTCCCGGGGAATAGTTTGACCCTAGAGTTAAACAACAGAACCTTCTGTCCTGGTTCAACGACTCTAAATGACTGATAAACCACTATTTTATGGTTTATCTTATGCTCAATTGAGTGGATCTTATCAATCTTTCATACGCTTATTCATATGATTTGCATGAGTTTACGTTTTCCTTCCTGATTATGTGCTTTGATTGAAAACATGCTTCTTTGGCCTTAAGTTCCCTATGTTTAATCCTCTCTTATTACCATTAGATGCCTTGATATGTGTGTTAAGTGATTTCAGAGATTACAGGGCAGGAATGGCTCAAAGGATGGAAAGAAAGCATGCAAAAGTGGAAGGAATACAAGAAGTTGGAGAAATTGCTAAGCTGTCCAGCCTGACCTCTTCGTACTCAAACGGCTATAACTTTAGCTACAGAGGTCCAAATGATGCGGTTTCAGTTGCGTTGGAAAGATAACGTCTGGAGCTTCGATTTGATTTTAATATGTCATAGTTTCCCTGATGCTAGGTGACGCAAATGCGTGCTCCAGGCGGATGCGTTGCAGTGACGAAAATCAGCGTGGCAGATTTCTTCTCCAGCAATTTCTGGGCTGTTTTTGACCCAGTTTTCAGCCCAAAACACACAGATTAGAGGCTATAAAGTGGGGGAATGCATCCATTCAGAAGAATAAGCTCATAATTCATAATTTTTAGTTTTAGATGTAGTTTTTAGAGAGAGAGGTTCTCTCCTCTCTCTTAGGATCAGGATTTAGGATTTCTTTGCTTTCAGGATTGTTTCTTTTTATCAGGTTCAATTTTCTTTTTATTTATTTTCCCAATTTAATTTATGAATATCCATGTTAGATTTGATTTCCTTTATTAATGCAATTTGAGGTATTTTCAGATTTAATTTTGCTTTGCTTTATTTATATGGATGCTGTTAATTTAATTTAGATATTTTCTTCCTTTTGACTTTGGTTAAGTAATTGGTGACGCTTGAGTTATCAAACTCATTGTTGATTGAAAATTGGAATTCTTCAAGAATTAATTTGAGTTCCAATAACTCTAGCCTTTTCCAAGGAAAGACTAGGACCTGAGGAATCAAAATTAATTCATCCACTTAACTTACCTTCATAGTTAGAGGTTAACAAAGTGGGACAAAAATCCAATTCTCATCACAATTGATAAGGATAACTAGGATAGGACTTCCAGTTCTTATACCTTGCCAAGAGTTTTATTTTATATTTATTTATTTATTTTACATGTCATACTACTTCCTTACTTTCAAAACCCCCAATTTACAAGACTCATAACCAATAATAGGAACACCTCCCTGCAATTCCTTGAGAAGACGACCCGAGGTTTAAATACTTCGGTTATCAATTTTAAAGGGGTTTGTTACTTGTGACAACCAAAACTTTTGTAAGAAAGGTTGATTGCTTGGTTTAGAAACTATACTTGCAACGAGAATTTATTCTAACTTCTAAACCATCAATCCTGAGTTCTTCAAAATGGCGCCGTTGCCGGGGAATTGCAAATGTGTGCCTTATTTTTGGTTATTGTAAATATTTACTTTTTACCTGTTTAATTGTTTTTATTTTTTTATTTTTGTATTTTCGTAAATTAAGAGGTTATTGGTTTTTATTTAGCTATTAAAAATTTTTTCAAAAATTTGTTCTTCGTGTTCATCTTGACCTTCAAGTTGTTCTTAGTTGTTTTCTTCGTTTTGATCTAAAAATTTTAAGTTTGGTGTCATTTTATTATTTTTCTCTTTCCTCATTAAATTCAAAAATTCAAAATTTAAAACTCAAATTTCAAAATTTAAAATTTCAAAATTTAAATTTCAATAACCTTTTAATTTCAATTTGTTTTTATTTTCGTTTTTAAATTTTTATTTGCTATCATGAGTTCTCACCCCCATCGCTTTGAGTTTGGTTCCAATGTTGTTGCAAGGAATGGAAATTATAATAGGAACATGCATCAAGGTCAAAACAATCAGAGATGGAAGGAGCCACGAGGATCTGATCAACCCTTTCGTCAACATCACCTTCCAAGATACCATGGACAACGACCATCTTACAATGCATGCCAAGACAATAGATATGGTGGACCCCCTTGTAGTTACCAGCAAGATCCATCATATGCTAATGAACCATCTCCACAACACAACTTTGAACCACCATACTCACAAGCCCCTTACCACCAAACACCACCATATAACCCTAATCCTTATCCACCACACCAACCACCATATGAACCACGCCAAGAACCACCACCTCCATATGCACCATATCTATATCCATCAATCCAAGAGCCTTATGGTCCTACTTATGATTCCCAAGCGGAACAAGAATCAACGGATCGTCTCAAGAAAACAGTGGATCAATTTCATGCAACTCTATATCAACTAAATCAAGCGATAAGTCAATTAGCTTCCCAACGCTCAGACACTCAAAGTGCTCCCATGGCTACATGTGAAGAATCAATAAAAGAGCGCAGCATAAAGGAGACAGTAGAAACTCCAATGGACAATGAGGAACATACTTTTGTGCTGGAACAAGTGGAGGAAGCTGTAATTATCGAAGAAGAAGAATTGGTTGAAGACTTAGGAGATGCTGAACCTCCATGGGAAGGTCAAGACATAGAACCTCCTTCCAAGACGGTTGCATTTGATGTTAAGGAGGGTGTACAACCTCCAAGGCATATTATAGTTAAAGACTTGGAAGAGGTTGGTCAAGAGATGGAGATTATAGAAGAAGAAGCACAGCCTCCCATGCCCTTGGTGAGCAATGAAGAAGACATTGAATTGGAAGAAAGCTACCAAGAGGAAGAGGTTGATATTGAAGAAACTTGCAAAGAGGTGGAAGTTGTCAGAGAAGAGCCCAAGGGAGTGGAGCCTGCAGATTCGTTAGAAATACTTCCCCCTAAGTTGCCATCATCCTTCACAACATTCAAGTGGGTAAAATTCATATCCCTTAGCTTTCTAATTCCACTTGAATATGGGCTACTGGAGACGGATGGTCAACTTAGAGCTCTTTGTGGCATTAAGAGTAAGAGAAAGATGGTTAGTGGTTGGAGTTATCAAGCAAGGTTCAACATGGTTGTGTGCTCAAAGTTTAAACACAAAGGTTGGTGTAAAGCTCAACTGAATGGGTCTAGGAAGTTGTTTGGCCACTTTAGTGAGAATTCAGATTGCTTGCTACCCGGATGAAATCATAATGATCAACAAGAAGACGGGTGCAAAAGCAAGGTTTGGGACCCCGGAATTCAGTTTAGAAATCAACACTCTTGGGGCCTTGTCACTTGCTCTAACCTGCTTGAAGGATTTCTGCGCCTAGTTTGGGATCCCGGAGGCCATTGGAAACACAAATATTGGTGGAGATTCCTAGATGAGTTCAAGCACAAGCCACCATAACAAAGGACTCATCAAATGTCCAACTTAAGGACTTTAACTAAAAGTGCTAGGTGGGAGACAACCCACCATGGTATGATCGTTTCTTTTTTAATTTTATTTCATGTTGTTTGTTTTTATTTTATTTTAATTTCATTGAACCTGGAATTATTCATAGCATCTACATTAGCATTGCATACTGCATAATTGCATAATTGCATATAAAAAAAAACATGCACACGACGCGGCAGCGTCGCTGACGCGTCCGCGTCACTAGTGCGTTGGGAAGAAAAGAATTGAACAGAGAGTCATGCGAGAGCGTGGCTGGAGGCGCGCCTTTAGCATCATTTGACCCACGCGACCGTGTCACCGACGCGTCCGCATCATGTGGGAACATTGGCCTCCCACGCGACCGCGTCACCCACACGGCCGCGTGACCTGAAAATCGACGTGAAAAGGGTGCATAGCCGAAAGTTATGCTGGAGTGGTGCTGGACTAGCGCTAGAAGCACAGCCCTTACCACGCGAACTTGTGCCTCACGCATCTGCGTCATAGCCCAGAATTGGCCACCCACGCGACCGCGTCTACCACGCGATCGCGTCACCCAAAATTTGGCACTAATGAGTTTTTGAACAGAAAGTTGTGCGATCGCGAGGCTGCCCTCGTGCCAGTAGCACAAAAACGAGTCACGCGACCGCGTCAATCCGTATAAGCGCAATTCGCGCGAACGCGTCCCCCACGCATCCGCATCGCTTGCGCCGCACAGCTTACCCTAATTTGCCAAAATATCTCATCTTTCTTTTCCCCAAATCCTTATTTTTGTTTTCCCTTATTATTATTTCTTTCTTTTCTCTTCTTCCTTCTCTATTTTTACTTTTCCATTTTGCTTTTCTTTTTACATCCATTATCAAGGTTCTTTTCTTCTCCCCTCTCTACTTCTTCATTATTATTCCTTTTCTTTTATTCATGTTTTCTTATTACTTTCTTATGCATATTTTCTCTTTCCTTCTTTTTTTCTTTTAATTGGTGTTGGAAATTTATTTGGGTCATTATTATTTCTTATTTGCTTGTGGATTATTACAGGAATTGTTTGACAATTATATATTACTTTTTAAAGGGTTGCTTGCATGTTCAATTTAATACTTTCAATAGCTTATTTACCATGCTTGCTATGTGTTTGTGAAAAAGCCCGTATGGCATTGTGCACTATTTTTCGATTTCTTTCTATCTAATACTCTAAATGCTTGCTTTTCACAAAACCCTTTTTATATTTTATTAATTAAATATAATTGTTATTTTAAACATGTTGTTAGTTTGAAAGACTTTGTAATCTAACTTGGACATTGAATGCTTGATCTATGCTACTCATGCCTTTGCCAGCATGTCAATAAACATCTTGCATTTAATTGTCATTACATGCACTTGCTATATTTTTCACATGTAGTCATGACCATGTGTTAACATCATTCATCTTTTAATGTGCATTGATTACCACCTTTCCCACTCTCTTCCTTGCTCGAACCCTTAGCTTTAAAAGTTACTTTCTTTTTCCCTTTTCAGGATGGCCACCAAGAAGGGTAAAGAGAAAGCTACTCCCAAACCACCGGCAAGGAAAGGAACAAAAAGAGCCCCAGCTGAGGAACCACAACCCCCATCCACTTGTACATCTCTGCATGCACCGAGGACGGTGCAATCTTTAAGTGTGGGGAGGTCGATACCGACTTCCGTGGGTTAGTACCTTCCTGTCTCAACACCAATGTTTAAATTTTCTTTGTTAAATTAGTTGTTGCATTTGCATGTTTGTTTGATTTTATGCATTTAGTTACTACTTGGTTAAAGTAACAAGTTTCTTTTTGAGACCCTATTATTTTTGAAAATTTTTACTAATTTAAATAAAAACTTTTGTGTTAAAATTGTTTGAAGTTATATTTGGAACATAGTTTAAAAAGCTAAGAACACACAACCTGTGAGATTTTGAGCTTATTTATATGGTTACATTATTTAACCATAAAATTTTTATTCTTGTGTGTTCTCTTCTCTATGATTGCAATCTTTACTTTGTTTCAGTCTATATGTCCAATATTTGGTGTATTTACATGCTTGCATATGATTGAGGCCATTATTTAAATTTTTACTCACTTATCCCAAATAAGCCTACCCTTTCAATCACCTTTGTTTGCCACCTTGAGCCTTTTTAATCCCATTTATTCTATATTTTACCACATCACTAGCCTTAAGCAGAAAAACAAATTAAATACCCCAATTGAATCTTTGGTTAGCTTAAGATAGAGATTGTGCATCAACTAAGTGTGGGAAAATTGTAGGAACATGGGTTAATAAGGAAATGTATCATGTTTCTAATATTGGGAATTTGGGAACCTACTCATGAATAACCAAAATAGAAAAATAATGGAAAATCCATGTGCATTGATAAGTTATGTTTATTTCTCTAAAAAAAAAGAGAAAAATCCAAAAATATTCAATAAATAAGTAAATAAATAAGGGGACAAAATTACCCCAATGCTAAGTTAATGAAAAGATCAATGCACATGTGATAAAAGTAAAGAAATATAAAAAATTTGGTACATGAATATGTGATACAAAAGTAGGAATTTTGGGTAGCTAGGCATGAATTAGAATTATATAAAGTATATGTATGTTAGGTGAAAGTTCAGGTTAATTAAAGATTCAGTTTATAAACTCACTTAGCCATATATATACCCTCACCCTTACCTTAGTCCCATTACAACCTTGAAAAGACCTCATGATGTTTTCATTGGTACATTAAATACTTGTTGATTTGTTAGATGAAGAACAAAGTTTAGAAAGCATGATTAGAGAAGAGTAAGTGAATTACCCTATACACTTGAATTATTAGAGTGCATATACACTACTAGTGAGGGTTCAATGCTTGATTCTATGTTCCCCGCTTTCATGAGCTATCTTCTTACAAGTTTACTTGTCTTTTATTGTATAATTTGAATTAGTGAAATCTGATTTATGTTTGTCTTGGAGAACTTATTTATTTTTAACCAAGTAGGTAGAATCATTTTTTTCCATGTAGTTGCATTCATATAGATAGGTTACATTTCATATTAATCTACCATTCCTCTTCATCTTTATAGCTTTTCTTGAGCTTAGCATGAGGACATGCTAATGTTTAAGTGTGGAGGAGGTTGATAAACCACTATTTTATGGTTTATCTTGGGCTTAATTGAGTGGATTTTATCAATCTTTCATACACTTATTCATATGATTTGCATGAGTTTACGTTTTCCTTCCTGATTATGTGCTTTGATTGAAAACATGCTTCTTTGGCCTTAAGTTCCCTATGTTTAATCCTCTCTTATTACCATTAGATGCCTTGATATGTGTGTTAAGTGATTTCAGGGATTACAGGGCAGAAATGGCTCAGAGGATGGAAAGGAAGCATACAAAAGTGGAAGGAATACAAGAAGTTGGAGAAATTGCTAAGCTGTCCAGCCTGACCTCTTCGCACTCAAACGGCTATAACTTTAGCTACAGAGGTCCAAATGACGCAGTTCCAGTTGTGTTGGAAAGCTAACGTCCGGGGCTTCAATTTGATATATAATTTGCCAAAGTTTCCCAGATGCTAAGAGCCACGAATGCGTGCTCCACGCGGACACGTCGCAGTGACGAAAATCAGCGTGGCAGATTTCTTCTCCAGCGATTTCTAGGCTGTTTTTGACCCAGTTTTCAGCCCAGAACACATAGATTAGAGGCTATAATATGGGAGAATGCATCTATTCAGAAGAATAAGCTCATAATTCATAATTTTTAGTTTTAGATGTAGTTTTTAGAGAGAGAGGTTCTCTCCTCTCTCTTAGGATTAGGATTTAAGATTTCTTTGCTTTCAAGATTGTTTCTTTTTATCAGGTTCAATTTTCCTTTTATTTATTTTCCCAATTTAATTTATGAATATCCATGTTAGATTTGATTTCCTTTATTAATGCAATTTGAGGTATTTTCAGATTTAATTTTGCTTTGCTTTATTTATATGGATGCTGTTAATTTAATTTAGATATTTTCTTCCTTTTGACTTTGGTTAAGTAATTGGTGACGCTTGAGTTATCAAACTCATTGTTGATTGAAAATTGGAATTCTTCAAGAATTAATTCGAGTTCCAATAACTCTAGCATTTCCCAAGGAAAGACTAGGACCTGAGGAATCAAAATTAATTCATCCACTTAACTTACCTTCATAGTTAGAGGTTAGCAAAGTGGGAGAAAAATCCAATTCACTTCACAATTGATAAGGATAACTAGGATAGGACTTCCAGTTCTTATACCTTGCCAAGATTTTTATTTTATAGTTATTTATTTATTTTACATGTCATACTGCTTCCTTACTTTCAAAACCCCCAATTTACAAGACTCATAACCAATAATAAGAACACCTCTCTGCAATTCCTTGAGAAGACGACCCGAGGTTTAAATACTTTGGTTATCAATTTTAAAGGGGTTTGTTACTTGTGACAACCAAAACTTTTGTAAGAAAGGTTGATTGCTTGGTTTAGAAACTATACTTGCAACGAGAATTTATTCTAACTTCTAAACCATCAATTTTCAGTTCTTCAATGACAGTTTCTTGTCATGCCACCTTTTTGCTTTCTCCTTATAAATTTTTGCATTTTCAAAAGCACTGAGTCTGAATTCCTCTAGCTCATTCAGCTGGAGCAGTCTTTTCTCTCCAGCTAACTTAGCATCCAGGTTTAGGAATCTGGTTGCCCAGTAGGCTTTATGTTCCAGTTCCACGGGCAGATGACAGGCCTTGCCATATACCAGCTGGTATGGAGAGGTTCCTGTAGGAGTCTTGAATGCTGTTCTGTATGCCCACAGAGCATCATCCAAGCTTTTTGCCCAATCCCTTCTATCGACAATTACAGTCTATTCCAGGATTCTCTTTAGTTCTCTATTAGAGACTTCAGCCTGCCCATTTGTCTGTGGATGATACGGAGTTCAACTTTGTGGCTAATTCTATATCTGACCATAGCAGAGTAAAGCTGTTTATTGCAGAAATAAGTGCCCCCATCACTGATTAGTACTCTGGGAACACCAAATCTGCTGAAAATATATTTCTGGAGGAACTTCAGCACAGTCTTAGTATCATTAGTGGGTGTGGCAATTGCTTCTACCCATTTGGATACGTGGTCTACAGCCACCAAAATGTAAGTGTTTGAGTATGATGGTGGGAAAGGACCCATGAAGTCAATGCCCCATACATCAAACAACTCAATCTCTAAGATCCCTTGTTGAGGCATGGTGTAACCATGAGGCAAGTTACCAGCTCTTTGGCAACTGTCACAGTTACGCACAAACTCTCGGGCATCTTTATAGATAGTAGGCCAGTAGAAGCCATATTGGAGGACCTTAGTGGCTGTTCGCTCACCTCCGAAATGTCCTCCATACTGTGATCCATGGCAATGCCATAGGATCTTCTGTGCCTCCTCTCTAGGTACACATCTGCGGATCATTCCATTTTCACATCTTTTAAAGAGGTATGGCTCATCCCATAGGTGGTACTTTGCATCAGAAATTAGTTTTTTTCTTTGTACCCTGCTGTACTCATTGGGTATGAACCGCACAGCTTTATAGTTTGCAATGTCTGCAAACCATGGTGCCTCCTGAATGGCAAAGAGTTACTCATCTGGAAAGGTTTCAGAGATCTCAGTAGAAGGGAGGGACGCCCCTGCTACGGGCTCTATCCGGGACAGGTGATCAGCTACCTGGTTCTCTGTCCCTTTTCTGTCTCTTATTTCTATATCAAACTCTTGCAGAAGTAACACCCATCTTATGAGCCTGGGTTTTGAATCCTGCTTTGTGAGTAGGTATTTAAGAGCAGCATGGTCAGTATACATAATCATTTTTATCCTACTAAATAGGATCTAAACTTGTCAATGGCATAAACCACTGTAAGTAACTCTTTTTCTGTGGTTGTGTAATTCTTCTGTGCATCATTTAAAACATAGCTAGCATAGTAAATGACGTGCAGAAGCTTGTTATGCCTCTGTCCCAACACTGCACCAATGGCATGGTCACTGGCATCACACATTAGTTTGAATGGCAATGTCCAGTTTGGTGCAGAGATGACTGGCGCTGGGACCAGCTTAGCTTTCAGGGTCTCAAACACCTGCAGACACTTTGCGTCAAACACGAATGATGTGTCAGCAGCTAGCAGATTGCTCAGAGGTTTTGCAATTTTTGAAAAATCCTTTATAAACCTCCTATAAAATCCAGCATGCCCCAGAAAGCTTCTGATTACCTTAACATTGGCAGGTGGTGGTAATTTTTTAATTACCTCCACTTTAGCTTGATCCACTTCTATTCCCTTGTTCGAAATTTTATGCCCAAGGACAATTCCTTCAGTCACCATAAAGTGACATTTTTCCCAGTTTAAAACCAGGTTAGTCTCTTGGCACCTTTTCAGAACAAGTGCTAGATGATCAAGACAGGTGCTGAATAAGTCTCCAAATACTGAGAAGTCATCCATGAAGACTTTCAGAAATTTTTCTACCACATCAGAGAAGATAGAAAGCATGCACCTCTGAAAGGTTGCAGGTGCATTGCACAGACCAAAAGGCATCCTTCTGTGGACATGTGAATGCTGTTTTCTCTTGGTCTTGAGGATCTACTGCAATTTTCTTGTAACCTGAATAGCCATCCAAAAAGCAGTAATAATCATGACCTGCTAGTCTCTCTAGCATCTGGTCTATGAATGGTAAAGGAAAATGATCTTTTCTGGTGGCTGTATTGAGCCTTCTGTAGTCAATACACATACGCCACCCTGTAACTGTTCTTGTAGGAACCAGTTCATTCTTTTCATTGTGAACCACTGTCATGCACCCCTTTTTGGGTTCAACTTGGACAGGGCTTACCCAGGGGCTATCAGAAATAGGATAAATAATCCCAGCCTCTAGTAACTTAGTGACCTCTTTCTGCACCACCTCCTTCATGGCTGGATTCAGCCGCCTCTGTGGTTGAACCACTGGCTTAGCATCATCCTCCAATAGGATCTTGTGCATGCATCTTGTTGGGCTAATGCCCTTAATATCACTTATGGACCACCCAAGAGCTGTCTTGTGTGTCCTTAGCACTTGAATTAGTGCTTTCTCTTCCTGTGGATTTAAAGCAGAGCTTATGATCACTGGAAAAGTGTCACCCTCTCACAGAAATGCATATTTCAGGGATGGTAGTAGTGGTTTGAGCTTTGGTTTAGGAGGTTTCTCCTCTTCCTAAGGAATTTTTAGAGGTTCTTTTATTTCCTCTGATTCCTCCAGACCAGGCTAAACATCTTTAAAGATGTCCTCTAGCTCTGATTCAAGACTTTCAGTCATATTGATCTCTTCCACCAAGGATCAATAATATCAACGCTCATACAGTCAATTGATGTGTCTGGATGCTGCATAGCTTTGACAGCATTTAACTTGAACTCATCCTCATTGACTCTCAGGGTCACTTCCCCTTTTTGGACATCAATAAGAGTTTGTCCAGTTGCTAAGAAAGGTCTTCCTAGAATGAGAGTTGCACTCTTGTGCTCCTCCATTTCCAGCACTACAAAGTCAGTGGGAAGGGCAAATGGCCCAACCTTGACAATCATGTCCTCAATGATGCCTAACGGATATTTAATGGAGCCATCAGCAAGTTGAAGACATATCCGTGTTAGTTTGACTTCTTCAATCAAGCCAAGCTTTCTGATAGTGGATACAGGTATTAGGTTGATACTTACTCCAAGGTCACATAGAGCTGTCTTGGTGCAAGCACCCTCTAATGTGCATGGTATCATAAAGATTCCTGGATCTTGAAGCTTCCCTGGTAAGCTTTTCAGAATGACTACACTGCATTCTTCAGTGAGAAAAACTTTTTCAGTTTCTCTCCAATCCTTCTTATGACTTAAGATCTCTTTCATGAACTTAGCTTAAGAGGGTATTTGCTCAAGTGCCTCTGCAAATGGGATCTTTATCTCAAGAGTCCTGAGATAGTCTGCAAAGCGGGCAAATTGTTTATCCTGCTCTGCTTGGTGGAGTTTCTGAGGATAAGGCATCTTGGCTTTATATTCTTCAACCTTAGTTGCTGCAGGTTTATTCCCTACAGAGGTGGTTGGAGAAGCCTTCTTAGAGGGGTTATGATCAGCACTTGCAGGTGTCTGATCCCTCATTGGCGTTTGAACGCCAGGATTGGGTGCTGGATGGGCGTTGAACGCCAGCTTCCCACCCTTTTCTGGCATTTGAACGCTAGAACTGGGCATGGAATGGGCGTTCAATGCCAACTTTTCTCCCTTTTCTGGCGTTTGAATGCCAGAATTATTCCTTTCTGGGCTCTTGCTGTCCTCAGAGGGATTTTGGGTAGTGGTTTGGTCATCCTCTGTCAGTTGTTCCTTTCTTGGCTTTCTGCTACTTTGAGCTGATTTATTTAATGTCTTCCCGCTCCTTAATTGGACAGCTTGGCATTCTTCTGTTATCTGTTTAGATAGGTGATGTCTTGTCTGATTCAATTATGCTTCCATATTCTTGTTAGCATTTTTAGTGTCTTGGAGCATCTCTTTAAATTATGCTAATTGTTTTGTCACAAGGAGTAATTGCTGATTAACTTCAACAATATGTTCTTGAGGATTAGGATCAGTAGTTACTGCCCTAGCCTCTTCTTTTATAGAGCATTCACTGCTTGAGTACAGATGCTGATTTTTAGCCACCGTATCTATGAGTTCTTGAGCCTCTTCAATCGTCTTCCTAATGTGTATAGATCCACCAGCTGAGTGGTCTAGAGACATCTGAGCTTTTTCTGTAAGCCCATAGTAGAGGATGTCTAACTGTACCCACTCTGAAAACATTTCAGAGGGGCATTTTCTTAGCATCCCTCTGTACCTCTCCCAGGCATTATAAAGAGATTCATGATCCTCTTGTTTAAAGCCTTGGATGTCCAGCCTCAGCTATGTCATCCTTTTTGGAGGGTAAAATTGATTCAGGAATTTGTCTGATAGCTGTCTCTATGTTTTTATGCTTGCTGTGGGTTGGTTATTTAACCACCTTTTTGCTTGATCTTTTACAGCAAATGGAAACAGTAATAATCTGTAGACATCCTAATCCACTTCTTTATCACGTACTGTGTCAGCAATTTGTAAGAACTGTACCAGAAACTCAGTAGGTTCTTCCTGTGGAAGACCAGAATATTGGCAATTTTGCTGCACCATGATGATGAGCTGAGGATTTAGCTCAAAGCTGCTTGCTTTGATGGAAGGTATACAGATGCTACTCCCATATGCAGCTGTAATGGGGTTAGCATATGACCCCAGAGTCCTTCTGGACTGTTCATTTCCACTTATGTCTATGATGGAGAAAAGGGAATTGATATGAATTGCAATTAAATTATATTTTTAAATTTTTATTTTTATTTAATTAAAAGTAACCAAAAAAAATAAAACAAAATAAATGGAAGATAAAATAAAACTTTCGAAAATAATGAAATAAAAGCAAATTGAAAACTAAATTAATTAATTAATTAAAAAGATTTTGGAATTAGCAATAAAAAAGATATGATTGAAAATTATTTTAAAAAGATATCATTGAGAAGATATGATTCCAATTTATAAAAAAAAGATATGATTGAAAAGATATAATTGAAGAAATTAAAAAGATTTGATTTTTGAAAAAGATTTGGAAAGATCAATTTTTGAAATTAGAATTTTGACTTGACTAAAAAAAAGATATGACTTTAAAAATTTTTGACTAAATTAATGCAAAATTTTGAAATTTATGAGTAAAAAAAGGAAAAGATATTTTTTTAATTTTTAAATTTTAATGAGGAAAGAGAAAAACAACAAAATGACACTAAACTTAGAAATTTTAGATCAAAACAAAGAGAATAAACAAGAAAACTTTGAATGTCAAGATGAATACCAAGAACACTTTGAAGATCAAGATGAACACCAAGAACAAATTTTCGAAAAATTCTTAAGTAAATAAAAGCACAAAATACACCAAACTTAAAATTTTTAGAAAATCAAGCACAAATTTTCGAAAATTTGAAGGAAAACACAAAGAAGACACCAAACTTAGAATTTTTAAAGATCAAGAAACAACTAAGAACATGCAAATTCGAAAAATTAAAAGAAAATAAAAGCATGCAATTGACACCAAACTTAAAATATGAAACTAACTCAAATAAAAGACTCAAATTTAGTGACTCTAAACCAACAAAAATAAATTATTCATAATCTAAGCAACAAGATAAACCGTCAATTGTCCAAACTCAAACAATCCCCAGGAACGGCGCCAAAAACTTGGTGCACGAAATTACAATCACACTTTTGTAACTCCGCACAACTAACCAGCAAGTGCACTGGATCGTCCAAGTAATACCTTACGTGAGTAAGGGTCGATCCCACGGAGATTGTCGGCTTGAAGCAAGCTATGATTATCTTGTAACTCTCAGTCAGGATATCAATAATTCTCAGATTTAATTGTAAAAAGTAGAAGAACATGAAATAAATACTTTTTATGCAGTAATGGAGAATAGGTTGAGGTTTTGGAGATGCTCTGTCCCCTGAATCTCTACTTTACTACTATCTTCTTCTTCACACACGCAAGGCTCCTTCCATGACAAGCTTTATGTTGGGCATCACCGTTGTCAATGGCTACTTCCCGTCCTCTCAGTGAAAATGATCCAAATGCGCCGTCACCGCACGGCTAATCATTTGTCGGTTCTCGATCATGTTGGAATAGGATCCATTGATCCTTTTGCGTCTGTCACCCGCCCAACACTCGCGAGTTTGAAGCTCGTCACAGTCATCCCTTCCCAAATTCTACTCGGAATACCACAGACAAGGTTTAGACTTTCAGGACCTCAGGAATGGCCGCCAATAATTCTAGCCTATACCACGAAGGTTCCAATCTTAGATTAGAAACCCAAGAGATACATATTCAAGCTTGATTGCATGTAGAACGAAGGTGGTTGTCAGGCACACGTTCATAGGTGAGAATGATGATGAGTGTCACGGATCATCACATTCATCAGGTTGAAGTGCGAATGAATATCTTAGAATAGAAGCAAGCGTGATTGAATGGAAAACAGTAGTAATTGCATTAATTCATCAAAACACAGCAGAGCTCCTCACCCCCAACCATGGGGTTCAGAGACTCATGCCTTAGAAGATACAATATGAAACGTGTAGAGTGTCATGAGGTACAAAATGAATCACTAAAAGTGGTTTTTATAATCAACTAGTGACCTAGGGTTACAGAAAATGAGTAAGCTGGGGTGTTTAGTGTAAAAATCCACTTCCGGGGCCCACTTGGTGTGTGCTTGGGCTGAGCATTAAAACTTTCATGTGTAGAGACTTTTCTTGGAGTTAAACGCCAGCTTTTATGCCAGTTTGGGCGTTTAACTCCAGCTTTAATGCCAGTTCTGGCGTTTTGACGCCAGAATTTCTACGCTGACTTGGAACACCAGTTTGGGCCATCAAATCTCGGGCAAAGTATAAACTATTATATATTGCTGGAAAGCCCAGGATGTCTACTTTCCAACGCAAATGAGAGCGCACCAATTGGGCTTCTGTAGCTCTAGAAAATCCACTTCGAGTGCAGGGAGGTCAGAATCCAACAGCATCTGTAGTCCTTTTTCAGCCTATGAATCAGATTTTTGCTCAGGTCCCTCAATTTCAGCCAGAAAATACCTGAAATTATAGAAAAACACACAAACTCATAGTAAAGTCCAGAAAAGTGAATTTTAATTAAAAACTAATAAAATATAATAAAAATTAACTAAAACATACTAAAAACATACTAAAAACAATGCCAAAAAGCGTATAAATTATCCGCTCATCAGTGACCAAGCTACAAAGGACAACATTCATGAAGAGGAAAAGGTCAACTGCAAACAATCCAACCCCTGAACCACCAACAAGCAAGTGCAATCAAGCAAACAACAATTGGAAGCTTGCTGGGAAGAGGCTAAAATAGGGGATACTGACTGGCTTTTCTCTCCCCTTGAGGTCATTTCTCTTAACAAACTGGAAGAAGAGGAAGAAAGCTGAGAACAACGTGTCAAGCTAATGACACAAAAAGAGTGCTTGTTGGGAGGCAACCCAACCTTAGGTAACATTTCATTTCTCTAATTTGTTTATTTTCTCTCTTTGCTTTGTTTATTTTCAATAATTTGGCATATGATTACATTCTATGTTTGGTGTTGCCCTACAACAATCTATTTTCAATCTTTCTGGATGATTGCATCAAATCTAAAATGAAAGAGTCACACTAAGTTTCTAAGTTTGGTGTGCCACTTAATTTTCTATGCAATGAATCCAGCAACACCACTTGTCTGCATAATCATATTGCCTTTGCAGTGTTATCTTTCTTTTGTTTTGACACTTTTTCATTCTCTTTGTTTTAGTCATTTCTTTTTTTTAATACTTTCTTTTATTTTTCTCCTTAATTGTTTTTGTTAATACCTCACCAAGAAATCCTTACTGTGACAAATTCTTCACTTGGTGATTGTGTATTAGCATAGAACAGTTTTCTTTGTCTAGTTTTAGTTCAAATAAATGGACATGTGATTGCATTCTAAGTTTGGTGTTGCTATGCAAAAAAAATTTATTTCCAATCTTTACTGGATACTTGCATCAATTCCAAGTGAAAGTGTCACAGTAAGTTTGGTGTGCCACTTATCTTTTATGCAATGTACCATGCACACCCTCTTATCTTTGCAATCACATTGTCCATGTTTTCTGTCTTGTGCCTTTATTGTACCCTTAATCCATGCTTGCTTAAGCACATGTACTACTGACATTTCATTGTGTAAGACACTCATGATCCATCATAGCCCCCATCACCACTGTTTTAATTGCTACTTGAGGATAAACAAGCATTCTGAGTTTGGTATGGGAAGGGGAAGAATAGGAGGAAAAGAATAACAACAAGGAAGATGAACTACAAGGTGATAACGCTCCTTTCTCCTCTTACTTATTTCCATGCACTGTAAACTGCATGATTGTCTTTATCTTTTCTGTATGCATGTGTGTTGTGAATAAGCATAGCTTGATTGCTAAATTGTAACATGTTGCTGTGACATTATGACTACCATCTTGAAGTTTGTGAGTTCAAAAGCAATTAAGAATCATGATCATAAACAAACAAGGTCATTAAAGAAGAACTTAGCATGGGCATACAAGTATTGGAAGGCTAGTATGATTAACTATTGTTCAATTGCATTAGATTTTATTTAATTGAAGTTCTCATCTAGGACATCTTATGAAATTTTTAAAATCATGAAAACCTTGAAGAAGCAATTGTAAATTAAGGCAAGGAAAGCAAAAGGGAAAAGAATGAGAAAGATGAAGGCTCTGAGTACCAATGACAATTCATTTGTTAAGTACTTATGGTGTTTATGTATCAGGCAAAAAGCTTGAAAACAAAACACTTAGAATTCAAGGCTAGGCTCAAGTGCAAAAGCACTCCCTCAAAGCTCAAGGCTCTGAGCATCAATGATTAGAGAGTAAAGAAAAGAAACAAATGAAGCTTAAAGAAGTCCTCTAATTAAATGCTTGTGGTGCTTATGTATCAAGTGCTAATACTTGAAAACAAAGCATTTAGAGTCGTAGCTTTGTTTTCAACTCAGGGGCCAAAGCACCCAAAAGGAGAAGCTAATAAGAGAATGAAAAGCTTGTTTCAAGGAAGAAATATAAGGAAAAGATTTCATAAAATGAGCTAGATAGAAGCATCAATTATTTACATTTCCTTTGTGATTGTAGCATGCATAGAAAACTAGCCAACCATGAACATAAAAATTGCTATTCTTTTCACCTTGGTTTGTCAAAACTTACTGCATGATTCTTTTCTTGCTTGGGGACAAGCAAGGTTTAAGTTTGTTGTTGTGATGACATGTCATCATGTCATGTTTTTCTATACTTTTTCACATAAGAAATTAATGATTAATGCTTAATTGTTGAGTGTTTTTGTGCATAAATAAGTATATTTCTTTGATCTTTTGATTTTATAAATTTTGTAGGAAATAAGTGAAAAAAAAAGCAAAATAGCACAAAATCAGCTCAAAAGAAGAAAAGAAGAATTTTGGGGCACACTTTGAAGTTTGAGCATGCTTTGGAGCCTTAGGCCACGCTTTTAAAAGTGTGGCCTATGATTTAAAGAAGGAGAGCGCTCTTGGCGCGAGAACGCTATGTTCTCTTGCGACGTGCATACGTACAAGATGCATACGTGTCGGGCAAGGATTTTTGAAGACCCACGCATACGCGTGCATGACATGTACGCGTGGATGTGATTAGCGCTCATTTGCAAAGAGAGGGCTATGTTATCTAAGTAAGCGCCTTCGAGA
This sequence comes from Arachis ipaensis, assembly GCF_000816755.2. Classification (NCBI taxonomy): domain Eukaryota; kingdom Viridiplantae; phylum Streptophyta; class Magnoliopsida; order Fabales; family Fabaceae; genus Arachis; species Arachis ipaensis. The sequence goes on along the minus strand of NC_029790.2, from coordinate 45,876,299 downwards.
AAGTTTCGAATTTGGGATTGATAATTTGGTATCGACGCGCACGCGTACATGACGCGCACGCGTCGATGGAGCATCTATGAAGAACCATGAGTACGCATGGCTGACGCGTACACATGGAAGTGGCATGTTCGAAGCCACGCGTACGCATGAGCGGTGCGTATACGTGGGTAGCGTTCTTTACATGAATGGTACGCTCGTTTGGAGAGCGCTACAAGGGACGCGCAAGCGTATAGCACGTGTACACGTCAGAAGGTCAAAAGTTCAAGGCCACGCGTACGCATGGCTGATTTCTGTAAACCCTAGGCTACTAGTTATCTATAAATAGGACCTTTTGCTATTGTATTTTCATCTTTTGATCATCCTCGAATCATGTTTTGATGATTGAACCCTCTTTGGGAGGCTGGCCGTTCGGCCATGCCTAGACCTTTTGTTCTTATGTAATTTCAATGGTGGAGTTTCTACACACCATAGATTAAGGTGTAGAGCTCTGCTGTTCTTCATGAATTAATACAAAGTACTATTGTTTTTCTATTTAACTCAAGTCTATTTCTTCTCCAAGATATTCATTCGTTCTTCAACTTGATGGATGTGATGATCCGTGACACTCATCATCATTCTCACCTATGAACATGTGCCTGACAACCACCTCTGTTCTACTAGCAATGGCTTGAATGCGTATCTCTTGGGTTTTTAATCTAAGATTGGAACCTTCGTGGTATAGGCTAGAATTATTGGCGGCCAATCCTGAGATCCAAAACGTCTAAACCTTGTCTGTGGTATTCTGAGTAGGATCTGGGAAGGGATGACTGTAACGAGCTTCAAACTCGCAATTGTGGGGCGTGTGACAGACGCAAAAGGATCAATGGATCCTATTCCGACATGATCAAGAACCGACAGATGATTAGTCGTGCAGTGACAGCGCATTTGGAACGTTTTCACTGAGAGGACGGGAAGTAGCCATTGACAATGGTGATGCCCAACATAAAGCTTGCCATGGAAAAGAGTATGAATGATTGGAAAAAGGCAATAGGAAAGCAGAGGTTCAGGAGGAACAAAGCATCTTCATACGCTTATCTGAAATTCCAACCAAAGAATTACATAAGTATCTCTATCTTTATTTTATGTTTTATTTATCTTTTAATTATCAATTCTCCATCACCATCTGAATTCGCCTGACTGAGATTTACAAGGTGACCATAGCTTGCTTCAAGCCGACAGTCTCCGTGGGATCGACCCTTACTCACGTAAGGTATTACTTGGACGACCCAGTGCACTTGCTGGTTAGTTGTGCGGAATTGTGACAAAGTGTGATTCATGTTTAAGAGCTCCAAGTCCTTTGGCGCCATTGTTGATGATCACAACTTCGCGCACCAGCCTTCGATACCAAGTGGCACGCCATAGTGATGGTTCCTCCTGGAGTGATGAGCTGGCATGCCACGCCCCTTGGCTTAAGTGGCACGCCCATAGTAGGTGATGGGTTAGGCATGCCATGCCCAACCTGGCGTGCCACGCCCCTTTTATGTCCTCCATTGTTGCTCTCTAGAATTTTGTACTAGCATGCCACGCCTAGTTCCTAGCGTGCCACGCCTATATGAATGCTTGAAACTTCTCCTCTGGAATTTAGTACTGGCGTGCCACGCCTAGCTCCTGGCGTGCCATGCCAGTGTATTTTTTTGTGGCGTTTGCTCTAAGTAGCACGCCAGTTTCACACGCCCAGCTTCTTTGTTGCTTTCTTCTCATTTTTGATGTCTTTTTCACCTGAAATTCAGCACAACTCATCTCAAAGTAATGTACCATAATTTTTATCAAATAATGCATGAATTGCAATGATCAAATGAGATTTATGCTCTTTTATGGTCATCTTTATGCAAGAAAGAAGGGTAGATGATGCAAGTCATCAATGTCAGAGGCGTGAACCCGAAGCCAAAGAACTGGCGTACCATGGTCAAAGGGTATATCATGGATTTTAGCCTGGAGAGTGTGTGGGTGGTACTGTAGTTACCACCATCCGGAGAGGACCCTCATTCATACACTCGCAGGGTCAACAATGACTAGAGATTGGATCAAGTTCTTGCTGACATTTGCCTCCCTAGAGCTCAGTGGAGGAAGGATTCTAAAGGCAAGCCATACCAGCTGGGTAAGCATGACCTCAAGCCAGTTGCTAGGGGATAGTTGGAGTTCATCCAACGTTCTATCATCCTTATGAATAATCGTTTTGAGATTACAGTCAAGAGAGCAGTGATAATTCACTGTATCATGCTCGACAATAAGGTGGAGGTGCACGAGGTAATCCCTCAGGAGTTGTACAGGATAGCTGACAAGTCCTCCACCACTGCAAGACTGTCTTTCCATCATCTCATTTACCGACTGTGTGCAGCAGCTAGAGCTCACATTGATGGAGATACCCCAATCTGCATTGAGAGGCCGATCATAAAGAAGGGTATGGAGCACGCTAGAGAGCTCGAATAGGGACCGCATCAGGAGCCAGTTTTACCGCCTCCACAGGATCATCCAAAGATGCCTCAGGGAGTTTATTTCCCTCTATGTGACTACTGGAATCAGTTGACCACATCTATAGGGGAGCTGACATCATCTGTTGATTAGTTGAGGCTAGAGCATCAAGATCGCGCTACACTCCTCCATCAGATGATGGAAGAGCAGAGAAGGCAGGGGCGTGATATAGAGGAGCTTAAGCGCTCTAAAGGATTCCCTGGAGGTAGCAGCAGGCACGATCACTAAGGTGGTTGAGCTTCATTTTCTCTTCTGTTATCTTATTTTTGTTTTTAGTATTTCACTCTATTTTCTATTTTCTATTCTAAGTTTGCATGATCACTATTAGGATTTCCTGGTTTTTTATTTTAGTTATTTATTTCAGTATTTTATGGTTAATTTAAAAAGATATCTCATGTATTATGCTCTGAGCTTAAACAAAAATCAAAAGAAAAAGAAGTAGTTAAATGCATGAGATTTTGAGTTACATATTGCGTGTTCTAGTTACTTTGATGTGGTAGAACTATCTCTATTTCTGATGTATGAATTAACTGTGCATATTTGATTTTGGAGTTTAGGATATTGGTTCTTGAGGAACAAGAACTTAGAGAAGTATTATTGATTCTCTGAAATAAGAAGAAAATTGATTCTTGATGCAAAAAAAATAGCAAAAAGAAAAGAAAAGAAAAATCAAAAGAAAAGGTCCAAGGCTTTGAGCATCAGTGGTTAGGAGGGTCAAAACTGATCTAAAGCTCAAAAGAGTGGTTTTTCCTAACCATATGCTTGTGGTGTGAAGGTATCAAGTAACCCTTGAAACTGAACACTTAAAGTTGTGACCGATTACTATTATAGAGTATGCCTAAGGCTCTAAGCACCACTGTCTAGGAGAAAAAAAAAGAGAAATTCGAACTCAAGGAATTCTCCAGTTAAGTGCTTGTGGTGTTCTGATGAGCGGATATTTTATACGCTTTTTGGGGTTAATTTCATATAGTTTTTAGTGTGTTTTAGTTAGTTTTTAGTTTATTTTCAGTAGCTTTTAGGCAAAATTCATATTTCTGGACTTTACTATGAGTTTGTGTGTTTTTCTATGATTTCAGGTATTTTCTGGCTGAAATCGAGGGAGCTGAGCAAAAATCTGATTCAAGCTGAAAAAGGACTGCTGATGCTGTTGGATTCTGACCTCCCTGCACTCAAAGTGAATTTTCTGGAGCTACAGAACTCCAAATGGCGCGCTTCCAATTGCGTTGGAAAGTAGACAACCAGGGCTTTCCATCAATATATAATAGTTCATACGTTACTCAACGATAGACAACGTAAACTGGCGTTCAACGCCAGTTCCATGCCGCTGTCTGGCGTCCAGCGCAAGAAACAAGTTAGGAGTTGGAGTTCAACGCCAGAATTGGATCCAAAACTGGCGTTGAACGCCCAAAACAGCCCTATGCACGTGATTAGCTTAAGCCTCAGCCCCAGCACACACCAAGTGGACCCCAGAAGTGGATTTTTGCACCATCCATCTCAGTTTACTCATTTTCTGTAAACCTAGTTTACTAGTCTAGTATTTAAACAACTTTTAGAGACTTGTTTTGTACCTCATGACATTTTAGATCAGAACTTTGTAGCTTTTGATGGCATGAGTCTCTAAACTCCATTGTTGGGGGTGAGGAGCTCTGCTGTGTCTCAATGAATTAATGCAAGTAATTATGTTTTCCATTCAAACATGCGTGTTCCTATCTAAGATATCCATTCGCACTTCAATGTGAATATGATGAACGTGACAATCATCATCATTCCCCCACGAACGCGTGCTTGACAACCACTTCCGTTCCACTATAGAATGAATGAATATCTCTTGGATCTCTTAATCAGAATCCTCGTGATATAAGCTAGATTGATGGCAGCATTCAAGAGAATCTGGAAAGTCTAAATCTTGTCTGTGGTATTCCGATTAGGATTCAGGGATTGAATGACTGTGACGAGCTTCAAACTCGAGAGTGCTGGGCGTAGTGACAGACGCAAAAGGATAGTAAATCCTATTCCGGTACGATTGAGAACCTGCAAATGATTAGCCGTGCGGTGACAGTGCATTTGGACCCTTATCACTGGAAGGATGGATGGTAGCCATTGACAATGGTGATCCACCAACACACAGTTTGCCGTAGGAGGACGTGCGTGCGTGAATCAGAAAACAGAGGAAAGTAGAATTCCAGAAGACAAAGCATCTCCAAAACTCCAACATATTCTCCATCAGTGCATACAAGTATAATTTGTGTTTTGCCCCTTTTATTCCTTGCAATCAAAATTGTTAAGTGAATTATTTTATTATTTTCCTGACTAAGAGTTACAAGATAACCATAGATTGCTTTAAGCCAACAATCTCCGTGGGATCGACCCTTACTCACGTAAGGTATTACTTGGATGACCCAGTGCACTTGCTGGTTAGTGGTACGAGTTGTAAAAAGTGTGATTTACAATTCGTGCACCAAGTTTTTGGCGCCGTTGCCAGGGATTGTTTGAGTTTGAACAACTGAGGGTGAATCTTGTTACTTAGATTAGGAAATTTTTGTCTTTTGGGTCAGAGTATTTTATTTTCTTTTCAAAAATTTTTCAAAAATAATTTTTCTACTAAATCTCGTGCCAAACTTTAAGTTTGGTGTTTTCTTGTTGGTTTTCCTTTGTTTTTCGAAAATTTTATTTTGGTTTTCTAAAAATTTTAAGTTTGGTGTTCTTTCTTCATGTTCTTGTGTTCTTGTGAGTCTTCAAAGTGTTCTTGAGTTTTCCTTGCATCTTGATCTTAAAATTTTTAAGTTTGGTGTTCCTTGGTGTTTTCCCTCCAAAATTTTCGAAAATAAGGAGCATTAGATCTAAAAATTTTAAATCTTGGGCTATCTTACTGTTTCTCTCTTTCCTCTTTAAATTCAAAAATATCTTTTCTCTCTATTTTTAAAAACAAATTTTCAAAAATTATTTTTAAAATTCAGATTTTTTTTTCAAAAATTTAAAATCTTTTTCAAATCATATCTTTTTCAAAACTTCCTGATCACTTTCTCTCTCCTCATTTTTTCGAAAATCTTCACCTATTTTTATTTATTTTATTTTAATTTATTTTATTTTCAAAATAATTAAATAAATAAATAAATAAATAAAAATAAAATTTTTTATTTTACATCATCTCCCTTTCTCCATCATGGATCTAAGTGGAAATGAACAGTCCAGGAGGACTCTGGGGTCATATGCTAACATCTCTACTGCTTCATATGGGAGTAATATCTGCATACTCTCCATTGGAGTCAGTAGCTTTGAGTTGAATCCTCATCTCATTATCATGGTGCAGCAAAACTGCCAGTATTCCGGTCTTCCACAGGAAGAACCTACAGAGTTTCTGGCACAGTTTTTACAAATTACTGACACAGTACATGATAAGAAAGTAGATCAGGATGTCTACAGATTATTACTGTTTCCATTTGCTGTAAAAGACCAAGCCAAGAGGTGGTTAAATAACCAACCTAAGGCTAGCATAAGGACATGGAAACAGCTGACAGAAAAATTCCTGAATCAATACTTTCCTGCTAAAACGCCAGAAGTTGGGTGGAAGGCTGGCGCTGAACGCCCAGACCATGCTTAGGACTGGCGTTCAACGCCAGAAACAAGCAAGGATCTGGCGTTGAACGCCCAAAAGAGGCACAGTTCTGGCGTTCAAACGCCAGGAACAGATGAGGAGTTGGCGTCTAACGTCACTCCAGCTTCTAACTCTGGCACTCATTACACCAAGACAGCTTTATGTGATCTTGGGGAAAGCATCAACCTGATACCTGCATCCACTATCAGAAAGCTTGGTTTAACTGAAGAAGTTAAACCAACCCGGATATGTCTCCAACTTGCTGATGGCTCCATTAAATACCCATCAGGCGCGATTAAAGACATGATTGTCAGAGTTGGGCCATTCGCCTTTCCCACTGACTTTGTAGTGCTGGAAATGGAGGAGCACAAGAGTGCCACTCTCATTCTAGGAAGACCCTTCCTATCAACTGGATGAACTCTCATTGATGTCCAACAGGGGGAAATAACCCTGAGAGTCAAAGATGATGAGTTTAAGTTGAACGCTGTCAAAGCCATGCAACATCCAGACACATCAAAAGACTGCATGAAAGTTGATCTTATTGACTCCTTGGTAGAAGAGATCAACATGGCTGAGAGTCTTGAATCAGAGTTGGAAGACATCTTTAAAGATGTTCAGCCTGATTTGGAGGATTCAGAGGAAATGAAAGAGCCTCTGAGATTTCCTCAGACAGAGGAAAAACCTCCTAAACCCGAGCTCAAACCATTACCACCATCCCTGAAATATGCATTTCTAGGAGAAAGTGACACTTTTTCGGTGATCATAAGCTCTGCTTTAAATCCACAGGAAGAGGAAGCACTTATTCAAGTGCTAAGGACACACAAGACAGCTCTTGGGTGGTCCATAGGTGACCTTAAGGGCATAAGCCCAGCTAGATGCATGCACAAAATCTTATTGGAGGATAATGCTAAACCAGTGGTTCAACCACAGAGGCGGCTAAATCCAGCCATGAAGGAAGTGGTGCAAAAAGAGGTCACCAAATTACTGGAGGCTGGGATTATTTATCCTATTTCTGATAGCCCCTGGGTGAGCCCTGTTCAAGTTGTCCCCAAAAAGGGAGGCATGACAGTGGTTCATAATGAAAAGAATGAACTAGTTCCTACAAGAACAGTTACAGGGTGGCGTATGTGTATTGACTACAGAAGGCTCAATACAGCCACCAGAAAGGATCATTTTCCTTTACCATTCATAGACCAGATGCTAGAAAGACTGGCAGGTCATGATTATTACTGCTTTTTGGATGGCTACTTAGGTTATAACCAGATTGTAGTAGATCCCCAGGATCAAGAGAAAACTGCATTTACATGTCCATCTGGAGTATTTGCCTACAGAAGGATGCCATTTGGGCTGTGTAATGCGCCTGCAACCTTCCAGAGATGCATGCTCTCTATTTTCTATGATATGGTGGAAAAATTTCTGGAAGTCTTCATGGATGACTTCTCAGTATATGGAGACTCATTTAGCTCCTGTCTTGATCACATAACACTTGTTCTGAAAAGATGCCAAGAGACCAACCTAGTTTTAAACTGGGAAAAATGTCACTTTATGGTGACTGAAGGGATTGTCCTTGGGCATAAAATTTCAAACAAGGGAATAGAGGTGGATCAAGCTAAAGTGGAAGTAATTGAAAAATTATCACCACCTGCTAATGTTAAGGCAATCAGAAGCTTTCTGGGGCATGCAGGATTCTACAGGAGGTTTATAAAGGATTTTTCAAAAATTGCAAAACCTCTGAGCAATCTGCTAGTTGCTGACACGCCATTTATGTTTGCCACAGAGTGCCTGCAGGCATTTGAAACTCTGAAAGCTAAGCTGGTCACAGCACCAGTTATCTCTGCACCCGACTGGACATTACCATTTGAACTAATGTGTGATGCCAGTGACCATGCCATTGGTGCAGTGCTGGGGCAGAGGCATGACAAGCTTCTGCATGTCATTTATTATGCTAGCCGCATTTTAAATGATGCCCAGAAAAACTACACAACCACAGAAAAAGAATTGCTTACAGTGGTTTATGCCATTGACAAGTTTAGATCATACTTAGTAGGATCAAAAGTGATTGTGTATACTGACCATGCTGCTCTTAAATATCTACTCACAAAGCAGGATTCAAAACCCAGGCTCATAAGATCGGTGTTGCTTCTGCAAGAGTTTGATATAGAAATAAGAGACAAAAAAGGGACAGAAAACTAAGTGGCTGATCATCTGTCCCGGATAGAGCCAGTAGAAGAGACGTCCCTCCCCTCTCTTGAGATCTCTGAGACTTTTCCGGATGAGCATTTATTTGCCATTCAGGAAGCACCATGGTTTGCAGACATTGTGAACTATAAAGCCGCAAGGTTCATACCCAAAGAGTATAACAGGCAACAAAAGAAAAAACTAATTACTGATGTAAAGTACTACTTGTGGGATGAACCCTATCTCTTTAAGAGATGTGCAGACAGAATAATTCGGAGATGTGTGCCTAGAGAAGAAGCACAGAGGATCCTATGGCATTGCCATGGATCACAATATGGAGGCCATTTCGGAGGTGAGCGGACAGCCACCAAGGTCCTCTAATGTGGTTTCTATTGGCCAACACTCTATAGAGATTCCTGAGAGTTTGTACGTAACTGTGACAGTTGCCAAAGAGCTGGTAATCTGCCCCATGGTTACGCCATGCCTCAACAAGAAATCTTGGAGATTGAGTTGTTTGACGTATGGGGAATTGACTTCATGGGACCTTTCCCACCATCATACTCAAACACTTACATTCTGGTGGCAGTTGACTACGTATCAAAATGGGTAGAGGCCGTTGCCACACCCACCAATGATACTAAAATCCTCTAAGCATTTTGCCCTATTCTTGATTTTTTTGTTTATATAAAGTTCACTGATACTAAGGTAAAGAGTCAATAGTATAAATTCACAAGGTTACAGAAGGATTCTGTACACAAAACAGAGAAAAAGAGCTCACTGGCAAGAAAACGCCAGTAAAAATCTATTTTGGGTGTTCAACGCCCAAAAGAGGCATCCACTGGGCGTTGAACGCCATTAAGGATAGCCATCTGGGCGTTAAACGCCAGAAAGAAGCATCTTCTGGGCGTTGAACGCCAGAAAGAAGCTCCTCCTGGGCGTTTAACGCCAGATTTACAGCGTCCTGGGCGTTCAAAAAAACACCCAGTGATAAAGGGGTTCCTGGCGTTCAATGCCAGAAAGAAGCAACAGCTGGGCATTGAACGCCTAGGAGAGGCAGCATTTGGGCGTTGAACGCCCAAAACATGCAGCGTTTGGGCGTTCAAACACCAGGATGGTGGGGAGGAGGTAAATTCGTTTTTTTCTTCATATTTTTCATTTTAATCCTAATTTTCATGTTTCAATTCATGATTTCTTGCATAAACATGTTAAGAACCCTGATTTCTAAAATCCCTAATTTCTAAAAATTCTTCTTTAAAAATATTAAATGTATCTTAATCCATAAGCACAAATCCTTTTTTTCAATCCAACTCAACTCTTTTTCAAAATTTTCAAAACAAATCTCTCTCTTTTCATTCAAAAATCTTTTCAACTAAGCAATATCTTTTTCAAATCTCCATACTATCTTTTTCAAAATTCCAAATCTATCTTTTTTAAATATCTTTCATATCTTTTCAATTTTAAATCATATATTTTCTTATCATATTTTATTTTCTAAAAATCATATCTTTTATCTTATCTTTCTCCCTATTTTCGAAAACCCACCCCCCTCTCCCTTTAAATATGGGTTCGGCCTCCCTCCCCTCCCATCCACCATTGCACCTAGCTCTCCTTCTCTCCCTCTCCTTTCTTTTCTTTTTGCTTGAGGACAAGCAAACCTCTAAGTTTGGTGTGCTTATCCGTGGTCACTAAGATCATGGCTCTTAAAGGAAAACAACCCACTCCAAGAGGCAAGAAAGAAAGCGTTCCAAAACCACTTTGGAATCAAGGGAAGTTCTTAACTAAAGAACATTCAGACCATTATTACAAAATAATGGGTCTAAGATCAGTGATCCCGAAAGTTAGATTCGATCTGAAAGAAGACGAATATCTGGAGATCCAGGAGCAAATTCGAATCAGGAACTGGGAGATCCTAGCTAATCTTGAAATGAAAGTGGGAAGGAATATGGTCCAGGAGTTCTATTTCATCTGCTATCATACCCATCCTGACAAGATCAGGGAGATCTTAAAGCTGCCTCAGCTGAAAGACGATCCAGACTCCTTCAATAGGAGAATGATGAGAACAGACAAGGGCCTGGATAAGATTCTAGAGGATATATGTATCCCTGGAGCCAGGTGGACCACCAACACGAAGGGTGTCCCAATTCAACTCAAAAGAGAAGATCTCAAACCAATCGCCAGAGGATGGCTGGACTTCATTGGGCATTCTTTGCTGTCCACTAGCAACCGTTCTGAAGTCACTATTAGAAGAGCAGTGATGATCCATTGCATCATGATGGGAAAAGAAGTGGAAGTTCATCAACTGATTTCAACTGAATTCAACAAAATTGCAAACAAAAATTCCAAAGATGCCAGGTTGGCTTATCCAAGCTTGATTTCTATGCTCTGCAAAGATGCTGGAGTAAGGATGGGAATAACTGAGTATATCTCAGTTGAGCGGCCAATCACCAAAGCATCAATGGAAAAACAACAAGCACAGGATGACCCCATCAAGAAGAGAACACAGGAAATTCTCCCAGAAATCCCTCAATCTGAATACTGGGAGTATCTGGAAACATCTATTACCAAGATGCAAGAAGCTATGGAAAAAATACAGAAAGAACAGAAGGAATAAAGTAGCATTCTTTGCTATTTGCTTAAAGAACAGGAGGAGCAAGGGCGTGATCTAAGGGAATTGAAGCACCAGAAATTATCTCTTGAAGGACCAAGCACCCCGCAGATTAAAGGAACATCCACCTCCTAGAACAAAGGTTGTTAAATTCCAATCTTAGCCTTAACTCTGTGATAACTGTTTTTATTAGTTTTACCTTAGGAGTCATATAGTAGTAATTAGTATCTATATTTTTGATTTTATCCCCAATTAAGCTATAATTTAATTTTATCATCATCATTAAACATGAATAAAATAGAAGAATTTATTTAGAATAAGAGGCAATATTTTTCGAGTTTTTAAGATAAATTCTAATTATTTACATGTGGTGGCAATGCTTTCTGTCTTCTGAATGGATGCTTGAACAGTGCATATGTCTTTTGAATTTGATGTTTAAGACTGTTAAATATGTTGGCTCTTGAAAGAATGATGAACATAAGACATGTTATTGATAATCTGAAAAATCATAAAAATGATTCTTGAAGCAAGAAAAAGCAGCAAAGAACAAAGCTTGCAGAAGAAAAAAAAAGCAAGCAGAAAAAGCCAATAACCCTTAAAACCAAAAGGCAAGGGTAAATAAAAAGGATCCCAAGGCTTTGAGCATCAGTGGATAGGAGGGCCTAAAGGAATAAAATCCTGACCTAAGCGGCTAAACCAAGCTGTCCCTAACCATGTGCTTGTGGCGTGAAGGTGTCAAGTGAAAACTTGAGACTGAGCGGTTAAAGTCAA
>NC_029790.2:45833499-45863875 GCF_000816755.2 Arachis ipaensis | reverse complement strand
CTAGTTGCTTGAGGACAAGCAACAGTTTAAGTTTGGTGTTGTGATGAGCGGATATTTTATACGCTTTTTGGGGTTAATTTCATATAGTATTTAGTGTGTTTTAGTTAGTTTTTAGTTTATTTTCAGTAGCTTTTAGGCAAAATTCATATTTCTGGACTTTACTATGAGTTTGTGTGTTTTTCTGTGATTTCAGGTATTTTCTGGCTGAAATCGAGGGAGCTGAGCAAAAATCTGATTCAGGCTGAAAAAGGACTGCTGATGCTGTTAGATTCTGACCTCCCTGCACTCAAAGTGGATTTTCTGGAGCTACAGAACTCCAAAAGGCACGCTTCCAAATGTGTTGGAAAGTAGACATCGAGGGCTTTCCAGAAATATATAATTGTCCATACTTTGCTCAAGGATAGATGACGTAAACTGGCGCTCAACTCCAGTTCTATGCTGCTGTCTGGCGTCCAGCGCCAGAAACAAGTTAGGAGTTGGAGTTCAACGCCAGAATTGGATCCAAAGCTGGCGTTGAACACCTAAAACAGCCCTATGCATGTGATTAGCTTAAGTCTCAGCCCCAGCACACACTAAGTGGGCCCAGAAGTGGATTTCTGCACCATCCATCTCAGTTTACTCATTTTCTGTAAACCTAGTTTACTAGTCTAGTATTTAAACAACTTTTAGAGACTTGTTTTGTACCTCATGACATTTTAGATTAGAACTTTGTACCTTTTGACGACATGAGTCTCTAAACTCCATTGTTGGGGGTGAGGAGCTCTGCTGTGTCTCAATGAATTAATGCAAGTAATTTTGTTTTCCATTCAAACATGCGTGTTCCTCTCTAAGATATCCATTCGCACTTCAATGTGAATATGATGAACGTGACAATCATCATCATTCCCCCATGAACACGTGCCTGATAACCACTTCCGTTCCACTATAGAATGAATGAATATCTCTTGGATCTCTTAATCAGAATCCTCGTGGTATAAGCTAGATTGATGGCAGCATTCAAGAGAATCTGGAAAGTCTAAACCTTGTCTGTGGTATTCACAGTAGGATTCAGGGATTGAATGACTGTGACGAGCTTCAAACTCGAGAGTGCTGGGCGTAGTGACAGACGCAAAAGGATAGTAAATCCTATTCCGGTACGATTGAGAACCTGCAGATGATTAGTCGTGCGGTGACAGCGCATTTGGACCCTTATCACTAGAAGGATGGATGGTAGCCATTGACAATGGTGATCCACCAACACACAGTTTGCCATAAGAGGACGTGCATGCATGAATCAGAAAACAGAGGAAAGCAAAATTCCAGAAGACAAAGCATCTCCAAAACTCCAACATATTCTCCATCAGTGCATACAAGTATAATTTGTGTTTTGCCCATTTTATTCCTTGCAATCAAAATTGATAAGTGAATTATTTTATTGTTTTCCTGACTAAGAGTTACAAGATAACCATAGATTGCTTCAAGCCAACAATCTCTGTGGGATCGACCCTTACTCACGTAAGGTATTACTTGGACGACCCAGTGCACTTGCTGGTTAGTGGTACGAGTTGTAAAAAGTGTGATTTACAATTCGTGCACCATGTTCTTATTTCAATTTAAGCTTAAGGACAAAACACTTAGAGTCACGGCTAGGCTCAAGTTGTAAAGCACCAAAGAAAGGAAAAATTGTGTTCAAGAATCAATTAGAGCCTAAAGAAGAGAATCAATAATATCATCCGAGTTCTAATTCCAAAGGATACTATTATTTCTGAGCTTCAAAGGATAGTGAGATGCCAAAGCTATTCAGAATTAGTGTGTCATAAGCCCTATCAGTAACTAGACCTGAGCTTAAACGATAACTCAAGTCTCAGACATTTTCTCTTCTTGGTCCTAGACTATTTTTGGTTGCTTGAGGACAAGCAATAGTTTAAGTTTGGTATTGTGATGCGTGAGCATCTTATACCCTTTTTCCTACCATATTCCAGTTATTTTTAGTTAGATTTTATTTAGTTTTACTTGATTTTAGTGAAAAAATATCCTTTGGATGCTACTTTGAGTTGTTTTGGTATTTTTATGATTTCAGGTGAATTTCGAAACAATTTGGTGGAGTTTGGAGCTAAAAAGGAAAAAGCAGGCAGCACCCTCCTTGGGGGCTAAACGCCCAATTGGCATTTAGCGTCAACAAGGGACCTCAAGCTAGCACACCATCACTGCCCTTAAGGCGTTAAACGCCAGCAATAGGCATAATTTTCCCTCTTTGGAGCTTCTCAAGTGGATTTAGCATTTATTAGTTTTATTTTCTTTTCTTTTTGTAATTTTTATTTGCAAACAATATCTTTTAATTTTAGAATTTATTATTTTATTTTATTTCTGTATCAAATTAGATTCGTATAAAAGGAAAAAGATCACTTGTGATTCAGATTTTCTTCCTTTTGCACGTTTTCAGAATCCTGTTTTCTCTGTAAGTCATGAACAACTAAACCTTCCGGTTATGGTTAGGAGCTCTGTTTATTTCTATGGTTTCAAACTATTATTCTTCTATTTTAATTAATATTTTGATTCAATTCTAAGGATTGTTTTCGTTCTAAATTTTATGAATTTGGGTGGAACGGGAGTATAACCCTTATTCTACATGAGTTTTTGTTATTCTCGGAAGAGTTATCTCACTTGAACTATATCTTGAAAAACAATTCCTCCTAAACTACTAATTACATGAACTAATTGGGATATATGACATATAATCCTGTTAACTTTGGGTAATTAGAGTTTTTGTGGCCATAAACTAATTTTTGAACTTAACCTTATTATCGAAAATAAGTGACCACAGGAGTGACAATTAATGAAGGTTAGAGGAAACTAAATCACTAAGGGATTAGGGTTTAGTTATTTATAGTTTTCCATAGAATGAATCATACATTGTTAAAATAGTTGGTAAGAACTTTTAATCCGGAAAGATAAATATCTCCGAAGCCTTAACTATTTTCTCATACTGTTTTTACACCAAACTCTTATTTGCTTTATTTGTTTTCTTGTTCATTGCTTTATGCACTTTCAACAACCAAAACCCCTTTTCTGATTTGCCTACCTAAGTCCAACTAGATAGCTATTGTTGCTCAATCCAGCAATCCTCGTGGGATCAACCCTCACTCACATAAGGTATTACTAGGATGACCCGATATACTTGCCGGTTAAGCTGTGGACATTCTCAGTCCCACACTATCTGTCTACGTATAAGCTCTATCTTGTTGGGCTTCCCCTACTTTCAATGTATTCATCTATAAAGTCGGCGATATTGAGATTTGATTGCTATCAGGGCTTCATACTTCAAATCAAACTCATACAGCTCTTCAGCGCACTGTTGGTGCGTGAAAATGAACTCGTACAACTGAATCGGCAAGTGCACCGGATCGTCTAAGTAATACCTCAGGTGAGTGAGGGTCGAATCCCACGAGGATTGCCGGATTGAGTAAGTTGTGGTTATCCTGCAGATCTTAGTCAGGCGAATAGAAAGTTGATTGCTGTTGTTGTAGGCGCAAAAATAAAATAATAACGAAAGCAATAAAGAATTGACGTAGAAACAATAATAAGAAAACAGTTAAGGCCTCGGAGATGCTTATTCTTCCATATTGATACTTCTTACTGACTACTTTAATGATCAGTGATTCATTCAATGGCAAGGCTGTAAGTGATTAAGCCTTGGGTTGTGGTCATTAATATCCTCGGATCTAAACCAAACACCTGAATAGGTCAGTCAATCTGGTAGAGGGTGAAGCTCACGCAATTCAATCTCTGATGATCCTACTTAAAACACCACAAACAAGGTCGGATCTTCTATATCAGCGAATGAAGCTCTATGATTCTAGCCTTGGAGCCACATGAACCTCAATTACCTTGACTAACGAGATTTCATGTCACATATCCCAATTAGCCAAAGTAACTTGTTGGAACCTGTGATGTACTCTCAAGCTGTAGCTCAATACTATCCGCGTCAAGATTCGTAAAGAACTCATGTAGAATAAGGGGTCATATTGTCGTTCCACCCCAGATTCATGAAGGTGAAGAACGAAAGTACACCATAGAATGAAATCAAATATATATTAAAGAAAAAATTAATATTATTAATCTATAAGAATGAGCAGAGCTCCTATCCTTCACCTAGGAGGGTTAGCCGCTCATAACTTACAGAAAAGATAAGTTCTAAGAAGCTGAAGATAAAAAAAAGTCCCTAACTAAGGTGATCTTCCTTCTATTTATACTAATAACTAGACCTAAAAAGAAATTAATAATAATTAGAAATTACAAAAATGAAATAGACTATGCTAAGGTGCGAGAATCCACTTCTTGGCCCACTTGGTGAGTGTTTGGGTTGAGCTTGGTGTCCAACTTTGAGGAGTGGGCGTTGAACACCCACTAGGGGGTGTCCACGCTGCCTTGATACTCCCTTAGTGGCATTGAACGCCAGTCGTGGGTGTTCAACGCTGGCTTTGATCCTCTTGGGGCGTTGAACGCCAGAAAGGGGGTAAGTTGGGCATTCAACGCTCAGTGTGTGCAGTTATTACCAAAGAAAGGTATAGACTATTATATATTGCTGGAAAGCTCTGAAAATTAGCTTTCCAACGCCATTGAGAGCGCATCTCTTTGACCTCCGTAGCTCCATCAAGGCTCGTTTGAATGCAGGGAGGTCAGGATCTCATAGCATCTGCTACCCTTTCTGTGCCTATGAATCAGGCTTTGACAAAACTTGCCAAATTCGCCCAAAAATCACCTAAAATCATAGAAAAACCACAAAAACTTAAAGTAGCATCCAAAAAGTATTTTTTGCACTAAAACCTACTAAAACATAATAAAACCTAACAAAATATACTAAAAACACTAAGGAAATAGTGCCAAAACGTGTATAAAAAAATCCACTCATCAGAACACCAAACTTAAACTATTGCTTGTCCTCAAGCAACCAAAAACAAAGCAGGACTAAAGAGAAGAGAAAAATACAATGAGTTTCACAGTTGTCAATGAAGCTCAGTTCCAAATACTGAATGGGGCTATTAGCTCTTTACTTCTGGACAATTTTGGCATCTCACTTTCCTTGTAGCTCAGAGGCATTAGCATCACTCAGAACTAGAATCTGGATGACATTATTGATTCTCTTCTTTAAGCTCTTCTTGATTCTTGAACACACCATCTTTTGGTGTTTTACACCTTTTGAGCCTAGCTGTGACTCTAAGCGTTTTGTTCTCTCGTATTACCAACAGATACATAAACGCCATAAGCACTTGACTGGGGGAACCCTTTGGATTCGAATTTAGCTTTGCATAAATTCCCGGACAGTGGTGCTCAGAGTTCTTAAGCATACTTTTTTAGCTTTGGGATCACGACTTTAACAATTATGCATAGTTAACTCATACATTCAGAAAGTAAATGCATAGCCACAACTTTGTGAAGAAGGGACGAATGATAAGCAACTCAAGAATTTTTGTATTTTACTGCTTCTAAAAAACAAAATTTTATTCAAGTTCAATGGCGTGATAAGTGGAACATCTTATACTTAAATTGACAAAATTTAGAAATTAACTACTTAGAAAAAAAAGTAGAAAATCCTACTGGTGATCATGCAATATTAGAATTACAAGACAGGAATTAAAGGTGGGAAAACTCAACCACCTTAATCATGGTGGTCACTGCTATCTCCAGCAGATACTTTCTGATGCTTCAATTTTCCAATGCTGCCCTTGCTTTTGTTGCTCTTCTGCCAGCTTATGAAGAATGCAAGATTGGTTCTTTTGCTCCTCTCTCAATTGATCCGTAGTGGATTGCAACTGTTCAACAGATGTTGTTAGTTGAGTCCAATATTCAATTGGAGGGATACTTTGTTCCTGAGGTGGCTCAGGCGTCTTCCTCTTAAGAGGATCAACTGCTTGCTGAATCTTATCTGGTGTTGGTCCCCTAGTGCTCTCCATACTCTCCTTGGTGATTGGGTTGTCTACTGAATACATGTATCTCTGTCAATCAGGACTTCTGCCTCGCTATACAAGCGAGAGATAAGGTGTGGGAAAGCCAGCTTGGCTTGGGTTGAGGTCTTGTTTGCGAACTTGTACAGCTCACAGGGGATTCCTTGGTAAACTTTCACCTCATTGCCCATCATGATGCAATGGATCATCACAGTTCTCCTTACAGTAACCTCAGAATGGTTGCTAGTGGGGAGTATGAAACGCCCAATGAAGTCCAACCAACCTCTAGCAACTGGCTTGTGATCCATTCTCCTCAATTAGTTTGGTTTACCTTTTTTGTCATTGATCCACTGAGTTCTGGGCAGACATATGTCCTTAAGGACTTGATCTAGTCTCGAATTAGCTTGTACCCTCCTATTAAAGGATTCAAGGTCATCCTTTTGCGAGGGCAATTTGAAAATCTCCCTCACCTTATCCAGATTGAAATGCAGAGTCATTCGTCGGACCATGGTGCGCCATGTATGGAATCCCTGTCCTTCTTTCTTTTGTTTATCTGTCATCCACAGATTTGCATAAAATTCATAGACTCTTACTATTCCAACATTCATTGTAGGGTTGGCCAGAATTTTTCAATCCCTCATTCGAATCTGCTCTTGGATCTCCGGATATTCATCTTTTTTTAATTCAAACTTGACTTTCGGGATCACTGTCTTCTTGCACACTATATTATAATAGTGTTCTTCATGAAGCTTGGAATAGAATCTGTAAGGTTTGTAGTCATTTGTTGGTGGTGCACTTTCTTTCTTGTTTCTTGATGCGGATCTTCCACTCCTTGGAGCCATGGATTGTGAATCAGTGAAAGAGCAACACTTTTTCCATAGCAAACTTAAAACGTTTGCTCGTCCTGAGCAAAAAAAGAGAAGAAAGAGAGAGGAGTAGGCAAAAAGAAGAGGGGCATGTGAGGCAAAGAGATGGTCGAATGTTTAAGTAGATGGAGGGAGGTTGTGGTTTTCGAATTTTACATTGAAAGTGGATAGGAAAAGTAGCCAAATTTAAATTAAAAAGATAAAAAACAAAGATAACGAAGATATTATTGAAGCTTCTTTAAAATACAAAAGATTTGAAAAAGATCATGTGGAAAGAGAAGATATTCATGAAGAGGTTTCAAATAATAAGATATGGATTGAAAAGATTTGAAAAGGATTTGAAATGAAAGATATTTGATTTGAAAAGATAAGATAAAAAAAATAAGTTGTTGAAAAATATATGAATTGAATGGGTTTGATTTGGTGAAAGGCAAATTAAATTAAAAGAAAATATGGTGTGAAGAAATGATAGATGATAAGATGAGATTTGGAAACGATATGGTTTGAAAAAGTCAACCTCTCCATCCTCCTTGGCTCTTTCGCATGGTTGCCCTTCCCCCACATGGGCGTTGAACGCCTAGGTCTGGCGTTGAACGCCAGGGGGGGTCTTCCACCATTTTTTTTTTAGTTGGGCGTTCAACGTGAATGGGCATTGAATGCCCATTGGGGACCAGAAAATGGCCCTGCTCATCCCCCTAGGGGGCGTTGAATGCCCAGGCTTGTTCCCTGGCTGGCGTTCAACACCAGGAATGGCCCTTAATGGGCGTTGGACACCCAGAGTGCTCCTTCTCTGGCGATCAATGCCAGTCCTCCTCTCCATTATTGGTCATTGAACGCCCAGCATTCTCCTTCCTTGGTGTTCAACACTGGCAAGGGGTTCTTCCCAGGGTGTTCTGTTTTCAATTCTGAATATCTCTATCTTTATTCTAAGTGCTGCGCATGATCACAAATGTTAAAAAGCAAAGGAAAACAATGGAAATTAAAAGGAAATGAACTGAAATGAATTTGAATCCGAATAAATAAAAGAACTAAAACAGTAATACGCTACTTATGGTTGGGTTGCCTCCCAACAAGCGCTTCTTTACCGTCAATAGCCTGACTTGACTGCTGTCATGTTAATAGCAGCATAAAGCTTTGTTGCTCAAGATTATCCCCTAGGTAATGCTTGACTCTCTGTCCATTTACTGTAAATATTCTATCAGCGTGTCTGTCTTAGAGCTCTATATTACCATAAGGTGATACATTAGTGACCACAAAAGGTCCCGTCCATTGTGACTTTAGCTTCCCAGGGAAGAGCTTGAGTTTGGAATTGAAGAGTAAAACCATCTGGCCAGGCTCGAGGACTCTGGAAGGGATCTTTTTATCGTGCTATTTCTTTGCCCTTTCCTTGTAAGTTTTAGCATTGTTAAATGCAGCTTGTCGGAATTCATCCAACTCATTTATTTGAAGCAACCTTTTTTCTCCTGCAGCCTTGGCATCAAAGTTGAGGAATCTAGTTGCCTAGTAAGCTCTGTGCTCTAGTTCCATTGGTAAATGACATGCCTTGCCATAGACCAGCTGGTAGGGCGACATTCCAATAGGGGTCTTGAAAGCTGTTCTAAACGCCCAAAGGGCATCGTCAAGCTTTCTTGCCCAGTCCTTCCTGGATGCGCCCACTGTTCTTTCCAGGATTCTTTTGAGCTCTCTATTGGAGACTTCGGCTTGTCCATTTTTCTATGGATGGTAGGGGTTGCCACTTTGTGGCAAACGCCATCACGGTGCAGGATGGAGTCGAGTAGTCTATTATAGAAATGACTGCCTCCGTCACTAATCAGTGTCCTTGGGACGTCGAATCTGCTGAAAATATATTTCTGAAGGAATTTCATCACCACTCGAGTGTCATTAGTGGGAGATGCAATTGCTTCAACCCATTTAGACACAGAGTCTACTGCCACAAGGATGTAGATGTTTGAGAATGATAGTAGAAACGGTCCCATGAAGTCTATTTCCCAAACATCAAACACCTCATTTTCCAAGATTCCTTGTTAAGGCATCTTATGATTGTGAGGGAAGTTTCCAACCCATTGAAAACTATCACAGTTGCGGACAAACTCTCGGGACTCCTTGAAGAGCACTCGCCAGTAAAAGCCGCTCTGAAAGACCTTGGTGGTAGTTCGCTCACCTCCAAAATGACCCCCATAATCTGAGCCATGGCAATGCCATAGGATTTGCTGCGCTTCCTCCTCAGATACACAATAGCAGATGATACCATCTGAGAACCTTTTGAAAAGATATGGTTCATCCCACAAGTAGTACTTAGCATCATGAATGAGTTTCCGAACTTGCTGTCTATTGTATTCCTTGGGAATGAACCTTATCACCTTGTAATTTGTAATGTCTGTAAACCAAGGAGCCTTTGCGGATTGCAAAGAGTTGTTCATCAGGGAAAGTCTCGGAAAGCAAGCTATGGTTATCTTGTAACTCTCAGTCAGGATATCAATAATTCTCAGATTTAATTGTAAAAAGTAGAAGAACATGACATAAATACTTGTTATGCAGTAATGGAGAATAGGTTAAGGTTTTGGAGATGCTCTGTCCCCTGAATCTCTGCTTTACTACTATCTTCTTCTTCACACACGCAAGGCTCCTTCCATGGCAAGCTTTATGTTGGGCATCACCGTTGTCAATGGCTACTTCCCGTCCTCTCAGTGAAAATGTTCCAAATGCGCTGTCAACACACGGCTAATTATCTGTCGGTTCTCGATCATGTTGGAATAGGATCCATTGATCCTTTTGCGTCTGTCACACGCCCAACACTTGCGAGTTTGAAGCTCGTCACAGTCATCCCTTCCCAAATCCTACTCGGAATACCACAGACAAGGTTTAGACTTTCCAGACCTCAGGAATGGCCGCCAATAATTCTAGCCTATACCACGAAGGTTCCAATCTTAGATTAGAAACCCAAGAGATACACATTCAAGCTTGATTGCATGTAGAACGGAGGTGGTTGTCAGGCATGCGTTCATAGGTGAGAATGATGATGAGTGTCACAGATCATCACATTCATCAGGTTGAAGTGCAAATGAATATCTTAGAATAGAAGCAAGCGTGATTGAATGGAAAACAGTAGTAATTGCATTAATTCATCAAAACACAGAAGAGCTCCTCACCCCCAACCATGGGGTTCAGAGACTCATGTCGTAGAAGATACAATATGAAACGTGTAGAGTGTCATGAGGTACAAAATGAATCACTAAAAGTGGTTTTTATAATCAACTAGTGACCTAGGGTTACCGAAAATGAGTAAGCTGGGGTGTTTAGTGTAAAAATCCACTTCTAGGGCCCACTTGGTGTGTGCCTGGGCTGAGCATTGAAGCTTTCATGTGTAGATACTTTTCTTGGAGTTGAACGCCAGCTTTTATGCCAGTTTGGGCGTTTAACTCCAGCTTTTATGCCAGTTCTGTCATTTTGACGCCAGAATTTCTACGCTGACTTGAAACGCCGGTTTGGGCCATCAAATCTCAGACAAAGTATGAACTATTATATGAATCTAACAGCATCTGCAGTCCTTTTTCAGCCTCTGAATCAGATTTTTGCTCAGGTCCCTCAATTTCAGCCAGAAAATACCTGAAATCACAAAGAAACACACAAACTCATAGTAAAGTCCAAAAAAGTGAATTTTAATTAAAAACTAATAAAAATATAATAAAAAATAACTAAAACATACTAAAAACAATGCCAAAAAGCGTATAAATTATCCGCTCATCACAACACCAAACTTAAATTGTTGCTTGTCCCCAAGCAACTGAAAATGAAATAGGATAAAAAGAAGAGAATATATAATGAATTCCAAAAACATCTATGAAGATCAGTCTTAATTAGATGAGCGGGGCTATTAGCTTTTTGCTTCTGAATAGTTTTGGCATCTCACTTTTTCCTTTGAAGTTCAGAATGATTGGCATCTATAGGAACTCAGAATTCAGATAGTGTTATTGATTCTCCGAGTTAAGTGTGTTGATTCTTGAACACAGCTACTTTATGAGTCATGGCCGTGACCCTAAGCATTTTGTTTTCTAGTATTACCACTGGATAAATAAATGCCACAGACACATAACTGGGTGAACCTTTTCAGATTGTGACTCAACTTTGCTAGAGTCCCCAATTAGAGGTGTCCAGAGCTCTTAAGCACACTCTTTTTGCTTTGGATCACGACTTTAACCGCTCAGTCTCAAGTTTTCACTTGACACCTTCACGCCACAAGAACATGGTTAGGGACAGCTTGGTTTAGCCGCTTAGGCCAGGATTTTATTCCTGTAGGCCCTCCTATCCACTGATGCTCAAAGCCTTGGATCCTTTTTATTACCCTTGCCTTTTGGTTTAAAGAGCTATTGGCTTTTTCTGCTTGCTTTTTGTCTCTTTTTTTAATGCTTTTCACTGCTTTTTCTTGCTTCAAGAATCAATTATACAATTTTTCAGATTATCAATAACATTTCTCCTTTTCCATTATTCTTTTAAGAGCCAACAATTTTAACATTCATGGGCAACAAATTCAAAAATATGCACTGTTCAAGCATTCATTCAGAAAAACAAAAAGTATTGCCACCACATCAAAATATTTAATCTGTTTTAAAATTTGAAATTTAAGTACTTCTTTTTTTTTTTGCAATTAAAAACACTTTTTATTTAGGAAAGGTGATGGATTCACAGGGCATTCATAACTTTAAGACATAAACTTTAAATTTTATTAATCATGGAATAAAAATAAGACTCAAAAATAAATATAAGAGCAAGCCAATAATAATAGAAGACCGAAAATTAAAAACAGAAAAATAAATGAATCTTAAAACAGATTCCTAATAATAGAGGTTATCACAGAGTTAGGACTCAACAACCTTGATTTTGAGCAGTGGATGCTCCTTCAGTCTGTAGGGTATTTGGTCCTTCAAGGGAGAGCTTCTGGCGCTTCAGCTCCTGTAGCTCACGCCCCTGCTTCTCCTATTCTTTAAGCAGTTTGCAGAGCATGCAGTTTTGGTTCTTCTGTTCTTCCTTAAGTTGATCCATAGCTTCTTGCAGCTTGGTGACAAATGCTTCTAGGCGGGTCTAGTAGTCAATTTCAGTCATTTCTGGGAGGAACTCCTGCGCCCTCCTTTTGATGGAGTTGTCTTGCACTTGTCCTTCCATTCACTTCTTGGTGATTGGGTGTTCGATTGGGATGAATTCATCTACTCCCATCCTCACCCCAGCATCTTTAGATAGCAGAGAAATTAAGCTTGGGTAGGCCAATTTGGCTTCAGTGGAGTTCTTGTTTGCAATTGTGTAAATCTCACAAGAAATCAGATGATGAATCTCCACTTCTTTTCCCAGCATGATACAATGAATCATCACTGCTCTTTTGACAGTGACCTCAGAGCGGTTGCTAGTGGGCAATATAGAATGCCCAATGAAGTCCAACCAGCCTCTTGCGACTGGTTTGAGATCTCCCCTCTTGAGTTGGTTTGGGACACCTTTTGAATTGGTTATCCACTAAGTTCCAGGGAGGCATATGTCCTCCAGAACTTGATCCAACCCTTTATCTACTCTCACCATTCTCCTATTAAAGGATTCTGGATCATCTTGTAGTTGAGGTAGTTTGAAGACCTCTCTTATTTTGTCCAAATCGAAGTAAATAAGCCTCCCTCTGACCATAGTTCGGTAGGTGTGAAAGGCGGTTCCAGTTATTCTCTGCTTATCTGTTAGCCACAGATTTGAGTAGAATTCCTGAACCATATTTCTTCTAACTTTTGTTTCAGGATTAGCTAGAATTTCCCATCCTCTGTTTCGAATTTGCTCTTGGATCTCCGGATATTCATCTTCTTTCAGATTGAATTTAACTTCCGGGATCACTGACCTCAGACCCATTATTTTGTGGTAGTGGTCTGCATGTTCTTTGGTTAAGAACCTCTCTTGATTCCAAAGACTCTTTGGAGTATTCTCTTTCTTGCCTCTTGAATTGGTTTGTTTTCCCTTAGGTGCCATGATCTTGATGAGTTTTAGCTCAGTGATCACAGAAAAACACATCAAAATTAGAGGTTTGCTTGCCCTCAAGCAAAAGAAAGGAAAGGGGAGAGAGAGGAGAAGAGGCAAATTCGAATGGTGGAGAGGAGGGGATGGCCGAATGTGTATTTATAAGAGGAGGGGAGGGATTTCGAAATTTTTGAAAGAGATATGACATAGAGATATGATTGGTGGAAGAAAATAAAATTATGATATGAAAAAGATGATATTTTTAATTGAGAAAGATGTAAAGAGGTTAAATCTGAAAATTTGGTCATGCATCTAAGAAATAAGAGATGATATGATGAGTTTAAAAAGATTTGGAAAGAAATTGAAAAGATATTTGAGTTTTTTTTTTTTTTGAAGAAGATTTGGGAAGGATTTGAAAGAAATTTGAAAAGAGATTTAGAAAATTTTTGAAAATTGAGGATGCATGATGCAAGTTGGAGACATGTTTTTGTAGAAAATTATGAGTCAAAACATGAAAATTTGAAAAATTTTGAAGTGAAAAACAAAATCCTCTCCCCCTGTCTTTCTGGCGTTAAACACCCAGAATGGTATCCATTCTGGCGTTTAACGCCCATAAGTTGGCCATTGTGGGCGTTTAACACCCAGCCAGGTACCCTGGCTAGCGTTAAACGCCAGAAATTCTTTGTTACTGGGCGTTTCTTTCAACGCCCAGGATGCTGCAATTCTGGCGTTAAACGCCCAGAATGGTACCCATTCTGGCGTTTAACGCCCAAAATGCTCCTTACTAGCGTTTTCTTGCCAGTAAGCTCCTTTTCTCAGCTTTTTGCGCTGAATCCTTCTGTGACTCTGTGAATTCCTTCAATTTTGATGATTAATTTATGAAGAGAATTCATTTCAAACTTCTGCTAGTATTACTTAAAACAAATAACTTGCTAATGGCTGGGTTGCCTCCCAGCAAGTGCTTCTTTATTGTCTTTAGCTGGACTTTGACTAAGTTTTATTCAGGCCTTAGTTTTGAGCATTCTTGCTCAACATATCCATATGGTGACACACCTGTAATCACATATCCCGGGAAATAGTTTGAGCCTAGAGTTAAACAACAGAACCTTCTGTCCTGGTTCAAAGACTCTAGATGACAGTTTCTTGTCATGCCACCTTTTTGCTTTCTCCTTATAAATTTTTGCATTTTCAAAAGCACTGAGGCTGAATTCCTCTAGCTCATTCAACTGGAGCAGTCTTTTCTCTCCAGCTAACTTAGCATCCAGGTTTAGGAATCTGGTTGCCCAGTAGGCTTTATGTTCCAGTTCCACGGGCGGATGACAGGCCTTGCCATATACCAGCTGGTGTGGAGAGGTTCCTATAGGAGTCTTGAATGTTGTTCTGTATGCCCACAGAGCATCATCCAAGCTTTTTGCCCAATCCCTTCTACGGGCAATTACAGTCTATTCCAGGATTCTCTTTAGTTCTCTGTTAGAGACTTCAGCCTGCCCATTTGTCTGTGGATGATACGGAGTTGACACTTTGTAGCTAATTCCAAATCTGACCATAGCAGAGTAAAGCTGTTTATTGCAGAAATGAGTGCCCCATCACTGATTAGTACTCTGGGAACACCAAATATGCTGAAAATATGTTTCTGGAGGAACTTCAGCACAGTCTTAGTATCATTAGTGGGTGTCGCAATTGCTTCTACCCATCTAGATACATAGTCTACAGCCACCAGAATGTAAGTGTTTGAGTATGATGGTGGGAAAGGACCCATGAAGTCAATGCCCCATACATCAAACAACTCAATCTCTAAGATCCCTTGTTGAGGCATGGCATAACCATGAGGCAAGTTACCAGCTCTTTGGCAACTGTCACAGTTACGCACAAACTCTCGGGCATCTTTATAGATAGTAGGTCAGAAGAAGCCACATTGGAGGACCTTAGTGGCTGTTCGCTCACCTCCGAAATGTCCTCCATACTATGATCCATGGCAATGTCATAGGATCTTATGTGCCTCCTCTCTAAGTACACATCTACAGATCATTCCGTCTGCACATCTTTTAAAGATGTATGGCTCATCCCATAGGTAGTACTTTGCATCAGAAATTAGTTTTTTTCTTTGTATCCTGCTGTACTCATTGGGTATGAACCGCACAGCTTTATAGTGTGCAATGTCTACAAACCATGGTGCCTCCTGAATGGCAAAGAGTTGCTCATCCGGAAAGGTTTCAGAGATCTCAGTAGGAGGGAGGGACGCCCTTGCTACGGGCTCTATCCGGGACAGGTGATCAGCCACCTGGTTCTCTGTCCCTTTTCTGTCTCTTATTTCTATATCAAACTCTTGCAGAAGTAACACCCATCTTATGAGCTTGGGTTTTGAATCCTGCTTTGTGAGTAGGTATTTAAGAGCAACATGGTCAGTATACACAATCACCTTTGATCCTACTAAATAGGATCTAAACTTGTCAATGGCATAAACCACTGCAAGTAACTCTTTTTCTGTGGTTGTGTAATTCTTCTGTGCATTATTTAAAACACGGCTAGCATAGTAAATGATGTGCAGAAGCTTGTTATGCCTCTGTCCCAACACTGCACCAATGGCATGGTCACTGGCATCACACATTAGTTTGAATGGCAATGTCCAGTTTGGTGTAGAGATGACTGGCGCTGTGACCAGCTTAGCTTTCAGGGTCTCAAACGCCTGCAAACACTCTGTGTCAAACATGAATGGCGTGTCAGCAGCTAGCAGATTGCTCAAAGGTTTCGCAATTTTTGAAAAATCCTTTATAAACCTCCTATAGAATCCTGCATGCCCCAGAAAGCTTCTGATTGCCTTAACATTGGTAGGTGGTGCTAATTTTTCAGTTACCTCCACTTTAGCTTGATCCACTTCTATTCCCTTGTTCGAAATTTTATGCCCAACGACAATTCCTTAAGTCACCATAAAGTGACATTTTTTCCAGTTTAAAATCAGGTTAGTCTCTTGGCACCTTTTCAAAACAAGTGCTAGATGATCAAGACAGGAGCTGAATGAGTCTCCAAATACTGAGAAGTCATCTATGAAGACTTCCAGAAATTTTTCTACCATATCAGAGAAGATAGAAAGCATACACCTCTGAAAGGTTGTAGGTGCATTGCACAGACCAAAAGGCATCCTTCTGTAGGCAAATACTCCAGATGGACATGTGAATGCTATTTTCTCTTGGTCTTGAGGATCTACTGCAATTTGGTTGTAACCTGAATAACCATCCAAAAAGCAGTAATAATCATGACCTGTTAGTCTCTCTAGCATCTGGTCTATGAATGGTAAAGGAAAATGATCCTTTCTGGTGGATATATTGAGCCTTCTGTAGTCAATACACATACGCCACCCTGTAACTATTCTTATAGGAACCAGTTCATTCTTTTCATTGTGAACTACTGTCATGCCCCCCTTTTTGGGTACAACTTGGACAGGGCTTACCCAGAGGCTATCAGAAATAGGATAAATAATCCCAGCCTCTAGTAACTTAGTGACCTCTTTCTGCACCACCTCCTTCATGGCTGGATTTAGCCGCCTCTGTGGTTGAACCACTGGCTTAGCATCATCCTTCAATAGGATCTTGTGCATGCATCTTGCTGGGCTAATGCCCTTAAGATCACTTATGGACCACCCAAGAGCTGGCTTGTGTGTCCTTAGCACTTAAATTAGTGCTTTCTCTTCCTGTGGATTTAAAACAGAGCTTATGATCACTGGAAAAGTGTCACCCTCTCCCAGAAATGCATATTTCAGGGATGGTGGTAGTGGTTTGAGCTCTGGTTTAGGAGGTTTCTCCTCTTCCTGATGAATTTTCAGAGGTTCTTTTATTTCCTCTGATTCCTCCAGACCAGGCTGAACATCTTTAAAGATGTCCTCTAGCTCTGATTCAAGACTTTCAGTCATATTGACCTCTTCTGAACATCTTTAAAGATGTCCTCTAGCTCTGATTCAAGACTTTCAGTCATATTAATCTCTTCCACCAAGGAGTCAATAATATCAGTGCTCATGCAGTCAATTGATGTGTCTGGATGCTGCATAGCTTTGACAGCATTTAACTTGAACTCATCCTCATTGACTCTCAGGGTCACTTCCCCTTTTCGGACATCAATGAGAGTTCGTCCAGTTGGTAGGAAAGGTCTTCCTAGAATGAGAGTTTCACTCTTGTGCTCCTCCATTTCCAGCACTACAAAGTCAATGGGAAAGGCAAATGGCCCAACCTTGACAATCATGTCCTCAATGATGCCTAATGGATGTTTAATGGAGTCATCAACAAGTTGAAGACATATCCAGGTTGGTTTGACTTCTTCAATCAAACCAAGCTTTCTGATAGTGGATGCAGGTATAGGTTGATACTTGCTCCAAGGTCACATAGAGCTATCTTGGTGCAAGCACCCTCTAATGTGCATGGTATTATAAAGCTTCCTGGATCTTGAAGCTTCTCTGGTAAGCTTTTCAGAATGACTGCACTGCATTCTTTAGTGAGAAAAACTTTTTCATTTTCTTTCCAATCCTTCTTATAACTTAAGATATCTTACATGAAATTAGCATAAGAGGGTATTTGCTCAAGTGCCTCTGCAAATGGGATCTTTATCTCGAGAGTCCTGAGATAGTCTGCAAAGCGGGCAAATTGTTTATCCTGCTCCGCTTGGCGGAGTTTCTGAGGATAAGACATCTTGATTTTATATTCTTCAACCTTAGTTGCTGCAGGTTTATTCCCTATAGAGGTGGTTGGAGAAGCCTTCTTAGAGGGGTTATGATCAGCACTTGCAGGTGTCTGATCCCTCATTGGCATTTGAACGCCAGGATTGGGTGCTGGATGGGCGTTTAACGCCAGCTTCCCACCCTTTTCTGGCGTTTGAACGCCAGAACTGGGCAAGGAATAGGCGTTCAACACCAACTTTTCTCCCTTTTCTGGCGTTTGAACGCCAGAAGTGGGCATCCACTGGGCATTTAACGCCAATCTTTCACCCTTTTCTGGCGTTTGAACGCCAGAATTATTCCTCTCTGGGCTCTTGCTGTCCTCAGAAGGATTTTGGGTAGTGGTTTGGTCATCCTCTGTCAGTTGTTTCTTTCTTGGCTTTCTGCTACTTTGAGCTGATTTATTCAATGTCTTCCCGCTCCTTAATTGGACAGCTTGGCATTCTTCTGTTATCTGTTTAGATAGCTGCTGTCTTGTCTGATTCAATTGTGCTTCTATATTCTTATTAGCATTTTTAGTGTCTTGGAGCATCTCTTTAAATTCTTATAATTGTTTTGTCACAAGGAGTAATTGCTGATTAAGTTCAACAATCTGTTCTTGAGGATTAGGATCAGTAGTTACTGCCCTAGCCTCTTCTTTTATAGAGGATTCACTGCTTGGGTACAGATGCTGATTTCTAGCCACCGTATCTATGAGTTCTTGAGCCTCTTCAATCGTCTTCCTCATGTATATAGATCCACCAGCTGAGTGGTCTAGAGACATCTGAGCTTTTTCTGTAAGCCCATAGTAGAAGATGTCTAACTGTACCCACTCTGAAAACATTTTAGAGGGGCATTTTCTTAGCATCCCTCTGTACCTCTCCCAGGCATTATAAAGAGATTCATGATCCTCTTGTTTAAAGCCTTGGATGTCCAGCCTCAGCTGTGTCATCCTTTTTGGAGGGTAAAATTGATTTAGGAATTTGTCTGATAGCTGTCTCCATGTTTTTATGCTTGCTGTAGGTTGGTTATTTAACCACCTTTTTGCTTGATCTTTTACAGCAAATGGAAACAGTAATAATCTGTAGACATCCTGATCCACTTCTTTATCACGTATTGTGTCAGCAATTTGTAAGAACTGTGCCAGAAACTCAGTAGGTTTTTCCTGTGAAAGACCGGAATACTGGCAATTTTGCTGCACCATGATATGAGCTGAGGATTTAGCTCAAAGCTGCTTGCTTTGATGGGAGGTATACAGATGCTACTCCCATATGCAGCTGTAATGGGGTTAGCATATGACCCTAGAGTCCTTCTGGACTGTTCATTTCCACTTATGTCCATGATGGAGAAAAGGGAATTGATATGAATTGCAATTAAATTATATTTTTAAATTTTTATTTTTATTTAATTAAAAGTAACCGAAAAAAATAAAACAAAATAAATGGAAGATAAAATAAAACTTTCAAAAATAATGAAATAAAAGCAAATTGAAAACTAAATTAATTAATTAATTAAAAAGATTTTGGAATTAGCAATCAAAAAGATATGATTGAAAATTATTTTAAAAAGATATGATTGAGAAGATATGATTGCAATTTATAAAAAAAAAGATATGATTGAAAAGATATGATTGAAGAAATTAAAAAGATTTATTTTTTGTAAAAGATTTGGAAAGATCAATTTTTGAAATTAGAATTTTGACTTGACTAAAAAAAAGATATGATTTTGAAAATCTTTGACTAAATTAATGCAGAATTTCAAAATTTATGAGTAAAAAAAGGAAAAGATACTTTTTTTAATTTTTAAATTTTAATGAGGAAAGAGAAAAACAACAAAATGACACTAAACTTAGAAATTTTAGATAAAAACAAAGAGAATAAACAAGAAAACTTTGAATGTCAAGATGAATACCAAGGACACTTTGAAGATCAAGATGAACACCAAGAACAAATTTTTGAAAAATTCTTAAGTAAATAAAAGCACAAAATACACTAAACTTAAAATTTTTAGAAAATCAAGCACAAATTTTTGAAACTTTGAAGGAAAACACAAAGAAGACACCAAACTTAGAATTTTTAAAGATCAAGAAAGAACTAAGAACATGCAAATTCGAAAAATTAAAAGAAAATAAAAGCATGCAATTGACACCAAACATAAAATATGAAACTAACTTAAATAAAAGACTCAAATTTAGTGACTCTAAACCAACAAAAATAAATTATTCCTAATTTAAGCAACAAGATAAACCGTCAATTGTCCAAACTCGAACAATCCCCAGCAACGGCGCCAAAAACTTGGTGCATGAAATTACAATCACACTTTTGTGACTCCGCACAACTAACCAGTAAGGGTCGATCCCACGGAGATTGTCGGCTTGAAGCAAGCTATGGTTATCTTGTAACTCTCAGTCAGGATATCAATAATTCTCAGATTTAATTGTAAAAAGTAGAAGAACATGAAATAAATACTTGTTATGCAGTAATGGAGAATAGGTTGAGATTTTGGAGATGCTCTGTCCCCTGAATCTCTGCTTTACTACTATCTTCTTCTTCACACACGCAAAGCTCCTTCCATGGCAAGCTTTATGTTTGGCATCACCGTTGTCAATGGCTACTTCCCATCCTCTCAGTGAAAATGTTCCAAATGCGCTGTCACCGCACGGCTAATCATCTGTCGGTTCTCGATCATGTTGGAATAGGATCCATTGATCCTTTTGCGTCTGTCACACGCCCAACACTCGCGAGTTTGAAGCTCGTCACAGTCATCCCTTCCCAGATCCTACTCGGAATACCACAGACAAGGTTTAGACTTTCCGGACCTCAGGAATGGCTGCCAATAATTCTAGCCTATACCACGAAGGTTCCAATCTTAGATTAGAAACCTAAGAGATACACATTCAAGCTTGATTGCATGTAGAACGGAGATGGTTGTCAGGCACGCATTCATAGGTGAGAATGATGATAAGTGTCACGGATCATCACATTCATCAGGTTGAAGTGCGAATGAATATCTTAGAATAGAAACAAGCGTGATTGAATGGAAAACAGTAGTAATTGGATAAATTCATCAAAACACAGCAGAGCTCCTCACCCCCAACCATGGGGTTCAGAGACTCATGCCGTAGAAGATACAATATGAAACATGCAGAGTCTCATGAGGTACAAAATGAATCACTAAAAGTGGTTTTTATAATCAACTAGTGACCTAGGGTTACAAAAAATGAGTAAGCTGGGATGTTTAGTGTAAAAATCCACTTCTGGGGCCCACTTGGTGTGTGTTTGGGATGAGCATTGAAGCTTTCATGTGTAGAGACTTTTCTTAGAGTTAAATGCCAGCTTTTATGCCAGTTTGGGCGTTTAACTCCAGCTTTTATGCCAGTTCTGGCGTTTTAACGCCAGAATTTCTATGCTGACTTAGAACGCCGGTTTGGGCCATCAAATCTCGGGCAAATTATGAACTATTATATATTTCTGGAAAGCCCAGGATGTCTACTTTCCAACGCATTTAAGAGCGCGCCAATTGGGTCTCTTTAGCTCCATAAAATCCACTTCGAGTGCAGGGAGGTCAGAATCCAACAGCATCTGCAGTCCTTTTTCAGCCTCTGAATCAGATTTTTGCTCAGGTCCCTCAATTTCAGCCAGAAAATACCTGAAATCACAGAAAAACACACAAACTCATAGTAAAGTCTAGAAAAGTGAATTTTAATTAAAAACTAATAAAAATATAATAAAAATTAACTAAAACATACTAAAAACATACTAAAAACAATGCCAAAAAGCGTATAAATTATCCGCTCATCAAACACCCATCTTATTAATCTTGGTTTAGAGTCCTGCTTCGAAAGAAGGTACTTGAGAGCAGCATGGTCAGTATAGATAATGACCTTAGAGCCTACTAAATAGGATCTGAACTTGTCAATGGCATAGACCACCGCAAGTAACTCCTTCTCTGTGGTGGTGTAGTTCTATTGTGTGTCATTTAAAACACGACTGGCATAATAAATGACATGTAAGAGCTTATCATGTCTCTGTCCGAGGACTGCACCTATTGCATAATCACTGGCATCACACATCAGTTCGAATGGTAGGTCCCATTTGGGTGCAGAAATAACAGGTGCAGCGATAAGCTTTGCTTTCAGAGTCTCAAAAGCATGTAGGCAATCTTTATCAAAAACAAAAGGAATGTCAGTGGCTAATAGATTGCACAGGGGTTTTACAATTTTGGAGAAGTCTTTTATAAACCTCCTATAGAAACCTGCATGTCCTAAGAAGCTTTTGATTGCTTTAACATTAGTGGGTGGTGGTAATCGTTCAATTACTTCCACCTTGGCCTAATCGACCTCTATTCCTTTGTTCGAAATTTGATGTCCAAGAACAATGCCTTCAGTCACCATGAAGTGGCATTTTTCCCAGTTTAAAACCAGGTTAGTTTCTTGGTATCGTTTCAGAACTAGGGCGAGATTGTTAAGGCAAGAATCAAAGGAATCACCAAAAATAGAGAAATCATCCATGAATACCTCAAGGAATTTCTCAACCATGTATGAGAAAATGGAGAGCATACACCTCTGAAAGATTGCAGATGCATTACAGAGGCCAAATGACATTCTTCTGTAAGCAAACACGCCATATGGGCATGTGAATGTTGTTTTCTCCTGATCTTGAGGGTCTACTGGAATTTGATTGTAGCCTGAATAGCCATCCAAGAAGTAGTAGAAAGCATGCCTAGCCAATCTCTCCAGCATTTGGTCTATCAATGGTAGGGGAAAGTGATCATTTCTTATGACGTTGTTGAGTCTTCTATAATCAATACACATACGCCATCCTGTAACTGTTCTTGTAGGGATGAGTTCATTTTTCTCATTTTGGATCACTGTCATCCTGCCTTTCTTGGGTAAAACTTGGACGGGGCTTACCCAGGGGCTGTCTAAAATGGGATAGATAATCCCAGCCTCCCACAGTTTTGTGACTTCTTTTTGGACTACTTCCTTCATCGCTGGATTCAATCGCCTCTGTGGTTGCACCACTGGTTTGGCATCTTCCTCAAGCCTAATCTTGTGCATGTACGGGTTGGACTAATTCCTTTTAAGTCACTTATGGTCCACCCAATAGCTGTTCTATGGGTCTTCAGCACTTGAATCAGTGCTTGTTCTTCTTGCGGCCCTAAAGCAGAGCTTATGATCACTGGATAAGTGTCACCGTCTCCTAGAAACACGTATTTCAAGGATGATGGTAATGGCTTGAGCTCAAGTTTAGGAGGTCCATCCTTTACTTTAGGAGGTTTTAATGATTCCTCGTGTTCTTCTGGTGCCTCTATGTCAGGCATGTCATCCCCTAGGATGTCATCCAGTTCCTCCTCAAGTCTCTCAATTGCGTGTACCCCTTCGACCAAGGGGTCAATGATATCAATCCTCATACATTCCTCTAGGGTGTCAGGGTACTGCATAGCTTTGACAGCATTGAGTATGTATTGGTCCTCATTAACTCTCAGTGTCACTTTCCCTTTTTGCACATCAATGAGGGTTCTTCTTGTAGCCAAAAAGGGTCTCCCTAGAATGATAGAAACATTCTTGTGTTTTTCCCTATTTAACACCACAAAGTCTGTGGGGAATGCAAAGGGTCTAACCCTTACAATCATGTCTTCAACTACCCCTGATGGAAAGTTGATAGAGCCATCAGCCAGCTGAAGACAGATGCGGGTGGGCTTCACTTCTTGGATCCCAAGCTTCCTTAGTAATGATAGGGGCATCAGATTGATGCTTGCTCCAAGATCACATAAGGCTTTCCTTGTGTAACTGTCTCCGAGAGTACAGGGTATCACAAAGCTCTCAGGGTCTTGAAGTTTCTCCGGTAGGGTCCTTTGGATGACTGCACTGCATTCTTCAGTGAAAAGGACTGTCTCTACCTCTCTCCTGTCCTTCTTGTGGCTCAATATATCCTTTATAAACTTGGCATAGGAGGGTATTTGTTCAAGGGCTTCTGCGAATGGAATCTTGATCTCTAGGGTTTTAAGGTAATCCACAAACCTAGCGAATTGCTTATCCTTTTCAACTTGACGGAGTTTTTGAGGATATGACATCCTGGTCCTGTACTCAGGTGTGCTGAGCGGTGCAGGGTGAGTGTCCATGGTGCCAAACTGAGGATTACCAGCTTGCTTAGGATGGATGTTTCCTGAACTGGGACGTGTTTGGCCTTCCCTATCTGGGCGTTCAACGCCCATGCTGGTCCTTTCCAGGCATTGGATGCCCAAACAGCCCCCTTCTAGGTGTTCGACGCCTACACAGGCCACTTCTGGGTGTTAGATGCCCTCGTTGCCTCCCTCTGGGGGTTCAGCGCCCTTGCTAGTGCCAAGGGTTGCTGTGTTTTCATCTTCTAACAATTTCCCTTTCCCTTGCTGGTATGCGAAATTGTTACTCAAGTTGTGAATTATTGTTCGAAATTGATTCCCTGGCAATGGCACCAAAAACGGATGCACAGAACCATGGTCTAAACATATCTTCACAACTTCGCATAACTAACCAGCAAGTGCACTGGGTCGTCCAAGTAATACCTTACGTGAGTAAGGGTCGAATCCCACGGAGATTGTTGGTATGAAGCAAGCTATGGTCACCTTGTAAATCTCAGTCAGGCGGATATAAAATAGTTATGTAGTTTTCGAAATTAATACTAAAATAAGGATAGAAATACTTATGTAAATCATTGGTGAGAATTTCAGATAAGCGTATGGAGATGCATTCATTCCTCTGAACCTCTGCTTTCCTGCTTTCTTTATCCAATCAGTCTTACTCCTTTCTATGGCTGGCTTTGTGTAAGGATGTCACCGGTGCCAATGGCTACTTTCAATCCTCTCAGGAAAATGGTCCAAATGCTCTGTCACAGCACGGGTAATCGTCTGGAGGCATCACCCTTGTCGTTGGTTGCATCCTATTCCTCTCTGTGAAAATGGTCCGATGCACTGTCACTGCATGGCTAATCATCTTGGAGGTTCTCGATCATACTGGAATAGAATTTACTATCCTTTTGCGTCTGTCACTACGCCCAGCACTCGCGAGTTTGGAGTTCGTCACAGTCATTCAATCCCAGAGTCTTACTCGAAATACCACGGACAAGGTTTAGACTTTCCAGACTCTCATGAATGCCGCCATCAATCTAGCTTATACCACGAAGATTCTGATTAAGAGATCTAAGAGACACTCATTCAATCTAATGTAGAACGGAAGTGGTTGTCAGGCACGCGTTCATAGGAAATGATGATGATTGTCACGTTCATCACATTTAGGTTGAAGTGCGAATGAATATCTTAGAAGCGAAATAAGATGAATTAAATAGAAAACAGTAGTACTTTGCATTAATCTTTGAGGAACAGTAGAGCTCCACACCTTAATCTATGGAGTGCAGAAACTCTACCATTGAAAATACATAAATGATAATGGAGCTCATTGGTCTCGGCCCCAGAGGGGACCGGAGTAACCAAGACTAGACCAGACTAGCTACGAATACAACGATAAAAAGTTCTATTTATAATAAACTAGTCACTAGGGTTTACAGAAGTAAGTAATTGATGCATAAATCCACTTCCGGAGCCCACTTGGTGTGTACTTGGGCTGAGCTTGAAGTCTACACGTGGGGAGGTCATTCTTGGAGTTGAACGCCAGCTTTTGTGCCAGTTTGGGCGTTGAACTCCACTTTGCAACTTGTTTCTGGCGCTGGACGCCAGAATTGGGCAGAGAGCTGGCGTTGAACGCCTGGGTGTTCAGCGCCAGGTTGGTGCCCATTTTGGGCGTTCAACGCCCATTTGTTGCCCATTTCTGGCGTTGAACGGCAGAACCATGCTTGTTCTGGGCGTTCAGCGCCAGCTCCTCTCCAGGGTGCAATTCTGGCGTTCAGCGCCCAGATGATGCCCATTTTGGGCGTTCAGCGCCCAGATACTGCCCATTTTGGGCGTTCAGCGCCAGAACCATGCTCTGTTCTGGCGTTGAACGCCAGACAGGTGCTTCCTCCAGGGTGTGATTTTTCTTCCGCTGTTTTTGATTCTGTTTCTAAATTTTTCGTTTATTTTGTGACTCCACATGATCATGAACCTAAGAAAACATGAAAAACAAAAATAAAATTAGATAAATAAACATTGGGTTGCCTCCCAACAAGCGCTTCTTTAATGTCAATAGCTTGACAGTGGGCTCTCATGGAGCCTCACAGATGTGCAGAGCTTTGTTGAGACCTCCCAACACCAAACTTATTGTTTGGATATGGGGATTTGACACCAAACTTAGAGTTTGGTTGTGGCCTTCCAACACCAAACTTAGAGTTTGACTGTGGGGGCTTTGGTTGACTCTGCTTTGAGAGAAGCTTTTTATGCTTCCTCTCCATGGATGCAGAGAGAGATCCTTGAGTTGTAAACACAAGGTTATCCTCATTTAGTTGAAGGATTAATTCATATTTTTTTGATTTTTGAATTTTTATGATGAGAGAGAAAAACAAGAAAAATCATGCAATGCATGAAAGTTATGGATCAAAACAATGAATGCATGCAAGAATGCTATGAATGTCAAGATGAACACCAAGAACACTATGAAGATCATGATGAACATTAAGAACACATTTTTGAAAAATTTTTAATGCAAAGAAAACATGCAAGACACCAAACTTAGAATTCTTTAATGCTTAGACACTAAGAATTCAAGAATGCATATGAAAAACAAGAAAAGACACAAAACATGCAAATACAAAGATCAAACAAGAAGACTTACCAAGAACAACTTGAAGATCATGAAGAACACTATGAATGCATTAAAATTTTCAAAAAATGCAAGATGAGTATGCAATTGACACCAAACTTATAACATGACTCAAGACTCAAACAAGAAACACAAAAAATATTTTTGATTTTTTTGATTTTCTAATTTTTTTTGTATTTTCTTTTAATTTTTTTCGAAAATCATTTTGAAAAAGAAAAATAAGGATTCCAATATTTTTAATATGAATTCCAGGAATCTTATGCTCTTTAGTCTAAAGCTCCAATCAAAGGGTCAGGCATGGCTTAATAGCCAGCCAAGCTTTAGCATGTAATCCAGACATGACACGCCTGACATTCCCTACATACATGGCTTTACAGCCAGCCAGGCTTCAACATGCTTCATGAAACACTAGAATTCATTCTTAAAAATTCTGAAGAAAAATATATTTTTGAAAACATTTTTATTTTAAGAATTTTTTTCGAAAACAAAGGAGAAATTTTTGAAAAATTTTTGAAAATTTTTTGAAAACAAAACAAAAAGAAAATTACCTAATCTGAGCAACAAGATGAACCGTCAGTTGTACAAACTCGAACAATCCCCGGCAATGGCACCAAAAACTTGGTATGCGAAATTGTTACTCAGGTTGTGAATTATTGTTCGAAATTGATTCCCTGGCAATGGCACCAAAAACGGATGCACAGAATGGTTTACAGAAGTAAGTAATTGATGCATAAATCCACTTCCGGGGCCCACTTGGTGTGTACTTGGGCTGAGCTTGAAGTCTACACGTGGAGAGGTCATTCTTGGAGTTGAACGCCAGCTTTTGTGCCAGTTTGGGCGTTGAACTCCACTTTGCAACTTGTTTCTGGCGCTGGACGCCAGAATTGGGCAGAGAGCTGTCGTTGAACGCCAGTTTGCATCGTCTAAAATTGGGCAAAGTATGGACTATTATATATTTCAGAAAAGCCCTGGATGTCTACTTTTCAACGCAATTGGAAGGGCGCCATTTTGAGTTCTATAGCTCCAGAAAATCCATTTTGAGTGCAGGGAGGTCAGAATCCAACAGCATCAGCAGTCCTTCTTCAACCTCTGAATCTGATTTTTGCTCAAGTCCCTCAATTTCAACCAGAAAATACCTGAAATTATAGAAAAACACACAAACTCATAGTAAAGTCTAGAAATGTGAATTTAACACAAA
Organism: Arachis ipaensis; assembly: GCF_000816755.2. Taxonomy (NCBI): domain Eukaryota; kingdom Viridiplantae; phylum Streptophyta; class Magnoliopsida; order Fabales; family Fabaceae; genus Arachis; species Arachis ipaensis. The sequence continues at coordinate 45,836,493 of NC_029790.2, read as the reverse complement.
AACTAATGAAAACATCCCTAAAAGTAACTAGATTCTACTAAAAACATACTAAAAATAATGCCAAAAAGCGTATAAATTATCCGCTCATCACTTGCTTCTTACTGTTCTAAGACTAGGTGGTTAGGGATCTTCCACTCCTCAGTTGGTTGGCTTGGCATTCTTCTCTTATCTGGTTGGACAAATGTGTCCAACCAGATAAGAGAATAGTGGTGAGTATTCTCACCTGTCACGTGAAAAGAGTATTATCGTCGGCTAGGAATTTCACACAAAATAATCCCGTTGATAGTATAGTTCCCAACCGACAAGAAATACTCAATCAAAGTTTAATTTGTGTTTGGTTGTCACAAGTCCAACCCCAATATAAAAGTAACCAAAGCATTTAAACCTCGGGCGTCTTCTCAAGGAGTTTCAGTGAGGTATGCGTATTATTGGTTATGGTATCAAAACGGGTGGGGTGGTAAAAGTGCAAGAAATGTAAATCAAACAATTAAAGAAACAATTACTAAAGAGAGACATTCATGGCAAGGGTTGAGAGTTAAGCTTTCTATCCTAGTCATTAATGATCATACAATATTTATCAAGAGCTTATCTTATTTAGTCATCTATAACAATGGAAGAAGGTACAAAATTATCTTCACATGAGAGAAAGTTAAATAAGACTAGTTAATCTCAATCCAAAAGTCCTAATCAACCTACTAATTGAATTAGCAAGAGATTAGAGTCGACGGAAATAATATTAACTAACAACCCTAGATCACCAATCTAAATTGGGTATTAATGACTCAAGATTGCCTAATTTCTCTTTCCAAGCTAAGAATGCTCAAAAAGCTACTCTAACATCCAACCAAGTATTTTGTCAAACACTTGGAAGGCATAAAAGGAAAGCATCATAAATTGCATGAATTAATGAAATCTACTACTACCCAATATAAGAAATCAACAACAACAACTAAAGGAAGCAAAATTAACATGAAGTATCTCAAATTGCATTAAAGGAAATTTAAATTGACAAGAGTGTTCACAACATAAAAATGGCCAAAATAAGAAATTAATAAGAAGACATAGGAAAATCAAGACACTACAACAAGGAATTGTAAAGAAAATAAGATGACGATAAAAAATTAACCCTAGATCTAAGAGAATTTAACCTAATCCTAACCTAATTCTAGAGAGAAGAGGAAACTTCTCTCTCTCTAGAAAACTAACTAAAGGCTCATCATAATTAATCTAAGTGCTCCCCCCTTTGTCCAATCTTCAATTCTGCATGAAATAGTCTCTGGAATCAGTTGCATTTGGGCCTGGGAAACTCAGAAATTACCCCAGTGTTTTCACTTTAATGAGGTCACATGCGAGCTACGACGTGTACGCATGGGTCATGCGTACGCGTCGCTTGGCATTTTGCTTCTCACGCGTACGCGTCATGTCACGCGTATGCATCGCCTGGCGACCTCATCTCCACACGTGCGTGTTTGTCACACGTGCGCGTCGATGAATACACTCCAAATCCTTGTTTTTCCATGAATTCTCCACTTTGCATGCTTTTCTCTTCACTTCTTCCATCCCATACTTGCCTTATGAACCTGAAATCACTCAACAAACACATCAAGGCATCGAATGGAATTAAAGTGGATTAAAATTGGCAAATTAAAGGCCTAAAAAGCATGTTTTCACACTTAAGCATGTTTTCATAATTTATTAAATGTAAACTAACTAGATGCAATCTATCTACATGCAATCTATCTAAATGGATGCAATTACTTGGTCAAAATAAATCCACTTCCAAGAAAACAAATGTAAGCATAAGGGCTAAAGCAATCATAATCAAATCTAATCCACAATTGAATTGAGTTATTGAAAGATTTTACAAACTTGCAAGAAAAGGGATGATCATAGGTGAAAACATGTAATTGAGCAATCGAACCCTCACCGGATGTGTATCCGCTCTAGTCACTCAAGTGTATACGGTTGATTCACTCAATTCTCCCCTAATCATGCTTTCCAAGATTTGTTTTTCATCTAACAATCAACAATTATTTCATGCATGCATACAAATATCATGAGGACTTTTCCATAGGTTGTAATGGGGCTAGGGTTAAGGGAGGATGCATATGGGTAAGTGGACTAGAGTTTGAATCTTTGATTAACCTAAGCTTCCCACCTAACCTATATAATAACCTATAAAATTCTAAACAAACCTAACTACCCATAATCCTCACTTTCTCACATACTCATGCATTCTCTTTTGATTACCACACATATGCATTGATTATTATTGAACTTCATTTTGGGGCATTTTTCCCCTTTTTATTGCCTTTTTTTCTTTCTTTTTTTATTTTTATTTTTTTCTTTTTCTTTATCATTTTTTTCTTTTCAAACTAAAATATATACAAGAGCATCAATGCATATGATTTAACATTCTATGCATGAGCATGTATCTAATTCCCAAAATTTTGACAAAAATACAAAAACACTCTTTTATCCCAACCAATGTTCCCAACTCTCCCAAACTTGAATAATGATAAACACTCTCACTAGTCTAAGCTAATCAAAGATCCAAACAAGGGACATTTATTATTTTTCACTTCAAGGCTTGTAATGTGCTAAAATTAAGAACAAATGGGTTGAACATAGGCTCAAAATTGGCTAACAATGGATCATAAAAGGTAAGGCTATTTACGTAAGTGAGCTCAATGAATAATGGCCTCAATCATATAAGTGCATTCATACACAAAATAATGGACATATAGAATCAAACAAATCAAAGATTACAATTATAGAAAGAGAATAATGCACACAAGAATGAAAATAAGTGGTTATATGATGTAACCATACAATTAGGCTCAAATCTCACATGCTTGTGTTCTTAGCTCAAAACATGATCCACAATATATGTAATTCAAGCAAGTTCTAAAAATTTTTTTTTCAATCAATTGGGGGGTGCCCTATAAGTAAATTTTTTGAAAATTTTGTTATTTTGACTAAGCTTATTATATA